>NC_057797.1:269483182-269806911 GCF_018294505.1 Triticum aestivum | reverse complement strand
GATGCTGAATTAGGGGAGGATCTTAAACCTATTTGGTGAGTTGCCATTAGGGGAGGATTGTTACACAACTCAATCGATCAATTCCATGTATGGTAGGGAAATTAAATGGGACTAAATACCTCACTGTCCATTTCTTTTTAGGTATCAGCATAAATTTTTTGAAGTGTTTTTGAGAAACGCGGTCCCTTAGGGCCCGATTCATTAAGAAGAAAAGAATTGCCCGGTTAATCAATGAAAACCAGGTGAAAACCATTACAACACGCCCCCAAAAGGGTACCATTAGCCCATGCCGACCCCGAGGCCACGCACCAGGCGAGCCGCCGGCTCCGTCACCCGAGCAACCCAAAGCCGACACTCTACAACCAGAACCGAAGCCGCCGCTCCGGCGTCCACACCGACCGCAAGGCCGTGCACCAGGCGAGCCGTCAGCCCTGTCGCCCGAGCGACTGCAGCCAACACCCTACAACCATGTCCGAAGCCGCCGCTCCGACATACATACGAAAACCTCACTCGCCGACCCCGAGGATGCACTCCAGCGAGCCGCCAGCTTCATCGCCCAAGCAACCAGAGCCGACACCCAACGACCATCTCGGGAGCTGCTGCTCCGCCATCCATGCCGACCCCAAGGCCGCGCACCATGCTGGTCAACGACACTGCCAGCCACGTGACCAATGCCGGCACCCCTCCATGACCATGAGCTCCGGAGCCGCCACTCCCACATCCACGCCGACCCTGAGGCCATGAACCACCCGCAGGGCCGGTCCTGAAAATTTGGGGGCCCGGGGCGAGACTAAAACTCGGGGCCCTTAATATACACATCATAACAATAGCTATGAATATAAATAACAAATAAACGATTTTCAATACCAGTTAAATACATCCAAAACCAGTGTGCATAGCAAGTAACTTATACATATTACCTTATAGAATTCTTCTAACATTCCTTGAGGCGGAGTAACTTATGATGGGGTTGATATCAATATCATCCAATATTTTTTCTCAATGCATAATGTTGCTAAACCATTTACCTCTCTTGAGTCGTTGCTGACCTCAAATAGATGTTCACAAATTTCAACTTGTAAAAGGTTCTTTCGACCGACGTGACAGTCCAAGGCACAGTAAATAACATGCAATAAGCAATGGATATATTAGGATAACATCCGATGAATTTCCTACATTTTCAATGTCACTTACATTGTTATCGTGGATGTTGGTGTCGATGTTTACTTCTTCCTTGTCATATTCTGAATTCCAATTGGTTGCTCTTCCACTATGACAACTATGGCCAACTCATCATCCGCGTTTATATATCTAAGTACTAGAAGCATTAGTAATTTAGTATTACTCTTGAAAAAGTATGAATATCTCCCCCTTGAAAAAGTATTACATTGTTACCGTGGATGTTGGTGTCGATGTTTACTTCTTCCAGATCACATGATAAGACACAGTGCTAAAAATAAACAAATAAATAAATGCATCAATTGGTCAGCGGTGTCGCTGTGCAGGCTATGCATCCAGAAACCCCAATATGAACGTATGCTATACCTTGGATGGTCGAATCGCCGATGGACCGAACAAAGAGCGAAGCAGCGAATTGTAATCGGTGGACGATCTAAATTATATAAAGGAATCAGCAAAATTACGATCTAGGAGAAAGGGGAAAGGAGCGTCGAGCGCGTATTCGCAAAGAGGCGACGAGTCAACGGCCGGTGGGAATTGATGCGTTGATGCATGGGTGATAGAAGGGATCAGTCAGTTCCTTTTTTTACGTGAGCATCTATAAACGCAGGGACAAGCCAATCGCTGGCTGGCTCCGTGCCTCGCTGCGTGCGTACAAGGTCTTCTTGCGTGCAGTTCTCCGTGAGGCCCAGCCCTCCGACCCATCGAATTTTCCTTATCAGTCAAAATACATTGGGCCAGAGCCTACCTAATGCACCTGGGGAGGGACCCCAGGATTTGGGGGGCCCGGGGCGGCCGCCCCCCTGCCCCCCTCAGATTTTTACACTCCTCCAACCTTCCCTGGAAAGACTAGGGCTTACATCGGCCATCGAGCAGTGGTGTAAGCCCTAGTTTTTCCAGGGAAGGTTGGAGGAGTGTAAAAATCTGAGGGGGGCAGGGGGGCGGCTGCCCCGGGCCCCCCAAATCCTGGGGGCCCTCCCCAGGTGCATTAGGTAGGCTCTGGCCCAATGTATTTTGACTGATAAGGAAAATTCGATGGGTCGGAGGGCTGGGCCTCACGGAGAACTGCACGCAAGAAGACCCTTGTACGCACGCAGTGAGGCACGGAGCCAGCCAGCGATCGGCTTGTCCCTGCGTTTATAGATGTTCACGTAAAAAAAGGAACTGACCGATCCCTTCTATCACGCATGCATCAACGCATCAATTCCCACCGACCGTCGACTCGTCGCCTCTTTGCGACTATGCGCTCGACGCTCCATTCCCCTTTCTCCTAGATCGTAATTTCGCCGATTCCTTTATATAATTTAGATCGTCTGCCGATTACAATTCGCTGCTTCGCTCTCTGTTCGGTCCATCGGCGATTCGACCATCCAAGGTATATCATACGTTCATATTGGGGTTTCTGGATGCATAGCCTGCACAGCGGCACCGCTGACCAATTGATGCATTTATTTATTTGTTTATTTTTAGCACTGTGTCTTATCATGTGATCTGGAAGAAGTAAACATCGACACCAACATTCACGGTAACAATATAATACTTTTTCAAGGGGGAGATATTCATACTTTTTCAAGAGTAATACTAAATTACTAATGCTTCTAGTACTTAGATATATAAACGCGGATGATGAGTTGGCCATAGTTGTCATAGTGGAAGAGCAACCAATTAGAATTCAGAATATGATAAGGAAGAAGTAAACATCAACACCAACATCCACGGTAACAATGTAAGTGGCATTGAGAATGTAGGGAATTCATCGGATGTTATCCTAATATATCCATTGCTTATTGCATGTTATTTACTATGCCTTGGACTGTCACGTCGGTCGACAGAACCTTTTCCAAGTTGAAATTTGTGAACAGCTATTTGAGGTCAGCAACGACTCAAGAGAGGTAAATGGTTTAGCAACATTATGCATTGAGAAAAAATATTGGATGATATTGATATCAACCCCATCATAAGTTACTCCGCCTCAAGGAATGTTAGAAGAATTCTATAAGGTAATATGTATAAGTTACTTGCTATGCACACTGGTTTTGGATGTATTTAACTGGTATTGAAAATCATTTATTTATTATTTATATTCATAGCTATTGTTATGATGTGTATATTAAGGGTATCGAGTTTTAGTCTCGCCCTGGACCCCAAATTTTCAGGACCAGCCCTGAACCCACCAGCCAGTGCCAAGCGTCCTTGACACGACGGAGGGCCGATGCACTGCCGAGGAGTACCGATGCCCCCGAGCTCCAACCGTGGCGCTACCCACGTAGCCACCACGTCCGCCGTCACCGAAGAAAAGGTCCGGAGCCGCCGCCCCGGCGTCCGAGCACCACCGCGCACTGCACGCCATCACACTCGCCAGATCCAACTCGCTGGAGCAGCAGCACACCCCGCATCACCGCATGACCTCCGGGCAGCAAATCCTCGTCGCTGGCCACCCAAAGCGCCACCGCTGCGCCATCACGCGACCCAGCGGGTGCACCACCGCGCCTCTTGAGCAGCTTCCCGCGCCACCACGCGCCCGCATCTGGCCAAGAACCGCGCCCTTGAAGCTCCCTCGCGCACCAGCGCGCCCAGCAGACCTGGATCCGCCCACGGGAGGCACCTCCGTGCAGCACACGCGCGCCCACGCCTGCGGCGCACCTCGCAGGCGCACACGGGCCAAGCCACCAGATCCGCGCGGCAGGAGGCCACCGCGCCCGCCCCGGCCAGATCCACGCCCACGTGCACCAGCGCGCCCATCCATCCACCGCCGGACGCCGCCACTCCGCGCGGCTGCGTAGCGAAGCTTCGAGCTCTAGCGGGAGCACCGGGATAGAGCACCCACCGAGGCGGCCGGCCCGCGCCGTCCAACCCCAAGCGGGAAGAGGAGAAGGACGCACCGCTGCCGCGCCGCGGGCTTTGCCCGGCGACGCCAAGATCGACAACGATACTCTCTGTCCAGTCATTATTGCAGGCATATATACCATTAATTAATGAATTTATCGGATTCGGTTTACTCTTTGTATACATATACGTGTTAGTTAATACTGTTACTCCCATCAGTTTTCTCGAAGCTGTCGTTTTAGACAAAAGGAACATCTAACTTTCGAAAATACTCCACTGTACCTTCTGTCCTCACTATTCATTTTTGCATCAAAGTTAGTGCAAGCAAACTTCTCTTTTCTTTCCTCCAAATAAATGAACATTTGAATTTTATACTTTACAGATCAAACATCACACAAGTACTATTATGTGCAGAAATGTATTCAGATTTTTGGCGCAACATAATTTTTTTAAAATGCATGATACAACAATTCAAAATTTGGAATTTGACCAATTTATGTTACATAAAAAAACAAAAACATTTTATACAAAGATTGGCACTTGTGTATAGTTGACCTGCCAAGTTTTAAGGTCAAATGATCTCTTTGAAAGAAAAAAATAGAAATTTTTATATAAGGATAGCACAACACAAATCTTGACGCAAAGTGAATGGTCTCAATGGAAGGTACAATGGTATTGTAGTACAACAAATCTACATTTCAAAAATTTGAACCGCGCAGGGCTCTAGTAACAAGTCGTGCTGAAGAGCGACGCTCCTCGGTCGCTCCCGCGGGCGGCCATGAACGCACCCTAGCCGCCACCCGAGCCACACCCCGCCGCCCTCCCTCCCCTCGCCGCCGCTTGAGGAAGGGCTTCCCCTAGGTCGTTGGCATATGTTCGTCTATGCTGACGGCCTCGATAAAATGTCGTCGGCATCGGCATTATTCCGGTAGTATTACGTCAAGATTTGTGCTGCTATCCTTATATAGAAATTCTCTTTTTTGTTTCTTTCAAAGAGAACATTTGACCTTAAAACTTGGCAGGTCAACTATACACAAGTGCCAATCTTTGTATAAAATGTTTTTGGTTTTTTTGATGTAACATAAATTGGTCAAATTTTGAATTTTGAATTGGTTGTATCATGCATTTAAAAAAAATTATGTTGCGCCAAAAATCCGAATACATTTCTGCACATGGTAGTACTTGTGTGATGTTGATATGTAAAGTATCGAATTGTTATTTGGAAAAAAAATTGCTTACATGAACTTTGATGCAAAAATGAACAGTGAGGACAGAAGGTACAGAGGGTACAATTAGAACTTTTTTTTAAATGGTCACCGAGGGGGAAAGGCTCCCCACCTAAATATATTTCAAAGAGCACCGTTGTTACACATAGTTACAGGTTTCTAGAGGAGAGGAACTCGCGCCACAGATTGGCGTGGTTCATGAGAGTTTGAGACTTAAGCCTATGAGACCAAACAATTAGGTCATCAAGAATGGCAATATTTGTACCACTAGCATCGATCTCAAGCTTTGAAAAACTTTCTTGTTCCTTGCATCACAGATTTTCCATAGGATTAGAAGGAACATGAATGAGGTAACCGAGGAGGGCTGGTCGGTCGGGAGAGGTGAGTGGAAAAGTTGTCTAATCGGAGTAAACGAGGGCTGAATGCCAATCCGCTGCCAAATCCGCACAGCAGCCGGACAAGTGAAGAAGAGATGCTCGCGGTCCTCCACTGAGTGGACGCACCGCGGACAGGTACAGGTGTCCAAGATGTGCTTCCGATGCAGGTTCTTCCTGGTGTTGAGGCGATCCAGGTAGAACAACCAGCCGAAGATCATAACTTTCTTCGGCACCCGTGAGTCCCAAATGATCTCAAGAGCGGAGTCGGCGAGCTGGTCTGTAAGAGCTGTGTATGCTCCTCGAGTGGAGAAGGCCGCCCCGTTGAGCAGCCGCCGAGTGTCCTGGACCTACGAGAGAGTCACATCCTGCAACAAGGAGTTTAGAGAGGCAAGTTCTGCAATCGCAGTAGTGGTTAGCCGATTACGAATAGCAAGTTCAACCCCATCCTACATAACAGTGTTAACCATGGCATTTTGTTTTGTGTGGTGGGAGAAGAGAGCGGGGTAAACTAGAGCTAGTGGCTCGGGCTTGAGCCAGCAATCTAACCAGAAGAAGCTGGAGCAACCATCACCAATGGTGCATTATGAAATCTCTCTCGGGTTCTGAAGGTGTTTAAAAATGGTTTTTGCCAAGAAAGAGCTGTTCTTACCATGGCCGATGTGGAGGGGGGAGTGGTGTAAGCCCTAGTCTTTCCAGGGAAGGTTGGAGGAGTGTAAAAATTTGTAGGCGAATTTCAGCAGCAAGCAAAAGTTTTGTACACGCAGGTTCTTAACACCTAGACCACCAGCTACTTTGGGGGTACAAACTTTGTCCCAAGCAAACAAGCATTTTTCCCCAGAGCAAGTCTCATCGTCGGACCAGAAGAAGGTGCGTCTACGTTTGTCGATAGCTTCTAAAACCTGGATGGGAAGCGAGAAGCACAACATGAAGTAAGTAGGGAGACTATCCAGGACCGCGGAGAGGAGGACGAGCTTGCCCCCACGCGAGAGGAGGAGAGCACACCAGCCAGCAAGGTAAATATCACAACGATCAATCAAGGGTTGGAAGGCCGAGGACAGGAGCTTGAAGGGGGAGAGGGGCAGGCCCCAGTAAGTTTGAGGGAAGGAGGATATATTGGTTGCGAGGTCGTGGGCCATGCCAGCGGCGTCATTTGGATCGACATTGAGGGGGATGAAAGTTGTTTTTGAGAAGTTGATTTGGAGTCCAGTAGCAGCTGCGAAGGCGTCAAGAGTTTGTTTCAAGTGTTTGGCGGCCGTGGGAGTAGCCTTAACAATAATAAGAGTGTTGTGTGCATATTGGAGGATTGGGCAAGGGAGGTCGGTGCTGAGAGGGGGCAGAAGCAGTCCATCATGGCGAGCCTTGATGAACATTTGTTGAAGGATATCGGCAACAATAATAAACAGGTAGGGGGAGAGTGGATCGCCCTGACGAAGCCCATTTTTGCAGGCGATCCAATGGCCCAGAATGCCGTTAAGCAGAACAGTCGTGAGACCAGTGGAAAGAAGCGAGCGAATCCAGTCACACCAGCGGCTAGGGAAGCCCCTGACTTGCAGGGTGTGAAGGAGGGAGTCCCAGCAAATTGAGTCAAAGGCTTTGCGGAAGTCAAGTTTAACGATGAGTGTGGGCGCATTCCTTTTAACACAACAGTGCAAAAATGTCAGCAGCGTAGAGGAAGTTCTTTGAGATATTGCGGCCGGAGAGGAAGCCTGTTTGGTCTGCATGAACTAGGAGAGGGATGAGGGGTGTCGGTGTCAAAACCGGCGGATCTCGGGTAAGGGGTCCCGAACTGTGCGTCTAAGGCGGATGGTAACAGGAGGCAGGGGACACGATGTTTTTCCCAAGTTTAGGCCCTCTTGATGGAGGTAAGACCCTACGTCCTGCTTGATTATTCTTGATAATATGAGTAGTACAAGAGTTGATCTACCATGAGATCAGAGAGGCTAAACCCTAGAAGCTAGCCTATGGTATGATTGTTGTTGTCCTACGGACTAAACCCTCCGGTTTATATAGACACTGGAGGGGGCTAGGGTTACACAGAGTCGGTTACAAGGAAGGAGATCTACATATCCGTATTGCCAAGCTTGCCTTCCACGCCAAGGAGAGTCCCATACGGACACGGGACGAAGTCTTCAATCTTGTATCTTCATAGTCCAACAGTCCGGCCAAAGGATATAATCCGGCAGTCCGGATACCCCCTAATCCAGGACTCCCTCAGTAGCCCCTGAACCAGGCTTCAATGACGATGAGTCCGGCGCGCAGATTGTCTTCGGCATTGCAAGGCGGGTTCCTCCTCCGAATACTTCATAGAAGATCTTGAACACGAGGATCGTGTTCGGCTCTGCAAAATAAGTTCCACATACCACCATAGAGGGAATAATATTTATACAAATCTAATCTGCTGACGTACCCTGTAGTGTGACATCACACCACAGCCAAGTCTTTATTCTAATCGTTTTTCATAACCTATCTCAGCGTGTTTCGCGAGGCGGTTTCCTTGGCACGTCTTGTCAAAGCAGAGATCGTGTCCCCTTATTACGTGATTCCCATCAATACGGACGTGGGTAACCCGACCGCGCCATCAATTACGACGCTTGGGGAATAAGCGAGTTTTACCAGGCTGGTGGGGGCGCATATTTTCGTCCGCCTTTATAAAGGGATAAGGTTTCACCTTTTTCTACCCACGCCTTCTTCCTCCTTGCTCATCCATTCTCGCTCACTCGAGCTCCAGCGCCCCAAGTCCACATCCTTCTCCTCAACTCTCTCCAAACATGTCTGGAGCGGGAGGCAAGTGGATGGTCTCCTCCGTCACGGAGGGACACATCAAAAAACTACGTGGGTCCGAATACTTAGCGGCGGATATCGCGCACCGGCTGCCAGCCGCGGGGCAGATCGTCCCTACCCCGGAACCTCACGAAAGGGTGGTTTTCCTCCCCCACTTCGTCCGCGGACTGGGGTTTCCCCTCCATCCATTCGTCCGCGGCCTTATGTTCTATTATGGACAGGACTTTCATGATCTGGCCCCGAATTTCATCCTCAACATCTCGGCGTTCATCGTCATGTGCGAGGCCTTTCTCCGCATCCGGCCCCACTTCGGGCTATGGCTGAAGACCTTCAATATCAAGCCGAAGGTAGTAGGCGGCCAACAAGCGGAATGCGGCGGAGCCATGGTGGAAAAAATGCCCAACATTACATGGCTTGAGGGCTCCTTCGTGGAGACCATAAAGGGGTGGCAATCGGGGTGGTTCTACATCATCGAGACGCGCAATACCAACTGGGTGGCAGCCCCCGAGTTTCGATCCGGAATCCCCACGCGGCTCACTTCCTAGAAGGAGAAGGGCCTGTCCTGGGGTTCATTGGTGGAGCTGGACCGACTCCAGAAGTGTATCCGGAACATGATAAGCAAGAAACTTAAGCTTGTCAACATAGTCCAGGTCATGCTCTTCCGCCGGATCCTCCCGTGTCAACAACGGGCTTTCAACTTATGGGAGTTCGACCCGGCCCAGCACCAGACTCTACGCGAGCTCTTCGACACGACGCATAAGGACGTCTGAAAGGTGTTGTTCAAGGGCGCTGAGGTCCCTCCTTCTCTTACCGAGGACCGCGGGCTAAGTGCAAAGCGCCCTGCGAATCCGGTAAGTTCTATACATCTGGTAGGGTATTTATTTCCCATAGCTTAACCATGTGCGGGGTCTGAGCTCCCATGCCTTTGACAGGAATGGGTGGAGACATCAGAGCAGATTAACTGTCAGGCCCCTCTACCCGAAGACCCTGCGGACGCTCTCCTGATGGAGATGCGGACTCCGGCTCCTTATGAGGTGCCGGAGAAGACCAAGAAGAAGGCCAAGGGAACCCGAAAGAGTTCCCGGCGCCAGGTGGTATCGGACTCATCGTCCGATAACTCCGAGACGCACTCCTCCCGTGAAAACGAGGAGGAGGAAGATGAAGACTCTCCCCTCCAGCCGGGGGAGACAAGAAAAGGAAGGCCTCCCCAACCGGGGAGGCCGAAGGGTCCAAGAAGGGAAGGACTCTCCTTCCGAACTGTTCCACCATCGCCGCTGACCGCGAAGACGAGTGGTTACTCAGGGCCAAGCCCCTGGCGAAGTCGTAAGTACTCGGATACCAGAGTAACTCATAGCATACTTTTACTGCACTACTTCTCCTAATCGCCGAATATGAACATGAAGTCCGCCCCGAGCCCGTATCGACGTATCCTCGTCGGACGGTTCCTTGGACTCGTCGGATATGGATAGTGATACACTTCCAACCGCCTCCTCTCCTCACCTTACGGACGATGTCGAGGTACTGTCTCAAGGGGCACCGAGCCGGGGGGAGACAGTCCCGGAGGCGCCTCAAGGCGACCTTCCGGACTCCAGGCGCGAAGGGAGCAAGACTCCCAAGGGATCCAAGTTTGGCCCCCAGCCGAACGCCACGCCGGAACCTCCAGTGGTTCCGGACTCCGGCAGGCGGCCCCCTTCCAAGAGGGGCAAGCCGCCCGTGCCGGTGACCTCTGTCCATCCAGAGGCACCGGACAACCTGCTGGGAGCGCTTCGCGGCGCTTCTATCGACGAATAGCACCGCACTATTATGAGTGCGGTGCTCAAGAAGGTTCAGTCCGCCAAGAGCGGACTGACTGAAGCCTGTGCCAACCTTCTAACAGGCTTTGAGGTAAGTATTTAAAATATAGGAAAATATTACCGCATAGACAGTAGCCCCTGATGCTCTGTTTGGTGTTCATAAAGAAAAGCCGAATAGAGGATCAAATAATATCTGCAGGAGTCTAATATAAGTATGTCTATATGCGTATGCAGGCATGGCTGCTGACCTCTGCCGCACTGACAGTGGAGGTCACTGCACTGAGGCAGAACCTCGAGCGGTCCGAGAAAGAGCTCGGTCTTGCCAAGAGGCAGCTCGAGGAGAACAAAGGTAAGTAATACCTTGTCCATATATATGTATACATACATACATACATACATACATACATACATACATACATACATACATACATACATACATACATACATAAACACTATTCTGATCACGGGATCAAAAAAATATTCTGATCACAACATGAACTTCCTGAGTAACGCACCTGACCTTCCCCGAGTACTAGGTTGAACTTCAGCTAAAAGGTGTCCAAATGGGGCTTGCGATATACCTTTGTAAAGCTATGGACACCAATATCATGACCCAAGTTAAAATTTTGGCAAAATGTAAGCGGTTTAAGAGCAGTTTTGAAAACCGTTTTTTCTTTGTACAAAAAACGTGAATTGTATTTTCGATCGCATTTCTAAACCGTTTATCGGAATGAGATAAATAATATAGCGTTGGAAAGCTGCTGCAAAACCGCTCCTTCAACATGTTGAAAGTTTTCCCTAATTCCCTATGTATAAAGAGTAATTTGGAAAATCGTAAAATTTCGCAAACCGAACAGCCGAGTTCGTATTTTCAATGTAACTTCTAGACGGCTAATCCAATTGAGGCAAATGATATGGCGTTGGAAAGCTTGTGAAAATGCGCTACTTTTTCATCTTGAAAGTTTTTTCTAATTTTGAATGATTTGAAATTAATTTAGAAAACGGTACAAGTTCCATCGAGTTTGTATTTTCAAGTTAATTTTTTAACCGTACGTCCGAATGCAACAAAGGATACGGCATTGGAAAGCATGAAGAAATGCGAAACTTTTTTGTATATATTGTTTCTCTCAATTCCATACTGTTTTATGTGAATTCTGAAAATGGCTAAAAATGTAATTTCGCCGTAATTTCTACAAACTTTATCGGAATGGGGCAAATAATATACCGCTGAAAAGCTATGGAAAATGCGAAAAAAATTTCATGTTGATGGTTTTCTCTGATTCGTAGCCGTTTTTAAGTAATTTCAGAAACGGCGAGATCATTTGTTCTGCCTTTATCACGAAACAGATTCCTCGAAAAAGCACCGCGTGAAGAACTTGAACTTCTCGTCATGTCTACTTGAACTTCACTCTGTTTTTCACGTGCTTTTTTTGCTCGTAGATCTCCATCCACTACTCGTAGCTCTCCATCCATTCATCGGAATTGAGCAAGTAATATACTGATGGAAAGCTGCTATAAACACACAACTTTCCCGTGTTGATCATTTTTTCATACTCGCGACGATTTTAAAAGTTTTTCATCTGAAATTCATTCAGCATAGTAGTTGAACTTCCTACTGTTTTCACGATGAACTTCTGTGACGTATTTTCGTTTGTAATTTTCTCATCCATTTCGTCCGTGTTACACAAATGATATTCTTTTTGTACAAACCTCTCTAACAATTTTTTTTAACTTTCTCCCGACCGAGGACTTGAACTTACACAAATGATATTCCCGTCATTTTGAAGTAAATTGGAGAAATGACGAGATCATGATTGACGACTTCATTGCGAATGGAAACGCGATGCGTGAAGTAGTTGAACTTCTCGTGCATGTCTGTTTGAACGTCACTCTATTTTTGACGTGTTGTTTTTTGCACTGCGTGAAATGGTTGAACTTCTGGGGCATGTCTGTTTGAACTTCAATCTGTTTCATTTTATTTTTTTCTTATATGAAATACACACCATGTAGTACGTGAACTTCTGGTTATTATCACTTTGTACTTCTCTCTGGTTTGAGAGAATTATTTTAAAACACAAAAAACAACATATTTTTTATGTATTTTAGAGATCTAAATACACGGTGAACCTCTCTCACAAGATTTTTTTTGAACTTTTCCTCACCGAGCACTTGAACTTCTAGCAACCATTTTTTCGTTTATGAGTTGTTTTTAAAAGTGCAAAAAATGACGTTGTGTTTTTTATTTTTTGAACAGGTAAATCCTAGGTTTTAATAAACTCTGAACTTCTTTGGTATTTCAATATGAACTTCACCTTTTTATATTTTGAGTAAAGAATTGTATTCGATTTTTATACGGAAAAAATCGAACATGGAAATATAAGGTGAATCTCTCTCTCAAGAATTTTTGAACTTCCCCGGAAAGAGCACTTGAACTTCTTTCAACAAACATTTTAAGCTTTTAATTTTCTATATTTTTATTCTCACCTGAAATGCATTCCTTGTAGTAATTGAACTTCTCATTGTTTTCATTATGAACTTCTGTCACGTTTTTGTGCATACATCGAATTTTCACGCAATTGAAGGTCGGACGTCATTTTTTGCCATTTTAAAACATGTAATTGGAGGTCGGACGTTTCGCAGTATAAATTCTGAACCGTGCACGGAGGTGCACGTGAACTTCTTGCAACAAATCTGAGTTTTTATGTACTTCGAACTTCTCTGTTATTTTAATTTCAACTTCTTAGTCATATTCTTAGAAAGGAAATATGTTTTTAAATAAGCATCAAACATTTTTTTTGTAAATTGAACTTCATAGTATTATTTTAATTTGAACTTCGTCATTTTTATTCTTCGTGCAACCCCTGCTCCATTTTTCTTTTGCATTTTTTTGGAGCATTTCTGAAACTAAAACCAACATATCAAAACCCCCGGCTTTTTTGGCCCCACTGATATTATTGAACGTCAGAAAAATAGTACAGAACTAGAACTAGACAACACATTTTAAAACTAAATAATGGGGAGAGATAACAATGTGAATGACGTATGTGCCAAACTGTTTGTTTACCTAGCTGGTCAACCTTGGTCAAAGGTAAAGTGGAATTGGCAGAATACACAAATAGACATACACACATATGTAGAGAGGAAAATTATATGTGCACACACTTAGTAATACAAGAACCTTTTGAGAAGTAATACATGAACTTCTTTGTACAGACTTTTTTCTCACGTTCACATGCACATTTGTTTTTCAAAACAAAAGCTCACGAGAATACAATTTGGCAAAAATGGAAACATGCACACATATACAAGTGGTTGGGAAAAGAATAAATTGCGTGGATATGGCCATGGAAATCCGCAACTAACCCTCAAGAAGCAAAAAGGCGCTTGAGGAGGTGCACGGTGATTGGCACACGAGTCTTTTTGTGTGATCTGTTTTGTAGTTCTTGAATTGAAACCAACATATCAAGAAACACTAGTTTTGTATCCATACATATTGTTGAACTTCAGGAAATAATACAGAACAAAGAACTATACAACATGATGTTTTAGAGCAAAGTTTGTTTCTGTTAGAACATGGCATTTTCCCCCTAGGACATGTTCTACAAGGTTTGAACATGACATTTTTGCTCTAAAAACATTTATTTTTAAAATTGAACTTCATTCTTTTATTTTTCTAACTTTTTTATAGACATCGAACCGCTCTAACTTTTTTATTTGAACTTTGTGTTTTTTTAGATATGTGAAAATTGAAGTTTTTTTAGAAACATCAAACTTCTTCATTATTTCGAATAGAACTTATTAGTTTTATTCTTTAGCAACAGAAAAAACCGAGTTTTCAAATAAATATCAAACTGCTCCACATTGTTAAAATTGAACTTCTTAGTTTTATTTTTCAGTAACAAGAAAAATTTGAGTTTTTAATATACATTTAATTACTCCGTTTTCTAAATTTGAACTTCTTGGTTTTAGTGTTTAGCATCAGGGAAAATCTGAGTCTTTTATAAACGTCAAAGACCTTCATTTTTTTAATTATAACTTCTTGGTGTTATTCATTAGTAACGGGGAAAATACTAGGTATGTAATAATTATTGAACTGTCAATTATTTTAATTTTGAACTTCTAGGTCTTTGTTATAAAGAGGAGAAACCGTTTTTATAAACTTTTTGAACTGCTCGGTTTTTTTAATTTGACCTTCTTTGTATTTTGTCATAAACATTGAACTTCTCCGTTATTTAAATTTGAACCTCTAGATTTTTTTTACAAATGAGGAAATCCATTTTCCCTATAGACACACCTGACCTTCTCGAACACAGCATTTTGACCTTTCTCGAACTTCTTGGTTTTATTTGTAGAAACAAAAAAACCAATTTTTTATTAAGATCAAACTACTCTATTAGTTTAATTTGAATTTATTGGTTTTAAATTTTGTTTTGCGTTCTAGAACAAAGATAACATCCTTTATCTTTTTGTTCATGCTTGAAGTGAATGTTTTTTAGGCTTAAATTTTGTTTGTGCTCTTTTTAAATTTTGTTTGTCACTTGAAATTCTAAAAGAATTACAAATCTCCCATGTTTTTCCTTTTGTGTTTAAATTTATTGAACTTGCTTAGATACACATAACACACTTGACCTTCTCGAACATAACTTTTGACCTTCACAAAAAGAAACACAGTTATAAAAGCACAAAAATAGATCAATTTTTTTATATGGCATCTCATTCCCATATAAGAAAGTAGTGTATCCGCTTTGGTGGAATTTCACTAAAAAAATGGAGGGCGTCAAAGTATTTCACACACACACATAGTTTGAGCTCTCTCAGAATTGATATATGGACTTCCATAGTTTCTTTCTCTAAAAAGAGGATCACACATAGTTGAATCGCAACCCAATTTTTATATTTGTACATTTGCAGCTTGCACAAAAATACCATTTTTCAACTGTAGCACATACTCTGCAACCTATGTTAGATGCCATCCTTTTCTCCACTGAGGCATAAACACAAACAGGTGCGATGCACCATATGCAACATCGGTGGAGATCAAGGAGGAAGAGGATTGGCAGGGAGTAGTCACCGGCGGGAGGAAGGTGCTGATGTGGAGCACGCACGACCTGCAGCAGCATGGGATTTGCTTTGCATTTGGAGGTCTGGCCAGGGAGGCATGCCGGGGATGGGGGAACGGCGGGAGCGCGTCCAGGCCGGCAGGTAGGAGGCAGGAGACGTGTTGGGGTTAGGGAACGGCGGCTTCTCGACCCCAGGGGCCGGCGTCCGTTTCAGAGAATGGCAGCGGGAGTTGCATCGCGGCCGAGGACGGCGGCGGGTGGCATGTCGTGGCCGAGGGGACGACAGCGCGAGGTGCGCCAGGACCGGGTGGGGCGGCGTCGAGAGGTGTGGTTGAGGCCGACGCGGGGTGCAACCGCGGCGACGGTACAGGTCACAGCGCGGGGGGTCGGGGAGGGCGCGGGGCGGCGCTGGCGGCCATGGCGGTGTCGGCTGCAGGCGAAGGAACTGGGACGCGGCGGATGGTATGTCGGCGCACGGGGATCCAGGGACGCTGGTGGCCGGCGGATGGCAGCGCGCGTGGGTGTGGGCGGAGGCTCCGGTGGCTGGCAACACACGCGGTTGGGGCGGCGGATCCGCTGGCCAGCAGCGCTGCGGGGGAAGGTGGGGATTGGGTCAGGGATTGGGCAGCGGCGGGATCTCGCGCGATGGGGTGGGGGCCCGGTGGAAACGGATGTGGGCGACGGGGTTTTCTTTTTTCTTGGTAGGCACCGGTTCGGAGTTTGGAAACACCTCGTCGCTCCTTATAGGGCAGATCATGATCGAAATAACTATTCTAATCCTGGGATTAGAATAGTGTTGTCCTAAAAAGATGCGGTTGCAAAATGATAGGATCATCATGGATGTGCCAGGGGCCACGACCGAAGTGGCGACCCTGAAGCAAGCGCTGTCCGAGGCCGAAAACAAAGCGGCCAAGGAGCGCACCGAGCGGGAAAAACAAGAGGCACGGGTGGGCGAGGTGCAGCAAGAGCTCCAGGCTCTCGTGAAGAAGCACGAGGCTTTGGAGCTTGACTCGAAGACGCGAGAGTCCGAGCTTTCCGCGGCCCTCAAGAGCACAAAGCATGCCAAGGCTAAAGTCCAAAAGTCCCTCCAGGAAATTAAGGCTATGAGGAAGATAGCGGCGGGTAAGGCCTTCAATATGCAAAACAAGCATGTGAAAGTAAATTACTTGTTACTTACCCGAGTCCGAAGCTCTCCAGGAGCATTCGTAGATTTGCCCCGCATCGTGTCGTATGCCGTGAAGTATTACCAGGCCGAGGAGGGAAGCTTGACGGAGAAGTTGTTCTGGTCTCAGTATACTGGGACCGAACACCCGATGCCTGTGAGCGACCAGCTGAAGCAACTGGTCGAGCTGCACAAGGCGGCCGAACAGGCCATGAGGGGCCTTATAGTCCGGATGTGGCCTGGCGACTCCCTTCCCAACAGCTACTTCGGCCTGGTGAGGCATCTTGTGAATACCTGCCCACGGCTAGAAGTTATAAAGCGGTCCGTCTGCATCGAAGGTGCACGCCGGGCTTTTACCCGTGCGAAGGTGCACTTGGCCAAGATGGACGCCGAGAAGCTGGTGAAGGAGGGCCCGCCGTAGATCAAGGAGCATCGCCACCCTGAAATGTATTATGAGGGTGTCCTGAAGGATGCCCGTCTTGTGGCGGACGAGTGTGCGAAGGATGTAATTTTTGAATGAACTTGCTCGTGTGATCCTGTATTATGAAAACTTGTTCATATGCGCTATGCAACGCTTGTTTGAATTTAAAATATTACCTTCTGTGCGGCTATTTGTTAAATCTGAGAGATGGCCAGTCGTCGGCTTCTGCCCCCATGCCACGAGTGCTGGGGTGTTCGGGATAAATCTGAGCACTCTTTTTCCCATTGTTGGGTCCTTCGAGGGAGGTGCTCAGCAGAACGAACAAGGCAATCGGACTATAATGCTTTATCACTCTCACTTAGCCATAGAAGTCTACAATTTTAAATTTTGGCGAAGCCCCTAGTATTCGGAAGGCCGAATTCGGGGCACTATACACGCCTTAAGCCGGACAAAGCCGACTCCTCGCTCTAAGCGACATAGGTCATTAGGGACTTGAGACCTCTCGAACAGCGACCAACTCTCTCCTTATCATGACAGTCAGTTTTAGCTTTCACTACTGAGGTGCTTAGCCTAGATGAACCGGGGCACAATCGCAGTAGTTCTCCCAGTGCTACCTTAGCCGATATAGCGGAACGTAAGGTACCAAAACATGGGAGCTGGGCAAACCCAACTATTGACCCAAGACATGATTCGGAGCTGATGCATATAATGCTATAAGTTTGGGGTGTCGCACTGTCGAAAGTGTTCGGACTTCTCACGCCGTATTATGGGGTACGCTTAAGCCCCTGGCGTATGGGCCGTACCAGAGTGTACGGGTGCTGAATGTCATGAATGAACATATATAGAGAATGCAGTAATAGTCTAGTGCTATGCATTGTTTATTCAAAAAGGTGCGTCGAAGCAGAATGATACAAGTAGTGCGATAAGCAAAAAGTAGGACTATTTGACATGTCCCCTCCAAGGGCAAGCTGAGGAATGGTATTTAAAGCAAGTATTTCACTCGTTATCGGAGACCACCTGGGAGTTCCGTGGTGCGACGTGGCTTTCTGCCTCCTTGGTTGTTGCATCGTGTGTCCGGCAATCGTACTGCTGAACGGGGTTTCCAGAGATTAAAGTCCTGAAAGAGAGAAAAAATAACAAAGCGGGAAGCCCCTAGTGCGGTTGAGCCGCGTCTTGGGGCGTGCCGTAGTCGTGCCCCCTCCCCACATGTGCCCATGGTATTTTCAATGCGTAATTATGTACGCATGGCACGGATTTCGCCGTTTGGCTGGGACTGGGGTGGGGGCCGCATTGCTATGCGAGCTCGAAACGTGCCAGGCGGTCCTGTTGCCGATTACTCCAGGCGCGCTTGAAGGTGTCCGAGTCTTTAATCGCCGAACTGGTGGATTGCCTTAGGAGGCTGCTTTGCGCTTCTGCTGCGAGCGCCACATTGTGCTCCTCCGTGCGGAGAGAGCGCTCTGTGTTTCCATTGACTGTGATGACCCCCCGAGATCCTGGCATCTTGAGCTTGAGATATGCATAGTGTGGTACCGCGTTGCATCTCGCAAATGCGGTTCGCCCGAGCAGTGCATGATAACCGCTGGGGAACGGGACTATATCGAAGATTAACTCCTTGCTTCGGAAGTTATCCGGGGATCCAAAGACCACTTCCAGTGTGACTGAGCCTGTGCAATGGGCCTCTACACCTGGTATGACGCCTTTGAAGGTCGTTTTTGTGGGTTTGATCCTTGAGGGGTCTATACCCATTTTGCGCACTGTGTCCTGATAAAGCAGGTTCAGGCTGCTGCCACCGTCCATAAGGACTTGAGTGAGGTGAAATCCGTCGTTGATTGGGTCTAGGACCAGTGTGGCGAATCCGCCATGACGGATACTAGTGGGATGGTCCCTGCGATCGAAGGTGATCGGACAGGAGGACCATGGGTTGAACTTTGGGGCGACTGGCTCCAACACATATACATCCATAACGCACGCTTCCGCTCCCTCTTGGGGATGTGGGTTGCGTATATCATGTTCACCGTCCGCACTTGTGGGGGGAACCTCTTCTGCCCTCCGGTGTTCGGTTGCTGGGGCTCCTCCTCATCATCGCTGAAAGGATCGATATGGTTGACTAGAGGGGGGGGGTCAATAGGCAACTAACAATTTTTAGCTTTTCTTTAACAATTTAAACTTTGCATCAAAGTAGGTTGTCTAGATATGCAACTAGGTGAGCAACCTATATGATGCAACAAGGATAGGAACACAAGCAAGCAAAAGATATGAAACAAATAAGCTTGCACAAGTAAAGGCACGAGATAACCAAGAGTGGAGACGGTGGAGACGAGGATGTGTTGCCGAAGTTCCTTCCCTTTGAGAGGAAGTACGTCTCCGTTGGAGCGGTGTGGAGGCACAATGCTCCCCAAGAAGCCACTAGGGCCACCATATTCTCCTCACGCCCTCACACAATGCGAGATACCGTGATAACACTTTTGGTGCCCTTGGAGGCGGCGATCGAACCTTTACAAACAAGGTTGGGGCAATCTCCACAACTCAATTGGAGGCTCCCAACGACACCACGAAGCTTCACCAAAATGGACTATGGCTTCGCGGTGACCTCAACCATCTAGGATGCTCAAACACCCAAGAGTAACAAGATCCGCAAGGGATTAGTGGGGGGAATCAAATTTCTCTTGGTGGAAGTGTGGATCGAGGCCTTCTCAACCACTCCCGAGCAAATCAACAAGTTTGATTGGCTAGGGAGTGAGATCGGGCGAAAATGGAGCTTAGAGCAATAATGGAGCTTGGGGTTGGAAGAGATAAGTCAACGGGGAAGAAGGGGACCCCTTATATAGTGTAGGAAAAAGATCCAACCGTTACCCACCAACCAGCCCGCGGCCAGCGGTACTACCGTGCCTGGCCAGCGGTACTACCGCAGGGCCGTGCGGTACTACTGCTTTCTACCAAGCGGTACTACCGCACGGCCATGCAGTACTATAGTACTGGCCCGCAGTACTGCCGCAACCCCAGCGACAGTAAGGACAAACTGACGCGCAGGAACTGAGGGCGGTACTTCTGCAAGCGCGGTACTACCGCAAGGCAGAAATCCCCTAGCCAGGGGGAGGGAACAACCGTGCCTACATCCGCAAAGAAACGGAAGTAGCAAAAACCCGACACAGTAGTACTGCCGAGGGGCGGTACTACTGCCTGACTGCATAGCGCAGTACTACCGCGGAGCGAAAGCGGTACTACCGCGGTAGGTGCGGATGTAAAAAATTACATCCGCCCATACTACCACGAAGGAGCGGTACTAGCCTGGTGGGCAGCGGTAGTGCGGCTCCAGGGGAGCGGTACTACCGTGGGCACCTGCGGTACTACCGCGCCACCGCACGGTACTACCGCTGATGCCTACGGTACTAACGCTTTACTGGGAGCAGTACTACCGCGACCAACCACATCAGCCAGAACTAGGGAGGCAAGAAAACGGAGGAAGCTCCAAGGGAAAAGGAGGGGACAAGAAGGAGACGTGTACGTGATGATTCCACCCAAACCTTTCCAACGCGGATCCCCTCTTAATAGTACGGCTTTCCTACGACTCAAATCCACCAAAAAGAAACGTAGAAAAGACGCCGTCTTCAGTAGTCTTCGAGGGGCACCCAACCGTCTTGTGCCTAGCGATGAAGTGTCTGGGATACTCAAGGCACACGATTAGTCCGCAACCGCATTGTCATCAATCACCAAAACACCTTAGGGATAAATATGCCCTTACAATCTCCCCCTTTTTGGTGGATTAATGACAATACGGGATTTGCACAAGGGAAATAATATTAAGTAACCGCAAACCCCCCCTCTCTAGAATATAGATGGGCTCCCCCTAGATGTGTGCCACCTAGATGAGTGATTTGGACTGCACGGCACACATACTAGGATAAAAGCTCCCCCTATATTATAGAGACAAGGCATATCTATCACTAGACAAGATAGCACAAACATAAGTTAACTAAGATAGATAGAGTGCATATGGCTTACACCATATGTAGGATAGGTCTCGAAGGCACAAACCAAACAAAAGCAAATGAGGCACAAACGAGGTCCAAACGACAAAGCAAACAAACACACCAAGAACGACACAACGCAAATCCCTACACTCTCTCCCCCTTTGGCATCGAGACGCCAAAAAGGCAGAGAGGACCCCTACACACACGGGGTGGCTCAGGCAGAGAAGTCGTCCCACTGCTCCTCGTGCTCCTCGTCAAACTCAGCGGCGGGGATGGTCTCCTCGATGTCATCCTCTGAATTGGTCCACTTATATCCCTGCTTTGACATCCAGGCAGCCTCAGGTGTGATGATGTCCTCAGACCCGCCAAACACATCCTCTCCAAAGAGCCTCATAACCTTCTTGTCACGACGGCGACTCTCCTTGTCGGCCATGTGAGACCTGTACTGTCCCTTTGCCTGCATGTAGAAGAGAGTCTTCATCTTTTCCTTTAGCTTCTTGGCCCATGACAGCTCAGAGGAAGGTGTGGTGGACCTAGCAGCATGGTCCTCAGCAACATTCTCAGCAGCAGCCTCCTCCTCACCAGCAGCCCTCCTAGCAGAAGAGGCCTCAGCACGGGTAGTGGTGTTGGCTCAGTTGGGCTTGACGCGGAGGCTGATGGACTCATGGTGAATCCAGTCTGGAGCAAGGAACTCATCACCAGGGTACATCTTCTCCCAAGTGGTGGAGAGCAGCAGAAACAGGTACGGTCCATAGATAGGTACCTTGCTGTCAGGACCCCGACTCGATGTCACATCAATCTAGCCGGTAACACCTCATATCACTTTGCGGCCTCACGCACGGTATCCCCACGGGTGTCGCCTTACCTTTTCCCGGGACCGTTTGCGCCTTTTGGCTCACGTATATGATAGTGTCGCTAGCATCCATATGATAAGGAGCCCGGGCTGACATGGCTAGTCGTAAACCCAAAGTGGCACAGACTTACAGGGACAGGCATTCATGACCCAGCCTCGAACGTGTCGGTCATCAGCAAGTGGGTCCGGGCTGTAGCACTGGGCTAGCAGGACTCCGGTAAACCGGGCTGTAGCGGGCTAACAGGACTCCGGTACTCAAAGCGTGACATTTCCCCGAAGGGACAGACACAGGAACGAAGAAGGACACATGCCGGCCAGCCTAAGTGTTCCAGAGCAGTAGCAAGCTACCATGGCTCAGCGGTAACACTAGGAGACATTTCCCGGTAAGAGAGGCTACTAAAGATAAACAACTAGATAGTCAGATCCCACACATACCAAGCATTTCAATAACATACACACAATATGCTCGATATGTGCAATACAACATGGCATCACAAAATGACTCTACGACTCAAGTAGTTTATTCAATAGGCTCCGAGGAGCGAGACATTACAAACATGGGTCTCATGACCCAACAATCAGAGCATACAAGTCAAAGCACAAGCGGAAGCTATCATGTCTGAGTACAGACATCTATAAATGAAAACAGGCTGAGAAGCCTGACTATCTATCAGATCCTGCCGAGGGCACAAGATCGTAGCTGAGGTATCAAGCTAAACGTCGAAGTCCAAGCGGAACTACTAGTGAGACTGAAGTCTCTCTGCAAAAACATAAAATAGGCAAACGTGAGTACAAATGTACCCAGCAAGACTTACATCAGAACTAACTACATATGCATCATTATCAACAAAGGGGTGGTGGGGTTTAACTGCAGCAAGCCAGCTTTGACTCGGTGGCTATCCTAAACTACGACTGCAAGCGACTCTTTTGAGGTGGCGCACACGAGTCCACATATTCACCATATCAATACACTACTATGGATCCGCTCCCGTCTCCCTACGAGAACGCCATCCATAGCACTCACGCTTATCTTGCGTATTTTAGAGTATCCACTTTCACTTGTCTATGAACTGTACAAGGGGTCCACGTTTCCATATCCGAGGAATCCGGCTATTCGAATAGATAATGATAACCCTGCAGGGGTGTACTTCTTCACACACGCTCTCGCCACTTACCGCCCTGTACATGTCATGTACCTCGGCAACCTTCAAGCGGAAGCCGGGCGAGGGAGTCGGCCACGACCTGACTAACCGAACAAGTCTCTAGTCCAGGTTTATCGCCTATTCAGGTTCCATCCGCAAGGAGATCCGGCCGGGGTGTCGCTTACGGCCCCAAACGATGTGAGCAGGGTTCCCAAGCCCACCAACCGGGTGCCACTTGGTACACCGGCCACTGTGCCTAGTCTGTCCCAAGCCCACCTGTACCGGGTGCCACTTGGTAGACTACTAACACTACCTACAAACACCAGAAACTAGTTGCAACTCCTGGACAGAGATCATGTTGATTAATAAGTCGAGAGGGGTCGAGTTACCGGAACCCAATGTGTGGTAGTAACTGTTCATGGATCACAAACACAGAACTCAGTTCCTGAGGACGGCTGCAATGAGACAACCCACCATGTACTCCTACATGGCCTCTCACCGCTACCTTTACCAAATCGTGTTCACACACTTAGCTCACACACATTGGGACATGTTCACACGCCTCTGATTCATCCCCGATGAAACAGACCTGACTCAACTCTAAGCAGTAGCAGGCATGACAAACAAGCATGAATGAGTAGGCACATCAGGGCTCAAACAACTCCTACTCATGCTAGTGGGTTTCATCTATTTACTGTGGCAATGACAGGTCATGCAAAGGATAAAGGGTTCAGCTACCGCAGCAAGTATCAAATATGTCGTTGTTGTCCTAATGCAGTAAAAGAGAGCAGGAGCGAGAGAGTGGGATTTTATCGGAATGAACAAGGGGGTTTTGCTTGCCTGGCACTTCTGAAGATAACATTGAGTCTTCATCAGTGTCAACGATCACATCATCGGGTATCACGTCTATCGAGAGGGGACAAATACCGGCAACACAAAAGGGAACACAATCAATGCAATGCACAATATGATGCATGATCATGACATGGCAAAATGAATGTGTTTGAGCTAATGCAACTAGCAACAGATTAAATGAAGTTGGTTTGAATACAAGATTCAAATTCAAACTCCATATGTGATTATTCAAATGCCATTTACTTCATTTGCCCTAAACAGTAGTGATAAGTTGTTCTAACATGCATGAAAATGGTACAGATGGATTCCTTGAATTTTTCTGATAATTTTTCATATATAAATTATTTAATTTGGAGTTACGGTTAATTTTCTATGATTTTTAGAAGTTTTAGGCATTTTCTGGAATTTCCTGAATATTTAGAATTAAAATAATTCCAGAAAATGAATTTACTGCGTCAGCACTACGTCAGCATGACGTAAGCGAGTCAACGGGCAGCCCAGGTCAAACTGACCAGTGGGTCCTCCGTGTCAGTGACTAACCTAACTAACTGGGTTAGTTAGCGTTTTAACTTAAACTAACCTAGATTAATTAGGCGGGCTGGTCCCGCATGTCAGTGACACAGGGGGAGGTCAAACCCCGGTCAAATGGCCCAAACAGGCCGGCGGCTCAACGCCGGCGGCAACAGGCACGGCGGAGGGCTTCGGGATCGCTCCTCCGGCGACCATTCGGGCGGCGGAGAGGCTCTACGGGTAGCTGGGAGGGCGCCGCGTCTTCCTGTGGAGTCGGTTGGGGTCGGGGCGGCCGGAATCGGCGCCGGCGTCGACCTAGGTGGCCGCCGGAGTTCGGCCAAGGTCGAACGCGGCGCTGCGGTGCACTAGAGGGGAAACGGAAAGGCTCTGTGGGCTCCTGGGAGGGCGGCGAACTCGGTAACGTGCTCGGGCGCTAGCTGGGGTGACCCTGGCCACGGCAGCGCCATGGCCGGCGGCGAGGAGCAATCGGCTCCGGTGAGAAGGCGGCTGGAGTGCGGGAACGAGCGCGGGGAGAAGGGGAAATGGAAGAGGAGCTCACAGCGAGGTCGATGAGCAGCTCGGTGGTCTCGGGGAGGCGGCGGAGGCGGCGAATTGACCGCGGCGAACTTCGGTGGCCGGCGACGGAAACGGCGATGGTGGCGGCGTTGCATGCACGTCCGGGAGGTCCGTAGCTCAACGAGGAGGTGGAGGGGGTTGTGGCGGAGCTCGGAAGCGGGTCGGGGAGGCGAGGGGAGGCCAGTGGCTACGGTGATGCCCGTCGGCGGCGGCGGTGGTTCTCGGGTGAGAGGGAGAGAGAGCAGGGGGAGAAGAGGAGGGCGAGGGAGAGTGAGAGCGGTGCGGGGCAGCTGCGTGGCTTCGTCCGGGGCATCGAGGGAGTCCGGGGAAGCAGGAGGTGGCCAGCAGGGGGGGAGGTGGCGCGCGCGCGTGCCGGCGAGCGTCGGGCACACGCCCTCGTCCTTCTGTCCGAGGAGGAAGACGACAGGGAAGGCGCGGGTGGGCTGGGCCGGCCAGGGGGGGGGAGCTGGGCCGGCTGGTGGGCTGCACGGGTGAGGCCAGGTAGGCTTCACTCCTTTTATTTTTTTCTCTCTGTTTTGTTTTAACTCTGTTTTCTATTTTGCAGGTTTGTTTTGAATTTGGTTTTGAAACCAATTCAATTTATTTTGCTTCTGACAATATTTTTAGGAGCTAAAAGAATTAAAACAATGCTCCACAAAAATATTTCAGAATTATTGGACCTATATTTATTTAACAGTAGATATAAGTCCAATTCAAATAGCTATGATTTAAATTCAAAGTCCCAAAAATAAATCCTTAAAAATGTTCAATATTTTGGTTGGGACCAGAACCCTTACCAAAAATTATCAAACATTTAAGAAGAGCCATTTGGAGCAATGAATAAGATTTCTAGGGTTTTTGCCCCTCTTTTATTTAGGGTTTTGAGGCTTCCAATATTCCTCAATTTAAGTTTCAAAAATATAGACATGATGCACACATGAAGCTAGGCTAGAGCAATGCCAGAAGCTAGGGATGTGACAACTCACCCCCACTAAACAAGAATCTCGTCTCGAGATTCAAGCGTAGGGTAGGATGAAGGGGAAACGCAAACTAGTACAATCTTCACGATCCAGGGTGTACTTCAAATGAACGTTGATTTGAACACCATCTTTGTCTTGTCGTCTTGCTCTGAGAACTCCTGCCAACATGACATGGAGGGAAGAAGGAGACTCTAGAAGGGTCGATCTTCTCGAAGATCGAACAACTCACGGAATGAGACATAGGACCATCTCTCGGGTTGAGACACGAGATACACATCAAGAGGGGTGGAAAGAAACGGATGACGAAGGTTCACTAGGTAGACAACAATTCCACACCTAAGAAGGTGTGAACGATTGTCCACGTAGCGAGGAGTTGAGTTGCCTTAATACCATAACGATACACCTTAGGGAAGGTGACTCGTAGAGATATTTCCTTAAGTGGCAAAAAGAATTACTTTTGATTCAGAGGTCATTGAAACTCTTTAAGCCAGCCTAAGACAATTCTCGAGCGATCGTTTGGAGGGGGTCGGTAGAATGGCATACTCGGACTTGGATGATGTGGATTACCTTGTTGAAGACAACGTAATGGATGAGTTTGCTCATCACCGGAAATGGAAGAGACCCATGGTAGAATGGCACATTGGCGGTGCAAGCTGGGAACAAAATGCAAACGATGGGAATGATTCTGGTAACTAGGGAAGAACCCAACAATAGAGAGTGAATTCACTGTTTGAATAGGTCATAGCATAACCGACGAGACTAGAAGCAATCCCGGTTAGTGCCGATGATAACACGTAGCGCTTGTGCGTGCTCTCAAGAACTTGAGCAATTCCATAATCATCAAGGTTTTACCAACATCCGTGTCAAGGATCCTGGCAACACAACTTGCTACCACGATGAATGATGATGGATGATGCAGATGCAAAGGAAGATAACATCTTCTCAGATTACACCTTAGCGAAGCCAAGGAACAAAATCTGGATGATCGACCGAGAGACATTTAGCACTCCGCTTCTAATGTTCTCCTTGATGTGCTAGTATAACCCATTCATAGATATGGTTTGATATCTAAAACATCAAGTAAAAGGTCGGACTTCGGGATCTCAAAATCCATAGGGACAACTAGGGAGTAAATCCTACGAAATCCCTATGGGGAGGTGGCCAACTTCCTCAAACAAGATATTCCAATAATAGGTCTTCCGGCTGGGTGTTTTGGCCACGACATCCATTTTACCGATTATCGAGGGACCAATATTATAATTCTTGGGAAATGTTCCAACCATCATATCTGCCTGAGACTCAGATCTGGTTGATGTCAGGATATTCCAGACTCATCAAGTCTAGAAAGAAAAATGAAAGTTTGCAACACAAATCGACGAGATGACGTTGCGAGATTCTCGGGAAATGAACTACGATAGTAAGCTCCAAAACATGAGCTGGTTCTGCTACAAACATGTGAACACGTTGTCCCGGACAAGCATGACCACGTGGTAGTCTTACAATAAAACACTACCGAGTTCTGGTTGGGAACCATCACCGTGGATAACGAAGTCCTTGCATAAGTCATATGATTAGCTCTTATGAAGGAACTTCTTCCCCTTGAACAAATCAATCAGTGGCTTGGTGTGCTCGGGACACATATGGAATGAAGGTTGCAAGTCTCCAGACCACAGAATACTTCGCACGTGTGCATGACTAATTTGGAATGATTCCAGGAAAACAAGACAATCTTCCTCAAATTCATGGCGGCAACTTGCATCATATGCACATGAATTAGGGAAAATCACTACTTTCATTCAAACATATGCTTCATGAACGAAACACGAAGAAATGCTTACACAAGTTTCCAACACTAGGTTGATGTTCAACATGATTCATGGGGGGAGACAAAATGCTACTGATGGGCTCAACAGCAACTCATCGGAATTTCCATATCACTGGACTTCCACCATCATGTGAACACGGTGATAGTATTGGTCAGACCAAAGATGTAATGGTGTATGCTCGAGGGATCAACCACGAGTAGGACAACATTACGAGCATCGTTGGTACTGATTTGATTTGACGATAGCCCACACTCAAATCAAGGGATTGATAAGACGATAGGTCCAGCAACTGATCACAGGGACCAATCGATGAAGATATCATCTTTCTTCAACACACACTACACAAGAATATCCCTTTGGAACGAACTAAGTCAGACAAGTTTTTATCTTCCAACTCTCCAAGTTGTTGTCCAGCTTAACCAACTAGCTCAGGGATATCTAACACCGATTCTTGGAAAGAAGGTGGTTCATAAGAAACCAACTTGATCACGGGCTCAACATAACGGTCAGGTGACGACCTGGTAGTATTTCCGAGAAGATCTTCGGAAAATCACGAACCACCGATATGTTACTAAGCTCGAGAACAATCTTGCTTTTCAGGGCAAGATGATATGATCAAATGAGCGAGGACTTGACAAGTCCTAACTCATCAATCAAAGAGTGCACCAGGAAATAAGGACTAGGTAGCACGATCAATCTTAGAATGGTGATTCAATAACCAACATACTAAGAATAAAATTATTATCCTTTAGCTACCAAGCAACGAGGTTGCTAGGAGTATTGATTTCACACATCACAATTCATTTGTCGGTATTCCGGTTGCATCAACACGGAACCGAGGAATGAAAAAGGATGGCGAGAAGTATCACTATGTCAAGAATTCACAAAAGGTGGTGCAATTCTCATGAAATTCCTGTCATAAAGAAGGTAATACTTCAGGGTAGAGCAGACCAGAAGCTGGATTGTAACTTGATCTGCGGAACACAACTACTTTGACCCAATCCTAGATATGGATGAGGTACTGGAGTTTGTTTCTCCAAGTCATTCAGGACAGAATGGCTTGACGTACCACAAGGGTAATAGGCATCGATAAACGAATGCATGCATACCCTTGGTATCAATTGATAGACGAGGGTCAGAATGCAACTAAAGAGAGCAACTCAAAGGAACATGCGATTTTCTGAGTTGTGGATGCATGGTTTAGCATGTCGAACGAATTCCACATATTTCTTCCGGATAACCCATGCAGAAAGGTAGAACTGGCAGAGTCACAATGTAGAATCGAGAACCCATCGAGAGCACTCTGGTTGTGATCGTTCAGTTCAACGAGGAACATCTGCCATAAGCGGTTCATAGTATTTGGAAGAAAGGAATACCACGAACACCGAGGACTAATGCAAAGGTTACTAATATCCTAAAGGCACTAGCAATTACTATCAACATGAAGTAGGTAGAGTGAATCTCGGGTTCAGAACCCAGGAGTAGAATACCTACTACTAAGTAGCATCACGGGATGCTTCCGAGAATAAAGGCCAGAATCATCACACTGGGAACACAATCATGGCTAAATTACTAGATGATCCCCTAAGACACCCAGGGTCATAATAATATCTCCAACATATACGCCGAGGTAACAAAGTACCTCAACTCACCGATTAGTGTGGTTAATCTGGCCCAAAGGAACATCGGAACGGAAGGAAGGGATTTTGCAAATGCTTCAGACTATTTAGAAACCTGGGATGACTCGGACAGCATAACGGCTGTAAATGCTCAGAAAAGATTTGAGACATTCACAAGATGGTGGCATAACCACTCAGAAGCACGATATCAAGGTTTCGAGGTCAACAATTAACATACGGAAGTAGTAGAAACTGAACTCAAGCTTAAATCCAACAATCTTATAAGTCTACGGATTAGTAACACGTGATCCTGATAGAAAGAAGGGAAAGCCTAGTTCTTAATCCCCGTAGAAGAGAAGATGATGACTCAGATCAGAAGGCCATGAGGTATAAGGAGTAAAAAGAGCCTTACGTTCCATCCCACAATCAATTCCCTTATATAACTAAGGAATTTCTAGACTCAACTTCGACCAGTTTGGCTTGGTAGTCCTACAGGCAGTCAAGCTCTGATACCAACGCTGTCAGGACCCCGACTCGATGTCACATCGATCTAGCCGGTAACACCTCATATCACTTTGCGGCCTCACGCACGGTATCCCCACGGGTGTCGCCTTACCTTTGCCCGGGACCGTTTGCGCCTTTTGGCTCACGTATATGATAGTGTCGCTAGCATCCATATGATAAGGAGCCCGGGCTGACATGGCTAGTCGTAAACCCAAAGTGGCACAGACTTACAGGGACAGGCATTCATGACCCAGCCTCGAACGTGTCGGTCATCAGCAAGTGGGTCCGGGCTGTAGCACTGGGCTAGCAGGACTCCGGTAAACCGGGCTGTAGCGGGCTAACAGGACTCCGGTACTCAAAGCGTGACATTTCCCCGAAGGGACAGACACAGGAACGAAGAAGGACACATGCCGGCCAGCCTAAGTGTTCCAGAGCAGTAGCAAGCTACCATGGCTCAGCGGTAACACTAGGAGACATTTCCCGGTAAGAGAGGCTACTAAAGATAAACAACTAGATAGTCAGATCCCACACATACCAAGCATTTCAATAACATACACACAATATGCTCGATATGTGCAATACAACATGGCATCACAAAATGACTCTACGACTCAAGTAGTTTATTCAATAGGCTCCGAGGAGCGAGACATTACAAACATGGGTCTCATGACCCAACAATCAGAGCATACAAGTCAAAGCACAAGCGGAAGCTATCATGTCTGAGTACAGACATCTATAAATGAAAACAGGCTGAGAAGCCTGACTATCTATCAGATCCTGCCGAGGGCACAAGATCGTAGCTGAGGTATCAAGCTAAACGTCGAAGTCCAAGCGGAACTACTAGTGAGACTGAAGTCTCTCTGCAAAAACATAAAATAGGCAAACGTGAGTACAAATGTACCCAGCAAGACTTACATCAGAACTAACTACATATGCATCATTATCAACAAAGGGGTGGTGGGGTTTAACTGCAGCAAGCCAGCTTTGACTCGGTGGCTATCCTAAACTACGACTGCAAGCGACTCTTTTGAGGTGGCGCACACGAGTCCACATATTCACCATATCAATACACTACTATGGATCCGCTCCCGTCTCCCTACGAGAACGCCATCCATAGCACTCACGCTTATCTTGCGTATTTTAGAGTATCCACTTTCACTTGTCTATGAACTGTACAAGGGGTCCACGTTTCCATATCCGAGGAATCCGGCTATTCGAATAGATAATGATAACCCTGCAGGGGTGTACTTCTTCACACACGCTCTCGCCACTTACCGCCCTGTACATGTCATGTACCTCGGCAACCTTCAAGCGGAAGCCGGGCGAGGGAGTCGGCCACGACCTGACTAACCGAACAAGTCTCTAGTCCAGGTTTATCGCCTATTCAGGTTCCATCCGCAAGGAGATCCGGCCGGGGTGTCGCTTACGGCCCCAAACGATGTGAGCAGGGTTCCCAAGCCCACCAACCGGGTGCCACTTGGTACACCGGCCACTGTGCCTAGTCTGTCCCAAGCCCACCTGTACCGGGTGCCACTTGGTAGACTACTAACACTACCTACAAACACCAGAAACTAGTTGCAACTCCTGGACAGAGATCATGTTGATTAATAAGTCGAGAGGGGTCGAGTTACCGGAACCCAATGTGTGGTAGTAACTGTTCATGGATCACAAACACAGAACTCAGTTCCTGAGGACGGCTGCAATGAGACAACCCACCATGTACTCCTACATGGCCTCTCACCGCTACCTTTACCAAATCGTGTTCACACACTTAGCTCACACACATTGGGACATGTTCACACGCCTCTGATTCATCCCCGATGAAACAGACCTGACTCAACTCTAAGCAGTAGCAGGCATGACAAACAAGCATGAATGAGTAGGCACATCAGGGCTCAAACAACTCCTACTCATGCTAGTGGGTTTCATCTATTTACTGTGGCAATGACAGGTCATGCAAAGGATAAAGGGTTCAGCTACCGCAGCAAGTATCAAATATGTCGTTGTTGTCCTAATGCAGTAAAAGAGAGCAGGAGCGAGAGAGTGGGATTTTATCGGAATGAACAAGGGGGTTTTGCTTGCCTGGCACTTCTGAAGATAACATTGAGTCTTCATCAGTGTCAACGATCACATCATCGGGTATCACGTCTATCGAGAGGGGACAAATACCGGCAACACAAAAGGGAACACAATCAATGCAATGCACAATATGATGCATGATCATGACATGGCAAAATGAATGTGTTTGAGCTAATGCAACTAGCAACAGATTAAATGAAGTTGGTTTGAATACAAGATTCAAATTCAAACTCCATATGTGATTATTCAAATGCCATTTACTTCATTTGCCCTAAACAGTAGTGATAAGTTGTTCTAACATGCATGAAAATGGTACAGATGGATTCCTTGAATTTTTCTGATAATTTTTCATATATAAATTATTTAATTTGGAGTTACGGTTAATTTTCTATGATTTTTAGAAGTTTTAGGCATTTTCTGGAATTTCCTGAATATTTAGAATTAAAATAATTCCAGAAAATGAATTTACTGCGTCAGCACTACGTCAGCATGACGTAAGCGAGTCAACGGGCAGCCCAGGTCAAACTGACCAGTGGGTCCTCCGTGTCAGTGACTAACCTAACTAACTGGGTTAGTTAGCGTTTTAACTTAAACTAACCTAGATTAATTAGGCGGGCTGGTCCCGCATGTCAGTGACACAGGGGGAGGTCAAACCCCGGTCAAATGGCCCAAACAGGCCGGCGGCTCAACGCCGGCGGCAACAGGCACGGCGGAGGGCTTCGGGATCGCTCCTCCGGCGACCATTCGGGCGGCGGAGAGGCTCTACGGGTAGCTGGGAGGGCGCCGCGTCTTCCTGTGGAGTCGGTTGGGGTCGGGGCGGCCGGAATCGGCGCCGGCGTCGACCTAGGTGGCCGCCGGAGTTCGGCCAAGGTCGAACGCGGCGCTGCGGTGCACTAGAGGGGAAACGGAAAGGCTCTGTGGGCTCCTGGGAGGGCGGCGAACTCGGTAACGTGCTCGGGCGCTAGCTGGGGTGACCCTGGCCACGGCAGCGCCATGGCCGGCGGCGAGGAGCAATCGGCTCCGGTGAGAAGGCGGCTGGAGTGCGGGAACGAGCGCGGGGAGAAGGGGAAATGGAAGAGGAGCTCACAGCGAGGTCGATGAGCAGCTCGGTGGTCTCGGGGAGGCGGCGGAGGCGGCGAATTGACCGCGGCGAACTTCGGTGGCCGGCGACGGAAACGGCGATGGTGGCGGCGTTGCAGCACGTCCGGGAGGTCCGTAGCTCAACGAGGAGGTGGAGGGGGTTGTGGCGGAGCTCGGAAGCGGGTCGGGGAGGCGAGGGGAGGCCAGTGGCTACGGTGATGCCCGTCGGCGGCGGCGGTGGTTCTCGGGTGAGAGGGAGAGAGAGCAGGGGGAGAAGAGGAGGGCGAGGGAGAGTGAGAGCGGTGTGGGGCAGCTGCGTGGCTTCGTCCGGGGCATCGAGGGAGTCCGGGGAAGCAGGAGGTGGCCAGCAGGGGGGGAGGTGGCGCGCGCGCGTGCCGGCGAGCGTCGGGCACATGCCCTCGTCCTTCTGTCCGAGGAGGAAGACGACAGGGAAGGCGCGGGTGGGCTGGGCCGGCCAGGGGGGGAGCTGGGCCGGCTGGTGGGCTGCACGGGTGAGGCCAGGTAGGCTTCACTCCTTTTATTTTTTTCTCTCTGTTTTGTTTTAACTCTATTTTCTATTTTGCAGGTTTGTTTTGAATTTGGTTTTGAAACCAATTCAATTTATTTTGCTTCTGACAATATTTTTAGGAGCTAAAAGAATTAAAACAATGCTCCACAAAAATATTTCAGAATTATTGGACCTATATTTATTTAACAGTAGATATAAGTCCAATTCAAAGTCCCAAAAATAAATCCTTAAAAATGTTCAATATTTTGGTTGGGACCAGAACCCTTACCAAAAATTATCAAACATTTAAGAAGAGCCATTTGGAGCAATGAATAAGATTTCTAGGGTTTTTGCCCCTCTTTTATTTAGGGTTTTGAGGCTTCCAATATTCCTCAATTTAAGTTTCAAAAATATAGACATGATGCACACATGAAGCTAGGCTAGAGCAATGCCAGAAGCTAGGGGTGTGACACTTGCGAGTGATCACCGCAAATCGAAGCTCACACCACATGATGTGTGAGACATCAAGTGGCTGAGTCTGAGATGAATGTGCCTCTGCACACAGGAGCAACATGTCCACTAGATAGGCATGGACCTTGTCTTTGTCGCCAATGTGTGGGAACAGAGTGTTGCGGAAGATGCGATGCATAATATCGAGAAAGGAGTTCAACACCCAAGTTGACTTGCCATTGGGGAGTACCTTCTCAACAAGGAAAGGCTGAAGCAGGTTCTTGTTGGCAGACTCAGAGTTGGCATGGGGGCAAACACCAACGGGGGCGTGAAGCCCGTCATCAGGAATGTGAAGCAAATCCATGAACTCTTTCCATGTAGCAGACAGCTGACGGCTGTTGGTCATCCAGGTCATCCTCCGCTCATCCCCGGGATGAAAGTACACTGAGGCAAAGAACTGACAGATAAGCTCAGGGTCATAGTCAAGGTGAAAGGAGATCACCGGCTCAATAGCAAACTGCTCCACCAAGTCCAGAGCCTCTCCAAAATAGTCACGAAACTTGTCCTTCCGCATGTGATGCATGTCTATCCACTTGACATCCACGAAGGTATTCTGCTTGCTCTTGATCACATCCAGATAGATGAGAGCATGTTGCTTGGTCCAGAACAACTCGGTGCCTCTGAGCATAGCCCGAGGATTCACATAGGGATTGATCCTCCGGCGCTCGACATACTCAGAGACTGAAATCTTGTCCATGCCCTTAGCAGGTTCCTTTTGCTTGCTGGCAGTGGTCTTGACATTGCGCTTGGGGGCATTGGAGCCCTCTGGGGCTTCATCTTGGGGGTTGCGCAGACGCTTGGAGCCAGTGTCACGACTGGGATTGGAACGGCGAGAGCCACCACCTGAGACACAAAACGCAAAACACCCACGAAAAACAAGAGGGATCAATGCAAAGACCACAACAAAGCAAAAGAAACATGCAGAAAGCACACATGATAATTGCTTAGAGAGAGATTTGACCCCTACGGTAGTACTGCCAAGTGCTGCGATACTAAGATAGTAGTACTGCTCTTAGACACGGTAGTACCATGTAAGGTCACGGTAGTACCGGGTCTAGGAGCGGTAGTACGAGCTTAGTGCCTCAGCTAGCGTGGTAGTACCGCGTCTGATGAGCGGTAGTACCGCATGAGCTAGCACGGTAGTACCGCACCTGACGGGCAGTAGTACCACACGAGAGGTAGTACCGCACATGAGACACGGTAGTACCGCACCGCGTCAGATCTGAACAAGTTCAAATCTGAGAAAAGCCTGCGAAACTGCAGCAGTACTACTGTTGGACAAAGCTACCACAAGACAACATATCAAGTATGATTCCTACGCAACACGACTCTCCTACATCCTACTCTTGCATAGATTTGGCCTAAAATCTCAGGAACAACAAGTATCTCCCCAAAAACCTAGAAGCAAGAGAACAACCAAGAAAAAGAGGGATTTGGGGAAAAACCTTGGTCCATGCCAAGAGGAAGTGGCGGGGAATGATCCCACCGGTCGGAATCCAAGGAGAGTGGCCGGAGACGGAGATCCGGCGAGGGCCTCCGGCGTCGTTCTTGAGCAAAAGAGAGAGAGAGAGAGACGTAGGGAGAGAGACAAATGAATGGGTATGGGGAGTTGGAACTCCCCTACCCGAGTCATAACCCCCACGCTCCCTTGACGACGTGGTAGTACCGTGCCCCATCGCGGTAGTACCGCTCAGCGCGGTACTTCCGAAGTACCACACCTGAGCGGTAGTACCATGCTATGGCACGGTAGTACCGTACCTCTCAAAGCGGTAGTACCGCGGCAAGCCGCGGTAGTACCGTGGGCTCAAGAAGATGCACGTTTCAAGCACACGAAAAACGGGGTCTTTGCACAAACACTCCGAGGCAACACGACACCACAAGACCATGCTACACACAAAGGCAAAAAGGCACACGACACAATGGAACAACCACAAGACACCACCTCTCCAAAGAGAGGGCGGTGGCCGTAGCCACCTATGTTTGAGTCAATTGGTATGGCACCGCGAAGAATTATCCTTGGGTCCATGACCAAAACTCGTCTTTGAAGCACAAGTACCATCAAACATGGCTAATGTGAAAGACTTGGTCAATTTATGCATAATGGGGGGAGGGAGAGTTCATTGGGAGAACATCACTCCCCCTATGTCCATGCCTACATCTAAACAAGACAACACATTGAGTATGGTGGGGTGTGCAGGGGTTCAAGCAACATTGCTCGAATCAATGATATTTAGCTCATGCCTTAACTCGCGAAATCTTGCTTCATCCAAGGGCTTTGTGAAAATATCTGCAAGGTTATCATGAGTGTTTACATAGTTGAGCTCGATCTCTCCGCGCCTAATGTGATCCCGGATGAAGTGATACCGGATCTCGATATGCTTCATCTTGAAGTGTTGCACCGGGTTGAGAGAGATCTTGATGGCACTTTCATTGTCACACCAAAGAGGCACTTTGTCACAAATGACACCGTAATCCTTTAAAGTTTGCCTCATCCATAAGAGTTGTGCACAACAACTACCGGCCGCCACATACTCCGCTTTAGTGGACAAGAGAGACACACAACTTTGCTTTTTGGAAGACCAACTTACCAAAGAGCAACCAAGGAATTGGCACCCTCCGGAAGTGGACTTCCTATCCACTTTGTCTCCCGCCCAATCGGAATTCGAATACCCTACAAGCTTGAAGTTTGCTCCTCTTGGGTACCATAAGCCAAAGTTTGGGGTATGAGCCAAATATCGAAAGATTCATTTGACCGCCACATAGTGACTTTCCTTAGGTGCGGCTTGAAACCGTGCACAAATTCCCACACTCAACATGATATCTGGTCTAGATGCACAAAGGTAAAGCAAGGAGCCTATCATGGAGCAATATACCTTTTGATCCACCGCTTTACCATTGGGATCTATGTCAAGTTGGCACTTGGTGGACATTGGAGTGGAAGCCGGCTTGACATCACTTAGCTTGAATCTTTTGAGCATGTCTTGAGTATATTTGGCTTGATTCATGAAGGTTCCTTCTCTTCTTTGCTTCACTTCGAACCCTAGAAAGAACTTCAACTCTCCCATGGAAGACATCTCGAACTTTGAGGTCATGAGAGCGGCAAATTCCTCATTGAAAGCTTTGTTAGGGGAACCAAAGATGATATCACCAACATATAATTGGCACACAAACAACTCCCCTTTAACCTTCTTAGTAAAAAGAGTGGGGTCGATTAGCCCAACTTCAAAACCACGGTCTTGTAACAACTCGTTAAGGTGGTCATACCACACACGTGGGGCTTGTTTAAGGCCATAGAGTGCCTTATCGAGTTGATACACATGATCGGGAAAGTTGGGATCCTCAAACCCGGGGGGTTGCTTGACATAAACCAATTCATTAATGGAACCATTAAGAAAAGCACTCTTCACATCCATTTGTTGTAACTTAAAGTTATGATGAGAAGCATAAGCAATCAACATGCGAATAGATTCAAGACGAGCAATGGGAGCAAAGGTTTCACCGTAGTTGATACCCTCGACTTGGGAGTAGCCTTGTGCTACCAAACGAGCCTTGTTGCGAATGATAATCCCATGGGCATCTTGCTTGTTCTTAAATATCCACTTGGTTCCAATGACATTGTGGTTCCCCGTCGGTCTTGGCACCAATCTCCACACTTTGTTGTGCTCGAAGTTGTTGAGTTCTTCATGCATGGAATTGAGCCAATCCGGATCTTCTAGCGCCTCATAGACCTTGTGGGGTTCGACACAAGAGACAAACGCGTGATGCTCACAATAGTTTGCTAATTGTCTACGAGTGCTTACCCCCTTTCTTAAGCTTCCAAGCACATTCGTCATGAGATGATCCTTGGTGGAGAGCTTGTAAGCAACCTTGGCGGCACGACGCTCCAATTCCTCCTCGGGGGTGAGACGAGGAGTGGTCACTTGATCATCTTGAGCGTCATCTTGAGCTTGTTCTTGTTCTTGAACTTGCTCGTATGAGAGAACTTGACCTTGGACATCACTTGATGTGTCAACACCGTCTTGTGCGTGATCTTGCCCTTGGTCATGTTCTTGAGGATGAGGGCCTTCATGTTGTTCTTCGGAAGCGTGTGGTCCTTGGGTTGGTGATGGCTCCACTTGAGTGGAGCTTTGTCCTTCTCCTTCGACCACAAGGGGTTACTCAATGGGTAGGATAAAGCCAACACCCATTCTTCTTATGGCTTGGGGAGGAATTTCATCACCTACATCACAAGTGCCACTTTGCTCCACTTGGGAGCCGTTATTCTCATCAAACTCCACGTTACATGTCTCCTCAATAAGTCCCATGGATTTATTGGGGACACGGTAAGCATGAGAGTTTGTAGCATAACCAACAAATATGCCCTCATAAGCTCTAGCCTCAAATTTAGACAACCAAACACCTTTCTTGAGAATGAAACACTTACACCCGAACACCCAGAAGTACTTGAGGTTGGGCTTGTTACCGGTGAGTATCTCATATGGAGTCTTGTTCAAGCCCTTGCGGAGGTAGAGCCGATTGGATGCATGACACGCGGTGTTGATGGCCTCAGCCCAAAAGTTGTACGGAGACTTGAACTCCGCCATCATGGTCCTTGCCGCATCCATCAACGTCCGGTTCTTCCTCTCCGCAACACCGTTTTTTGAGGGGTGTAAGGTGCGGAATATTGATGCTTGATCCCCTCATCACTAAGAAACTCATCCAAGGTGTAGTTCTTCAACTCGGTGTCGTTGTCACTTATTATTGTCAAGATCTTTGCATTGTGTTGACGTTGTGCTTCATTTGCAAAGTCAATGACGGTTTGTTGGGTCTCGCTCTTCCTCTTGAAGAAATACACCCAAGTGTATCTTGAGTAGTCATCCACAATCACCAAGCAATACTTCCTACCCCCAAGACTATCGAAGGATGGAGGCCCAAAGAGATCCATGTGAAGGAGCTCCAAAGGCCTCTTTGAGTAAATGATAGTCATGGGAGGGTGAGCCTTCTCATGTACCTTTCCTTCGATACAAGCACAGCAAGCACGATCTTTAGCAAAACTAACATTCGTTAGTCCACGGACATGGTCCCCCTTGAGGAGACTTTGCAAAGATCTCATATTGACATGGGCTAGACGGCGATGCCAAAGCCATCCCGCATCAACTTTAGCCATTAGGCATGTCGCAGTCTTAGTGGGTCGCTCCGAAAAGTTAATCACATATAGACCGTTCTCGACATGCCCAACAAAGGCTACTTTAAGAGTCTTGCTCCACAAGAGGGCCACGGTATCGATATCAAAGAAAGTGGCAAAGCCCATGATTGCAAGTTGACGAACGGAAAGTAAATTGTATGCAAGGGACTCAACAAGCATGACCTTCTCGATCGTGAGATCATGAGAGATGACCACCTTGCCAAGTCCCAATACCTTGGAGGATGAGGCGTCACCCCACTCGACATTGGTGGGCATAGATGGAATCTTGTGCACGTCCACCACCAAGTCCTTGCTTCCGGTCATATGATTTGTAGCTCCGCTATCGAGAAACCATGATCCCCCACCGGAAGCAAACACCTACAAGAGATTAATGCTTGGTTTTAGGTACCCATTTTGTAATGGGTCCTTTGATGTTAGTAACAAGGGTCTTTGGAACCCAAATAGACCATTCAATGTATTCATGAGGAGAACCAACGAATTTGGCATAGACATGCCCATCACTAGCACGGCATAACACATAAGAAGGATTAAAGTCGCCGGCTTTGAGGTGAGGAGTGACATTTCCCTTTTTGACAACGCCACCCTTCGCATTGTTCTTCTTCTTCTCCTCGGAGGCACTTTCTCCCTCCTTCACAAAGGTTTGCATGAGAGGAGGAGGTCGTTTGATCTTGTCATTCTTCTTCTTGTTCTTGGAGTCGGGCACGTACCCAACCCCTTCCTTGGCCACAACTCCCTTTTGGTTGATCAAGAGATCGTTGAGGTTCTTCTTGCCTTGTATGCAAGTCACAAGACCTCTCTCAAGTTGCCCCTTTAGCTTAGCGTTCTCCTCAACGAGATGCACATGCTCACAACACGGGTTAGTAGCATTTGCATTATCAATTAGCATCATACGAGGAAAAGCGGCTTTTTCCTTGGTTATCTTTACTTGACGTTGATCATGAGACTCTTTGAGGCTAGCATGAGCACCCTTCAAGACCTTGTCAGCCTTGTCAAGTAGATCAAACTCCTCTTTGAGTCTAGCAAGATCAACCTCAAGTTCGGCCTTCTCGGAGTTTAGCACATGAGAAACAATGAGGACATGATCATAATATTTCTTTAACTTAGCATGATCAACGTTGTGTGACTCCTCAAGAGCCAAACTAAGACCACACTCTTCCTCAAGAGCATTGGAAAGATCTAAAATCTCATCAGCATAGTCACGACTATGCCCTTCTATCTTAGTGATGGTGTCTTCGTGAGCCTCGATCATGTCATTGGCTTCACCAAGTTGTTCCAAGAGAGCAACAAAGTGCTTCTTGGATTTTCCCTTGAGTTTGCCCATAAAGGCCTCAAAATCATTTGCCTCCACATGAGCTCCCTCAAGTTCATTAATGCTATCCGTTGGAGAAGGATGATTAATGATGGTAGTTTTGATGTTGGGGGTTACCTTGTTGGTGGCTTTAGCCATGAGGCACTTGGCGGTGATGCTCTCATTGGGTGAGTCAAAGAGAGACACCCGTGGAGTCGTCACAATGGCAACGGAGGCCATGGCAACCGACTCATCACCTTCATCGTCGTCATCATCCTCATTGTACTCTTCTTGTACCACCAATGCCTTGGGAGGAGTCTTCTTGGTGAAGTTGCTCTTGTTGGGGAACGACTTGGCCTTGTCCTTTCGGATGAGCTTGCCACCATTGTCTTCCCTCTTCTCATACAGGCACTCCACAACAAAATGACTCATGTTGCCACAATTGTAGCAAGTCCTTACACGTTGCTTGCTCTTTGTTCCACTTGAGTTGTTTTTGCTAAAGTTTGGCCTCGAGTTTTTCTTGCTCCAAAATTTCCTTGAAGCGAGTGCCATGTGTTCATGATACGCATACTTTGTATCCTCGGGGTTGCTCTCCTCTTCTTCCTCTTCTTCTTCTTCTTCTTCAATGGTGAGCTTGGCCTTCAATGCAAGGTTAGGCTTATTTTCCCTTTGAGAATGAAGCACTGCATTGTCGGCGGTCTTGTCCAAAATGTTCATGGCCACAAACTCATCCAACACTTCGCTTGAGGTCAAAGTGTGGAAGTCCGGTCTTTGACGAATGATGGAGGACATGGCCTTGTGGTAGGGCATCATTGCCTTGAGGAATTTGCGCTTGATCCAATTGTCATCCGTGTCCTTGCTCCCGTGATCTCGTAGTGAGACCGCGAGTTTGGTTACTCTCCGATAAAGCTCACGAGGTTCTTCATCTTCTTTCATTGCAAACTCATCGGCCTCATCTTGCACCACTTCATAGTTGGAGTGTTGAATGCTTGCGCTTCCCCGGTAGAGAGAGACAACACAATGCCATGCATCTTTGGCCAAGGCGAAGGGCCAAAGATGAGGTAGGTCTTCGGGTGGAATTGCATCTTGAATGATGAAGAGAGCATTCTCATTGAATTGATTATCCACGGCTTCTCAAGGAGTGAAGTTGCTTGGATCATGCGGATAGAAACCTTCTTCAATGATTCTCCAAAGGTTAGTGTTCACATGATTTAAATGACGTTTAAAGCGGTAAACCCAAGAATCAAAGTCCTCATTTTTCACAATCTTAGGGGGAGGACCGGCATGATTCAAATGAGTGGAAGGAACCGGTACACCATAAGCAAGTGGTGGTTCCACATGAGCAAAGATGCCGGTGCCATTTTTACCACTAGAAGAAGGAGCCTTTTCACTACTAGCTTCCCCCTTATCGGAGATAGCATCCGTCACCTTGTCGGTGGGATCACCCACTTTCAACGGTGCAGTGGATAGTTTAAGCCCCTCAAGGAATTTAGAAAACATGCTTTCAACCTCGATTGTCGGTGTCAAAACTGGCGGATCTCGGGTAGGGGGTCCCGAACTGTGCGTCTAGGTCGGATGGTAATAGGAGGCAGGGGACACGATGTTTTACCCAGGTTCGGGCCCTCTTGATGGAGGTAAAACCCTACGTCCTGCTTGATTAATATTGATGATATGGGTAGTACAAGAGTAGATCTACCACGAGATCAGAGAGGCAAAACCCTAGAAGCTAGCCTATGGTATGATTGTTTTTCTTGTCCTACGGACTAAAACTCCCTGGTTTATATAGACACCGGAGAGGGCTAGGGTTACACAGAGTCGGTTACAATGGTAGGATATCTACACATCCGTATCGCCAACCTTGCCTTCCACACCAAGGAAAGTCCCTTCCGGACACGGGACGAAATCTTCAATCTTGTATCTTCATAGTCTAGGAGTCCGGCCGAAGGTATAGTCCGGCTATCCGGACACCCCCTAATCCAGGACTCCCTCGGTAGCCCCTGAACCAGGCTTCAATGACGACGAGTCCGGCGCGCAGATTGTCTTCGGCATTGCAAGGCGGGTTCCTCCTCCAAGTACTTCATAGAAGATTTTGAACACAAAGGTAGTGTCCGGCTCTGCAAAATAAGTTTCCACATATTTCCATAGAGAGAATAATATTTACACAAATCTAATCTGCTGACGTATTCCATAGCGTGACATCGCACCACGCCAAGTCTTTATTTGAATCGTTTTACTGTCCCACCTCAGCGCGTTTAGCGAGGAGGTTTCCTTGGCACGTCTTGTTAAAGCAGAGATCGTGTCCCCTTATTCTGGGATTCTCATCAATACGGGTGTGGGTAACCCAACCGCGCCATTGACTACGGCACTTGGGAGATAAGTGAGTATTACCAGGCTGATGGGGGCACATAGTCGCGTCCGCCCATATAAGGGGATAAGGATCCACCTTTTCATCCACGCCTTCTTCCTCCTTTGCCTATCCATTTCCGCACACTCGAGCTCCAGTGCCCAAGTCCGCACACCCCACCTCAACCTTCTCCAGCCATGTCCCGAGCGGGAGGCAAGTGGATGGTCTCCTCCGTCACGGAGGGACACATCAAAAGACTGAGGAAGGCCGGATACTTGTCTAATGACATTGCGCACCGGCTTCTCGAAGAGGGGCAGCTCATCCCCACCCCTAGGCCCCATGAGAGGGTGGTGTTCCTCCCCCATTTCCTCCGCGGACTGGGTTTCCCTCTCCACCCATTTGTCTAGGGGCTCATGTTCTACTATGGCCTGGATTTCCACGATCTGGCCCTGAATTTTGTCCTCAACATCTCGGCGTTTACCGTCATGTGCGAGGCTTTCTTCCGCATCCGCCCCCATTTCGGCCTATGGCTCAAGACTTTCAATGTCAAGCCGAAGGTGGTGCGCGACACCCAAGCGGAGTGCGGAGGCTCCATGGTGGGAAAGATGCCCAACGTCCTATGGTTCGAGGGCTCCTTCGTGGAGTCCCTAAAGGGGTGGCAGTCGGGGTGGTTTTACATAACCGAGCCGCGCAACCCTGAATGGGTCACAGCCCCCGAGTTCCGATATGGACCCCCTACGCGGCTCACCTCCTGGAAAGAGACGGGCCTGTCGTGGGGTAAAAAAGGAGAGCTGACCGAACTCCAAACATGCGTCCAAACCCTGGTGGACAGGAATCTCAAACTTGTCAACGTAGTCCAGGTTATGCTCATCCGTCGGATCCTCCCGTGTCAACAACGGGCTTTCAACCTGTGGGAATTCGACCCGGCGCGGCCCCGAACTCTGAGCAGGCTCATTGACACAACGTACGAAGATGCCTGGAAGGTGCTTTTCAAGGGCGCCGAGGCCCCCACATCCGCTATCGAGGATCGTGGATTCAGCATGCAGCGTCACGCTCGTGCGGTAAGCTGTTTTCACCTTTTACAGGGTATTAGTTTTTCATAGTTTGACTCCATGCGGGATCTAAGTTCCCTTACCTTTGACAGGATTGGCAGGAGACGTCCGGACAGATCAACTGTCCGACTCCTTTTCCCAAAGGCCCAGCGGGCGCTCACTTGGCGAAGCTGCTAGCTCCGGCACCTTACATGGTGTCGGAGAAGAAGGCTAAGAAGAAGGCCACGGGGACTCGAAAGAGCGCCCGATGCCAAGAGATGTCGGATTCACCATCCGACGACTCCAAGGCGCACTCCTCCCATGCAGACAAGGAGGAGGAAGAAGAGACCTCTCCCCCTCCAGCGGGGGGAGGGAAGAAAAGGAAGGCCGCCCCAACCGGGGAGGCCGAAGCGTCCAAGAGGGGGAAAACCCTTCCTCCGGACGGCTCCACCAACGCTGATGACGGTGAAGAGGAGTGGCCGCACAGGGCCAAGCCCCTGGCGAGATCGTAAGTGTCCGGATACCAGACTGATTCATAGTATTCTTCCATTGCACAACTTTTCCTTATGTCGGACATGTTTATGCAGTCCACCCAAAGACCGGCTCGACGTGTCGTCGAGCGGTTCCCTGGATTCGTCGGATGTGAATTCGCTTCCGATGGCTACCTGCCCCCACCCTACGAACGACGCCGAGGTGCTGTCCCAATAGGTTCCAAGCCAGGAGGAGGTGGTCCTGGAGGCGCCACAAGGCGACCTCCCGGACTCCAGGCGCGAAGGGGATAAAACCCCCAAGGGCTCTGAGTCCGGCCTTGACCTGGACACCACGCCGGAACCTTCAATGGTTCCGGACTCCAGTAGGCGGCCTCCTTCCAAGAGGGGCGAGCCTACCGAGGCGGTGACCTCCGTCCAACCGGAGGCACCGGACAATTTGCTGGAGACACTTAACGGTGCCTCCATCGACGAGGAGCACCGTACTATTATGAGTGCGGTGATCCAGAAGATTCAGTCCGCCAAGAGCGGACTGACTGAAGCCTGTGCTAGCCTTCTAACAGGCTTTGGGGTAAGTAAAGAATATGTAAAAATATTACCGCATAGACAGTAGCCCCTGATGCTCTGTTCGGCGTTCGGAAAGAAAAGTCGAATAGAGGATATAATAATCGCAGGAGTCTAACATAATCAAGTCAATATGCGTATGCAGGCTTCGCTGCTAGCCTCCGCCGCACTGACTGCGGAGGTGGATACACTGAAGCAGAACCTCGAGTGGTCCGAGCAAGAGCTCGGCCTAGCCAAGCAGCAGCTCAAGGAGAAGGAAGGTAAGAAATACCTTATTGAAATATGTGAAAGGTGCAATTGCAAAAAGTGACAGGATTAACGCGGCTATTGTAGGGGCCACAACTGAGGTGGTGACCCTTAAGCAAGCGTTGTCCGAGGCCTAAAAGAGGGCGGCCACGGAGCGCACCGAGCGGGAGAAGCATGAGACGCAGGTTGGCGAGGTGTGGCAAGAGCTCCAGGCTCTCATGAAAAAACATGAGAGTTTGGAGCTTGACTCAAAGACGCGAGAGTCTGAGTTCATGGCGTCCATTGAAGATGCCAAGACTGCCAAGGCCGAAGCCCAGAAGGCCCTCTAGGAGGTTGAGGCAGTAAAAAAGATAGCGGCGGGCAAGGCATTCTTTATGCAAAGCAAGCACGTAAAAGTGAATTACTTGTCACTTACCCGAATCCGGAGCTCTCCACGAGCATTCGCAGACTTGCCCCGTAGCGTGTCGGATGCCGCCGCCTTCTACCGCGCCGAGGAGGGAAGCTCGATGGAGAAGGTGTTATGGTCTCAGTATGCTGAGGGCGAACACCCGGTGCCCTTAAGTGACCAGCTGAAACAGCTGGTCGAGCTCCATAAGGTGGCCGAACAGGCCATGAAGGGCCTCATAGTCCGGCTGTGGCCTGGAGAGGCCATGCCTGGGAGCTACTTCGGGCTGGTGAGGCGGCTAGTGGAGGCCTGTCCAAGGTTCGAAGTCATCAAGCGCTCTGTATGCATCGAGAGTGCCCGTAGGGCGCTTGCCCGTGCGAAGGTGCACTGGGGCAAGTTGGATGCTGAGAAGCTTGTGAAGGACGGGCCACCACTGGGCAAGGAGCATCGCAAGCCCGAGATGTATTATGAGGGCGTTCTGAAGGGTGCCCGCCTTGTGGCGGATGAATGTTCCATGAATGTAATTTTTTGGTGAACTCGTTCGTTTTGTCCTGTGCGCTGAAAACTTGTTCATGTGCGCTAAGAAATGCTTTTTGAATTTAAAATATTACCTTCTGTGCGGCCGTTTATCAAATTTGAGAGATGGCGAGTCGTCGGCTTCTACCCCCATGCCACGAGTGCTGGGGTGTTCGGGATAAGCATGAGCACTCTTTTTCCCATTCTTGGGTCCTTCGAGGGAGGCGCTCAACACAACGAACAAAGCAATCGGACTATAATGCTTGATCACTCTCACTTAGCCATAGAATTCTATAATTTTAAATTTCGGCGAAGCTCCTAGTGTTCGGAAGACCGAGTTCGGGGAGCTATCCACGCCTAGGCCGGACAAAGCCGACTCCTCGCTCTAAGCGGCATAAGTCTTTAGGGACTCGAAAACCTCTCGAACATCGACCAACTCTCGCCTCATCATGACGGTCAGTTTTAGATTTCTCTACTGAGGTGCTTAGCCCAGCTCAACTGGGGCACAATCGCAGTAGTTCTCCTAGTGCTACCTTAGCCGATATGACGGAACGTAAGGTACCAAAACATAGGAGCCGGGCAAACCCAACTATTGACCCAAGACATGATTCGGAGCCGATGCATATAATGCTATAAGTTCGGGGTGTCGCACTTGGGAAAGTGTTCAGACTTCTCACACCATGTTGTGGGGTACTTAAGCCCCTGGCGTATTGGCTGTACCAAAGTGTACGGGTGCAACATGTCATTAATGAACATATATTCATAAAAAAGAGGTAATGCAATAATAGACGGAAGCTATGCATTGTTTATTTTAAAAAAGCTGTGATTAAAGAAGAACGATACAAATAGTGCGATAAGCAAAAGATGGGACTATCAAATATGTCCTTTCCAGGGGCGAGCTGCGGAATGTTATGCGAAACAGGTATACTGCTCGTTATAGAGACCACCTTAGGGTTCCATAGTGTGGCGTAGCTTTCTGCTTCCCTGGTTGTATCATTTGTGCAGCAATTGTACTGCCGGACAAGCCTTCCGAAGAATGGAGTCCTGAAAATAAGAGAAAATTAAGAAATCGGCAGCCCCTAGTGCGGTTTAAGCCACGTTTCAGGCGTGCCGTGATGGTGCCCCTCCCCCTGTGCCCATGGTATTTCCATAGCGTAGTTATGTACGCGTAGCACTAGTTTCTCAAGTTCGTGAGGGCTGGGGTTGGGGCCGCATTGCTACGCTTTCTCGGAACGTGCCAGGCGGTCTTGTTGTAGGTTACTCCGGGCGCGCTTGACGGTGTCCAGACATTTAATGGCCGGACTGGAGAATTGCCTTGAGAGGCTGCTTTGTACTTCCGCTGTGATAGCCGCCGTATGCTCCTCCGTTCGGAGAGAGCATTCGGTGTTTCCATTGACCGTGATGACGCCTCAAGGGCCTGGCATTTTGAGCTTGAGGTATGTGTAGTGCGGCACCGCATTGAATTTGGCAAGTGCGGTTCGCCCGAGCAGTGCGTGATAGCCACCGCGGAACGGGACTATGTCGAAGATTAAACCCTCACTTCGGAAGTTATCCGGAGATCCGAAGACCACTTCAAGTGTAACTGAGCCTGTACAGTTGGCTTCTACACCTGGTATGACGCCTTTAAAAGTTGTTCTGGTGGGTTTAATCCTCGAGGGATCGATGCCCATTTTCCGCACTGTATCCTGATAAAGCAGGTTCAGCCTGCTGCCGCCGTCCATAAAGACTCTAGTGAGGTGAAATCCGTCAATAATTGGGTCTAGAACCAATGCGGCGAATCCGCCATGACGGATGCTAGTGGGGTTGTCCCTTTGATCAAAAGTGATCGGGCAGGAAGACCATGGGTTGAACTTTGGGGCGACTTGCTCCATCGCGTATACGTCCCTTAGCACACGCTTCCGCTCCCTCTTGGAGACGTGGGTTGCGTATATCATGTTCACCGTCCACACTTGTGGGGGAAAACCTTTCTGTCCACTGTTGTTCAACGGCTGGGGCTCCTCCTCGTCATCGCTATGCAGCCCCTTGTCTCTGCTTTCGACATTTAACTTGCCTGCCTGCTTGAACACCCAACAATCCCTGTTGGTGTGATTGGCTGGTTTTTTGGGGGTGCCATGTATCTGGCATGAGTGGTCGAGTATTCGGTCCAAATTGGACGGGCCCGGAGTATTTCTTTTGAATGGCTTTTTCCGCTGACTGGGTTTAGAGCCTCTGAATCCGGCATTAACTGTCGTATCCTCAGCATTGTCGCGTTAATGCAGCGCTTTTTCTTGTTGTGACGTGACCTGCCACTGCTGTCCTTGGTATCTGAATTACCAGGGTTCTTGGTCATGTTATTGCTGCGAGCTAGCCAGCTGTCTTCTCCCGCGCAAAAGCGGGTCATAAGTGTCATGAGGGCTGCCATAGATTTCAGTTTTTCCTGTCCTAGGTGCCGTGCAAGCCACTCGTCACGGATGTTATGCTTGAAGGCTTCTAAGGCCTCTGCGTTCGGACAGTCGACAATTTGGTTTTTCTTGGTTAGGAACCATGTCCAGAATTTTCTGGCCGACTCCTCTGGCTGCTGAATTATGTGGCTTAGGTCATCGGCATCTGGTGGTCGCACATAAGTGCCCTGGAAATTGTCGAGGAATGCGGCTTCTAGGTCCTCCCAATAACCAATTGATTCCGCTGGCAAGCTGTTAAGCCAATGCCGAGCTGGTCCTTTAAGCTTGAGTGGGAGATATTTGATGGCGTGTAAGTCATCACCGCGGGCCATGTGGTTATGAAGGAGATAGTCCTCGATCCATACCGCAGGATCTGTTGTGCCATCATATGATTCGATGTTCACGGTTTTGAAACCCTCAGGGATTTGATGATCCATTACTTCATCTGTGAAGCATAGTGGGTGTGCGGCGCCTCTATACTGGGCTATATCACGACGCAGCTCAAAGGAGCTTTGTCTACTGTGTTTGGCCCGACCAGATTTACTATATCCGGCGTGACGTGTACCGTCTCGTGCCGTGGAGCGCCCATGTGATCCGTAGATCGATCTTGTTTGCCTTGCCTTGTCCTCCAATATGTCTCATAGGTTTGGCGCATTTTCCCATGCCTTGGTAGTTTTTGAGTGGCGCCGGGGTGCGACTTGAGTGGAGGGCCGAGAGGCCTCTCTGTCGCGGCCACGGGGTGGCCGGTCGGCCGCATCATGCACTGGTGATGTAGGTTTAAGTGCTTCCTCCTCTAGTTGGGGTAGCAACCCGCGCTTTGGGTAGCTCTTGGAGGGGCGTTCGAGTTCATACTCTTCGGCCACAAGGACTTCAGTCCATCTGTTGGCTAGCAAATCTTGATCAGCTCTAAGCTGTTGCTGTTTTTTCTTGAGGCTGATCGCCGTGGCCATAAGCCTGCGTTTGAAACGCTCTTGTTCGACGAGATCCTACGGCACGACATATTCGTCGTCGTCGAGGCTTGCCTCATCTTCGGAGGGAGGCATGTAATTATTGTCCTCGACCTCTCTGTCTGCCGCTCTCTCATGAGGGTTGGCTTCTCTATCCTCCTGTGCTGAATCTTGATGGAGGTGGTTGTCTTCGGCACTGTCCGGGTTGTTATTATCTCCCGTGCCGGAATCACCGTTTTTGTTTTGGCGGGATTTAGAGCGGCACCGATGACGCCGGCGCTTAGGCTGCTTCTTGGAGGGGTCATCCTCCACTGTTCCATCGCCATTGCCTTCTTTTGGGGTGCCCACCATGTATATATCATATGACGAGGTGGCTTTCCAATGCCCTATAGGTGCTGGTTCTTGATCGTCTCCTGCATCAGCGTCCATACCGTCGATGTATTCGGAGTCGAAATCGAGCATGTCAGTTAAATCATCGACAGTGGCTACGAAGTGGGTGGTGGGTGGGATTTGATTCTTCATCATCCGCATCCCAACCTTGCCGACCATAGTCCGGCCAGGGCTCTCCTGACAAAGAGAGAGACTTCAGTGAATTTAGAATATCGCCGAAGGGCGAGTGCTGAAAGATGTCCGCGGCGGTGAACTCCATGACCGGCGCCCAATCGGGTTTGATCGATCGGGGCGCAGAGGGCTCAGAGTCCGGAGAGGAGTCCAGCTCCTTGGAGTCACGGGCATCGCAGAGAATAGGGCTGGAGTTCGGCTAGATCGCCGTAGAGATTGCAGCCACTGAGGCGGTGTCTAACCACCTATCCTCGGTTGGTGTGATCGACTCCGAGCTAGGGGTCGGAGCGGACACAGATGCGGCCTCCAGGGCACTGTTTGGCGGCAGAGCTAAATCATGCTCATCATGACAGTGCGCGCGCTCGGCTATGGCTCGAATCCGTCGAAGATCAAGTCTCCGCGGATGTCGGCCGTGTAGTTCAAACTTCCAAATCTGACCTGATGGCCAGGGGCGTAGCTTTCGATCTGCTCCAGATGACCAAGCGAATTGGCCCGCAGTGGAAAGCCGCCGAATATGAAGATCTGTTCGGGGAGAAAAGTCTTACCCTAGATCGCATCGCTGTTGATGATCGGAGAAGCCATCGGGCCTAAAAGTGACGACACAGAGGAACTCTCAATGAAAGCACCAACGTCGGTGTCAAAACTGGCGGATCTCGGGTAGGGGGTCCCAAACTGTGCGTCTAGGTCGGATGGTAACATGAGGCAGGGGACACGATGTTTTACCCAGGTTCGGGCCCTCTTGATGGAGGTAAAACCCTACGTCCTGCTTGATTAATATTGTTGATATGGGTAGTACAAGAGTAGATCTACCACGAGATCAGAGAGGCTAAACCCTAGAAGCTAGCCTATGGTATGATTGTTTTTCTCGTCCTACGGACTAAAACTCCCCGGTTTATATAGACACCGGAGAGGGCTAGGGTTACACAGAGTCGGTTACAATGGTAGGAGATCTACACATCCGTATCGCCAAGCTTGCCTTCCACGCCAAGGAAAGTCCCTTCCGGACACGGGACGAAGTCTTCAATCTTGTATCTTCATAGTCCAGGAGTCCGGCCGAAGGTATAGCCCGGCTATCCGGACACCCCCTAATCCAGGACTCCCTCATCGGTCGTCATGGAGGTTTTCAATGTCTCCAAGGCCACATTGAACTCCTCACAAGAGATTGAGGTTCCCCCATCGCCCGTAGACAAGATCGGATTCGCACCGGAGTGTTCCTCCACACCGTCTACGGTATCAACCATACTCTTCGAACGGTAAAGTCCTTAATAAAGAGACGAGGCTCTGATACCAATTGAAAGGATCGATATGGTTGACTAGAGGGGGGGGGGTGAATATGCAACTAACAATTTTTAGCTTTTCTTTAATAATTTAAACTTTGCTTCAAAGTAGGTTGTCTAGATATGCAACTAGGTGAGCAACCTATATGATGCAACAAGGATAGGAACACAAGCAAGCAAAAGATATGAAACAAATAAGCTTGCACAAGTAAAGGCACGAGATAACCAAGAGTGGAGACGGTGGAGACAAGGATGTGTTGCCGAAGTTCCTTCCCTTTGAGAGGAAGTACGTCTCCGTTAGAGCGGCGTGGAGGCACAATGCTCCCCAAGAAGCCACTAGGGCCACCGTATTCTCCTCACGCCCTCACACAATGCGAGATGCCGTGATTCCACTATTGGTTCCCTTGGAGGCGGCGACCGAACCTTTACAAACAAGGTTGGGGCAATCTCCGCATCTCAATTGGAGGCTCCCAACGACACCATGAAGCTTCACCACAATGGACTATGGCTTCGCGGTGACCTCAACCGTCTAGGATGCTCAAACACCCAAGAGTAACAAGATCCGCAAGGGATTAGTGGGGGAATCAAATTTCTCTTGGTGGAAGTGTGGATCGAGGCCTTCTCAACCACTCCCGATTAAATCAACAAGTTTGATTGGCTAGGGAGTGAGATCGGGCGAAAATGGAGCTTAGAGCAATAATGGAGCTTGGGGTTGGAAGAGATAAGTCAACGGGGAAGAAGGGGACCCCTTATATAGTGTAGGACAAAGATCCAACCGTTACCCACCAACCAGCCCGTGGCCGGCGGTACTACCATGCCTGGCCAATGGTACTACTGCAGGGCCGCACGGTACTACTGCTTGCTACCAAGCGGTACTACCGCACGGCCACGCGGTACTACCGTACTGGCCCGCGGTACTGCCGCAACCCCAGCGACAGTAAGGACAAACTGACGCGCAGGAACCGAGGGCGGTACTTCCGCAAGCGCGGTACTACCGCAAGGCAGAAATCCCCTAGCCACGGGGGAGGGAACAACCGTGCCTACTTCCGCAAAGAAACGGAAGTAGCAAAAACCTGACATAGTAGTACTGCCGAGGGGCAGTACTACTGCCTTACTGCATAGCGCGGTACTACCGCGGAGCAAAAGCGGTACTACCACGGTAGGTGCGGATGTAAAAAATTACATCCGCCCCTACTACCGCGAAGGAGCGGTACTAGCCTAGTGGGCAGCGGTAGTGCGGCTCCAGGGGAGCGGTGCTACCGTGGGCACCTACGGTACTACTGTGCCACTGCACGGTACTACCGCTGATGCCTACGGTACTACCGCTTTCCGGGGAGCAGTACTACCGCGACCAACCACATCAGACAGAACTAGGGAGGCAAGAAAACGGAGGAAGCTCCAAGGGAAAAGGAGGGGACAAGAAGGAGACGTGTACGTGATGATTCCACCCAAACCTTTCCAACACGGACCCCCTCTTAATAGTACAGCTTTCCTACGACTCAAATCCACCAAAAAGAAACGTAGAAAAGACGCCATCTTCAGCAGTCTTCGAGGGGCACCCAACCGTCTTGTGCCTAGCGATGAAGTGTCTGGGATACTCAAGGCACACGATTAGTCCGCAACTGCGTTGTCATCAATCACCAAAACACCTTAGGGATAAATATGCCCTTACAATCGCTATGTAGCCCCTTATCTTTGTTTTCGGTGTTAAACTTGCCGACCTGCTTGAACACCCAACATTCCCTGTTGGTGTGGTTGGCTGGCTTGTCGGGGGTGCTATGTATTTGGCACGAGCGATCGAGTATACGGTCCAAACTGGACGGGCCCGGAGTGCTTCTTTTGAATGGCTTTTTCCGCTGACCGGGTTTAGAGCATCTGAATCCGGCATTGACTGCCGTATCCTCGGTATTGTCGCTATTGACGCGGCGCTTATGTTTGTTGCGACGTGACCTGCCATTGCTATCCTTGGTATCTAAAGTACCACGGTTCTTTGATATGTTATTGCTGCGAGCCAGCCAGCTGTCTTCTCCCGTGCAAAAGCAGGTCATGAGTATCGTGAGGGCTGCCATGGATTTCGGCTTTTCCTGGCCAAGGTGTCGGGTGAGCCACTCATCGCGGATGTTGTGCTTAAAAGCTGTGAGGGCCTCTGCATCCGGACAGTCGACAATTTGATTTTTCTTTGTCAGGAATCGTGTCCAGAATTGCGTGGCTGATTCCTCTGGCTACTGAATTATGTGGCTCAAGTCATCGACATCTGGTGGTCGCACATAAGTGCCCTGGAAGTTGTCGAGGAATGCGGCTTCCAGATCTTCCCAAGAGCCAATGGATTCTGCTGGCAGGCTGTTGAGCCAATGCCGAGTTGGTCCTTTGAGCTTGAGTGGGAGGTATTTGATGGCGTGTAGATCATCACCGCGGCCCATGTGGATGTGAAGGAGGAAGTCCTCGATCCATACCGCAGGATCTATTGTGCCGTCGTATGATTCGATATTTATAGGTTTGAAACCCTCTGGGATTTGGTGATCCATTACTTCTTCTGTGAAGCATATGGTGTGTGCGGAGCCTCTATAGTGGGCTATGTCGCGACGCAGCTCGAATGAGTCTTGTCCTGTGTTTGGCCTGGCCGGATTTGCTTTTACTGTATCCGGCGTGACGGTTATCGTCTCGCGTAGTGGCGCACCCTCGTGATCCATAGATCGATCTTGCATGTTTTGCTTTGTCCTCCAATACGTCTCGTAGGTCTAGCGTGTTTCCCCATGCCTTGTCATTTTTATTTGAGTGGTGTCGGGGTGCGGGCTGAGTTTTTGGCTGAAATGCCTCTCTGTCGCGGCCACGAGGTAGCCGATCAGCCGCGTCATATGCTGGAGATGTAGGTTTTAATGCTTCCTCCTCTAGTCGGGGTAGCAACCTATGCTTTGGATAACTCTTGGAGGGGCGTTCGAGTTCATATTCCTCGGCCGCAAGGACTTCAGTCCATCTGTCAGCTAGCAAATCTTGATCAGCTTGAAGTTGCTGCTGCTTTTTCTTAAGGCTATTTTCCGTGGCTATTAGCCGGCGCTTGAAGCGCTCTTGCTTGGCGAGATCCTCCGGCATGACAAATTCGTCGTCGTTGAGGCTTGCCTCGTCTTCGGAGGGAGGCATGTAATTATTATCCTCCGCCTCTCCACCTACCGCTCTCTCGGGAGGGTTGGCTTCTCCATCCTCCTGCTCTAAATCTTGCTGGAGGGGATTGTTGTCGTCTTCGGCACTGTCCGGAGTGCTATTATCTCATGTGTCGGTGTCACCGCTTTTGCTTTGGCGAGACTTGGAGCGGCGCCGCTGACGTCGGCGCTTGGGTTGCTTCTTGGAGGGGTCATCCTCCGCTGTCTTGTCGCCATTGCCTTCTTTGGGTGTGTGCACCATGTATATATCATATGATGAGGTGGCTGCCCAGTGCCCTGTGGGCAGTGGTTCCTCTTCGTCTCTTGCATCGTCGTCCATACCGTCGATGTCTTCGGAGTCGAAGTCGAGCATGTCGGTCAAATTGTCGATAGTGGCTACTAAGTGGGTGGTGGGTGGGCGGCGAATTTCTTCGTCAGCCGCATCCCAATCCTGCCGAACATAGTTTGGCCAGGACTCTCCTGACAGGGAGAGAGACCTTAATGAGTTCAGTATGTCGCCGAAGGGCGAGTGCTGAAAGATATCCGCGGAGGTGAACTCCATGATCGGCGCCCAGTCGGGTTTGATAGGCACGGGCGCAGGCGATTCGGAGTCCGTGGCCGGGAAAGAATCCGGCAGTTCGGCGTCACGACTCCCGTGAAGGGTAAGGTCGATACTCGGCTCGATCGCCACTGAGAATACGGCCTCCATGGCGGAGTCTATCCACTCGTCCATGGATGGCGCAATTGGCTCCGAATTGAGGGTCGGAGCAGTTGCCGGTGCGGTCTCCTGAACACTGTCCGATGGTAGAGCTAAATCATGCTCATCGTGACCGTGCGGCACACTCGACAAGGGCTCGAATCCGTCGAAGATCAAGTCTTCGCGAATGTTGGACGTGTAGTTTAAGCTTCCAAACCTGACCTGGTGGCCAAGGGCGTAACTCTCGATCTGCTCCTGATGGCCAAGCGAGTTGGCCCGCAGTGTGAAGCCGCCGAATACAAAGATCTGTCCGGGGAGAAAAGTCTCACCCTGAACTGCATCGATATCGATGATCGAAGGAGCCATCAAGCCTAACGGTGACGACACATAGGAACTCCCAATGAAAGCACCAATGTCGGTGTCAAACCGGCGGATCTCGGGTAAGGGGTACCGAAATGTGTGTCTAAGGCGGATGGTAACAGGAGGCAGGGGACACGATGTTTTACCCAGGTTCGGGCCCTCTTGATGGAGGTAAAACCCTACGTCCTGCTTGATTATTCTTGATAATATGAGTAGTACAAGAGTTTATCCACCACGAGATCAGAGAGGCTAAACCCTAAATCTAGCCTATGGTATGACTGTTGTTGTCCTATGGACTAAACCGTCCGATGTATATAGACACCGGAGGGGGCTAGGGTTACACAGAGTCGGTTACAAGGAAGGAGATCTACATATCCGTATTGCCAAGCTTGCCTTCCACGCCAAGGAGAGTCCCATCCGGACATGGGACGAAGTCTTCAATCTTGTATCTTCATAGTCCAACAGTCCGGCCAAAGGATATAATCCGGCAGTCCGGATACCCCCTAATCCAGGACTCCCTCAAGGGGTTTTAGTCTGTTCGTGAGAAGTTTTGCGACTCCTTTGATAGGGCAGTTTTGGAGCGAGATGGGTCTGAAATCGGCGGGAGAGCGAGCACCACTATGCTTAGGGAGGTGGATGACAAGGGCCCTATTAAGGCAGGAGATGTCACTTTTTTGGGTGCGGAAATCTAGGAACAAATCCTTGAGCCTTTGCTTGAGAATGGGCCAGAAATTCCTGTAAAAACCAGGGCCAAAGCCATCTGGACCCGGGCTGGCATTTTAATTCATGAAAAGGAAGGTGGCTGAGATTTCATCGTCAGTAAACAGGGCACCAAGGAGCCAGAGCTGGGGGATGGGGGTGGGGTAGAGGTCTTGTAAGGAGAAGGTCTAGGTTGGCCGGAAAGCAGTACCTAGAAGGGCAGCATAGTAGTCGGATAGAAGATTAGCTTTGTCATCATGGGCGCAGAAGTCGGAACCGTTCGAGGTGAGGATGCTAATTCTGTTCTTACGAAGACGAGCAGAGGCTAAGGCATAAAAGAAGCATGAGTTTTCGTCGCCTTCAAGAGTTGTGCGGATTTTTCCTCTTTGGATCCGGTATAAGGCTTTCTCCCTTAGCGTCTGTTGAAGAACTTTGATAATAACGCGGCGCAAGTTGAGCTCTGGGTGGACAGAAGACGGGTTTCTTCAAGGATATCAAGGACGTTGATGACAGTTTTGCAGTTCCGCTCAAGGGTGTTAAGAGGGATCGAGTTTCGACGCCATATTTTTAAAGCAGTCCGGGAGCGCTTAAGGGCAGAAGCCAGGGCTAGGGCGGCGTTTGAACGAGGGTGGGCCGAGGCCCAGGCGTTTTGAATTAAGGGTCTGTAGTCTGGCCTGACAACCCATCTAAGTTCAAAACGAAAAAGGGCGAGGCGAGGGATGCATGTGTCGATTGAAATGAGCAGGGGGACATGGTCAGAAACGAAGCGCGTTAGGGAGGCCAGGGTAGAGTTAGGAAAGAGGAGATCCCAAGCATTGTTAATAAAGACTCTATCCAACTTTTCAAGCATTGGTTCGTCCCTTTTACTAGACCAGATGAAATTACAGTCAAGCAGAGGGAGCTAGATAAGGGCGTTACTGTTGATAAAATCGTTGAACATGTCAGCTTCGGCTTGGCGGAAGGCGGTGGTGTTTTTTTCGGAGGGGTGCCTAAGAAGTTGAAATCTCCAAGGATAAACTACTAGGGAAAAGCCTAGCAGCAGCGCGGGTTTTGGGCCTATTAGCAGCGCGGGGGCCGGCGCTACTAATAAGGCGCTACAACTAACGTATAGCAGCAGCGCGGGTGCCACCCGTGCTACTACTACATCCGTTAGTAGTAGCGTGGGTAAAAACCCGTGCTACTACTAACCCGCGGAATTTTTTTTCAAAATTTTTGCGCAAATTTTCAAATTTATGAATTATTTTAACCTCTAATCTCTAATCACCCTCATCGCTGCTCAATTTAATCTCTAATCACCCCTCATCATTTCAAATCATCTAACTTCCTGGAAGGTCACCCATCCTCTCACTACTCCAGCCTGAGCACGCTTAACTTCCGGGTTCTATTCTCCCTCGATTCCAAGTCTGCACTTGTTGTTTTCCTGACAATTGTAAGATGTCAATCCTATTAACCCTTGGGAGTTTAGCTTGAGCATGAAGTCACACATTTCGTTGTTTGAGTTTAAAACTATTGTTCTAAAAAACAATAATTATTTAGTAACACTAATATTTCTTGAATAAGGAGTTTGACCACATTTTGACCAAAGTTTGACCACAGTTTGACCAGATTTGACCAAAATTCCAAAAAACTGAAATAATTATTTAGTAACACTAATATTCTTGAATAATTATTTAGTAACACTAATACTTCTTGAATAAGTAGTTTGACCACAGTTTGACCAGATTTGACCAAAACTAAAAAAAACTGAAATTTGAGCATAACTTTTTTCCTTTTAGAATTTGAGGATTCTAAAAATTTGCAAACAGGCCGTAGGCAGTCTCCATCATATGCGGATTTTCATGCTGAACATTTTGATATATTATACATTTTTTCTGACATCGTATGCAAAAGTTATAGCCGTTTTACATTTTCCCTACACTTTTTGCAAAACATGTCCAAATTTAAGTTTTTAAATTTTCCTAACTAGTAGATGTAGTAACATAACTACATCTTGAAGGATTTTAATTTTTGAAACATTTTGATATATTATACGTTTTTTTCTAACATCGTATGCAAAAGTTATAACCGTTTTACATTTTCCCTACACTTTTTGCAAAACATATCCAAATTTAAGTTTTTAAATTTTCCTAACTAGTAGATGTAGTAACATAACTACATCTCGAAGGATTTTAATTTTTGAAGTTTTTATCATTTCCTTTTGCTTTTACAAAACCGAAAAGGCGATCCACGGGGGGGGGGGGGGGGTAGAGTTTCAAAATGGGACCTTTAGTAGTAGCGAGGGATTTTACCCCTCGCTACTACTATGGCATGTCCCGGAGGGGCACGATTGAGACCTCTTAGTAGTAGAGAGGGGTAAAAACTTAGTAGTAGCGCGGGTTTATAACCCTCGCTACTACTATGGCATGGCCAAGGGGCACGGTAGAGACCGCTTAGTAGTAGCGAGGGGTAAAAACCAGCGCTACTGCTATCAACTTAGTAGTAGCGAGGGTTAAAAACCCGCGCTACTACTATGGCATGTCCCTGGGGGCACGGTAGAGACCGCCTAGTAGTAGCGAGGGTAAAAAACCAGCGCTACTGCTATCAACTTAGTAGTAGCGAGGGTTAAAAACCCGCGCTACTGCTACTTAGCAGCAACGCCTGATTTTAAAGCGCGCTGCTGATAAGATTCTGTGTATAGGCTTTTCCCTAGTAGTGATAATCCACCGGGTGGAGGGGGGCGGAGCGGATGTGTGAAGCTCAAGGAGAAAGGTTTGCTTGAGGAGCTCAATCAGAACTTTCTTCAAAAGTTAGATGTTCCTTTTGTCCAAAAACGACAGCTTTGAGAAAACTGATGGGAGTAACAGTATATTAACTAGGACGAGTCTACGTAGCGGCTGGCTGCTCGGTGGCCTGCGTGCGCGGCCGGCCTAAAATAGCAATTTGTTATCCCCTAATTGTTATAGGACCGCTCTAGTGAGCGGCCGGCTGCTCGCTAGTCGTCCCGAGCGACCGGTCTAAAATAGACAATTTTAGTCCCTAATCCATAAAAGGTAATAATTTGTCCCTTCCAATTGATAAAAACATTTCTAATTAGAAAAAGTACCACGTGCCAAAAAAAGTACTACAAAACAAACATGTGAACAGATATGAACGCATTTATTTTAGGTTTTCAAAATTTTAAAAAGTCATAAATTTTAGATCGCATTTCGGAATTAAGATCTGTTTTCACCGTTGGAACCCTCGCGACGTGCTCTTTAAAAGTAGATCCCATATGGGGATGTTTCGACAAACTAGTCTTCCTGCCAATTAAATATCAATATGTGTGCAACTAGAGTACATGCCGCGCCAACTAAGCATATGCGCGTGCCAATAGTCCTTCTGTCAACTAAACATCAATGTGTGTGCAACTAGACTACATTGCCGCGTCAATTGAGTATATGTGTGTGCCAATAGTCCTGCCAACTAAACATCAAAGCGTGTGCAACCAGATTACATTGCCACGCCAACTGAACATATATGTGTGTAACTAGTCCTACCAACTAAATATCAATTTATGTGCAACTAGACTACATTGCCACGTTAATGGCGCATATGTGTGTGCAACTAGTGTCCTGCCAACTAAAACATCAATACGTGTGCAACTAGACTAAATTAAAAGCCAACTGAGCATATGTGTGCAACTAGTGTCCCGCCAATTAAACATCAATATGTGCGCAACTAGACTACGTTACATGCCAACTAAACATCAATGTGTGTGTAACTAGACTACATTACAAGCTATGACAATTCATATGCGACTATGCGGACCAGATTGTGCAGCTCTGTGGTCGTGCATGTGCCAACTAGGACTACTATGTGTGCAACTATAAACATTGTGGATGCAGCTCCAAAAAACTGGGTTTGAAAAAAATTGCATCATGCAGTATTAAAGTTGCACAAAGCAGTACTGAAGTTGCACAATATAGCGCGAAAGTTGGCATCAAAAAAATTTCGTCGAAACATACTCATGCGGGATCTAATTTTAAAGATGTCGCCGTAAAGAATTCAACAATGAAGACGGATCTGAATTCCAACGCGCGGTTTGAGAGATATGATTTTTTAAAAATTTGAAAAACCAAAATAATTATACGTGAAACTGTTTTTTTTAAATCAGATTAACTAATGTGAATACATTAAATGCTGATAGCGATATACACTAGCAGATAAAAAACAGCTCATATATGGATAAGAAGGCTGGCCGCTCGTTCTCGTCAATTAGCGCGCGACCACTTTTTAGATTTTGGGTATTAACTAACACGTATATGTATACAAAGAGTAAACCGAACCAGATAAATTCAGTAATTAAATGGCATATATGCCTGCAACAATGACAGAGAGTGTCGCTGTCGATGTTTGCTAGCCATGAGTACGCTATAGGCGCACCGACAGAGGACATGCGTGCGTTTCGATAAATCGACCTGCTCTTCTCTTGTGTTTCAAGTCCCGTCCGGCCGCTTCCATGTAGCCTAGCGTCACAAGTTTTAGCAACGCTAGCTCATGATTTGCACTTGGAGAGAGAGAGAGAGAGAGTTGGTTGCTAGGCGTTCACTGTTGCTACTCTCTTAGTCACCTGGTGAATTGAAACTTCCTCCAACCTTTTCCGATGGATGAGACAATGGACAAACTTTATTTGGTGTTCCCTTCCTCCACACACAGCGGCATAAAGCTCAATTGACCGAGACAGCATTTGCCTGAATTTCTGCCTGCGAGCGTGTGTATGCGTGAGAGAGGACGAGGAGAGGGGCGATTCGGCTAGCAGCTAGGTCAGGCTCAGGCGGCCTGCGGCGGCGGCCATGGGGCACCACTGCTGCAGCAAGCAGAAGGTGAAGCGGGGGCTATGGTCCCCAGAGGAGGACGAGAAGCTCCTCAGGTACATCACGGCGCACGGCCACAGCTGCTGGAGCGCCGTCCCCAAGAACGCCGGTACGCATTAGTAGTCTCTCTCCGTCCATCCATCTCGAATTCTAGATCGCGGATCTGAACCGTATCGATCTTTCTCCTCGTTGTTCAGGGCTGCAGCGCTGCGGCAAGAGCTGCCGGCTCCGGTGGATCAACTACCTCCGCCCGGACCTGAAGCGCGGCACCTTCTCCGAGCAGGAGGAGCGCACCATCCTCGACGTCCACCGCATCCTCGGCAACCGGTATACATACATACATGCGTCTGGCTCAATCTAGGTTGCTGCATGACACGATTGATCCGACTTGTTGAATCGCATCGCATCCATGGCATGCAGGTGGGCACAGATCGCCAAGCATCTGCCGGGCCGCACAGACAACGAGGTCAAGAACTTCTGGAACTCGTGCATCAAGAAGAAGCTCATCGCGCAGGGTCTCGACCCCAAGACCCACAACCTGCTCCCGGCATCCAAGAACCTCCTCCATGCACATGGCGCCACCGGCTCCAGCAGCAACCCTAGCAACAACCCTGCTGCAGGCGCCCAATTCCATTCTCCCAATGGAAACCGGAACGGTTGCGCCACGCCGCTGTTCACCATCAGCTCCCCGACCAAGGCGATCTACGACGCTGCCACGGTTGCGCCGGGTTTGTACGACGTCCATAACCCTGGCATGCTGATGGGGCAGCACGAGCGCGGTCACCAAGCTGCGCTGGCCATGCAGCAGGGCTACCCGTACGTCCACAACAACGGCGGTGGTTTACTCCTGAGCTTCAGGGATCAGACCGCCGCGGGCGTCCACGCCTCCATGGACTTCATGAATGGCTCTTCTAATTCGTCGTCTTCCATGGAGTACGCGGCCGGCATGCCCAACGGCAACGTCTTCAACCCGGGCGTGGCGGCGTTCATGGACGAGACGGCCGCAATGTGGGCCACAGTTGTCGAACCAGGAATGGGTCCCGGGATCGAAATGGCACATGAGCATCGACAACAGCATGGGTTGGGGCTGGAAGAGGTAGTTCGACTTGGACCCCCGCCGCCGCCATTGATCAACGGCGGTAGCTCAGGTGGCAAGGGACTGGATATGATGGACGTCTCTTCGGAAGTGTACGGCTCCGCCGGTACAACGGCGGCGTTCGACCTTGAGCTGATGGAGTCGTGCGGATTATTTTGCGGCGCCGCTGGCAATGGCATGGAGCAGCTGCAATGGGATTGCTAATTGAGCTAGCTCATTATCCTCACCCCCTAATTAGATCCTTTCGATCCATGTTTTAATTGAGGCTTTCGTTCTTAATTTGTTTTTTGATGTGCATTTCCTGTCTTCTTGATCCAGAATTTCAGATCGTCCATGTCAGAAAGAAATGCATGCTAAATTGAGTGTTGAATTTGCCATCAACAAATCTATTTAAATTTCTTCCTAGCTAGCGCCTAGCAGTAATATATACACTGTCGACATGCTCTGTTGTTTAAGTAAGGTCTGCTTGAACTGTTCCATTTCAAATACACCAAGATGGTGATGATTCAGATGGTGCAAAAATGATATTTCTTTCGTCCCATAATATAATACTCCCTCCGTTCCACAATGTAGCGCATATAGATTTTTTTAGAAGTCAAACTTTATAAACTTTGACCAAGTTTGTAGAGAAAATCATATACATCTAGAATACCAAATACGTGTGCTTAGATACATCACAACACATACTTTCATATTATATATATTTGGTATTGTAGATATAAATAGTTTTCTCTATAAACTTGGTCAAAGTTTATAAAGTTTGACTTTGTAGAAAATCTATATGCGCTACATTATGGAACGGAGGGAGTAGCGTTTTTGATATTAGTGTACTGTAAAGCGGAGGAGTATATTTCACAGCTACAGGTGATTTAATCATCACTTCAATTAATTAACCAGATGTTTTTGCAACCCTTTTCTTGCATTGTGGTTAATCTCATGTGAAGGAACAAGTCAGTTGCGGGCATGCAGAAACCCATACGTTTCACTCTTTTTAGTGCAAGACAGGTTGTTTGTCAGTTTATGCAGAAGCATACAACTTTCTCCAACAAACACCGCACCCTTGCATGCTACCATATAAAGCGCCTTCTGTATGTAGGACGCGTCTAGCGGGCAAACAGCTGCCCGTTAGCCCTGCATGGCGGCCGGCTATTTTAAGAATTTTTTTATCCCTCTTTCTAATTAATCATCCTAATTAAGAAAACTTTTCACCTGATCATTAAATGTCTGCACAGCCATTCCTTCGGTGCATGCGTTTTATTCTTTGGTGTATTTAATTCGTAGTTTCAAAAATTAAAAAAAGCATAACTTTTAATCCGCGTGTCGGAATTAAGATCCGTTTTCATCGCTGGAATCCTCGTGACGTGCTCTTCGAAATTAGATCCCACATGGGGATGTTTCGACGAACTAGTCTTCCTGCCAACTAAACATCAATTTGTGTGCAATTAGACTAGATTGCCGCGCCAACTGAGCATATGTGTGTGTACCAAAAAAGTCCTGCCAACTAAACAACAATGTGTGTGTAACTAGACTACATTGCCGCGCCAACTGAGTATATATGTGTGCAACTAGTGTTCTGCCAACTAAACATCAATGTGTGTGCAACTGGACTAAATTACAAGCCAACTGAGCATGTGTGTGCAACTAGTCTTCCTGCCAACTGCCAACTAAATATCAATGTGTGTGCAACTAGACTATATTACAAGCCAACTAAATATCAATGTGTGTGCAACTAGACTATATTACAAACCAACTAAACATCAATGTGTGTGCAACTAGACTACATTACAAGAGGAGGTTGCACATCGACTTTCGTCGAGGCAATAGACTAGTTGCACATCAAAATTGTCGTGTTTGCTAGATTGCAACCTCATAGGAAGGTGTAGCTCCAAACATTAGTTTTGGAAAAAAGTTGCATGATATAGTAATAAAGTTGCACAATACAGTAATAGAGTTGCACAATATATTATCAAAGTTGGCATGAAAAAAATTTCAACAAAACATACCCATGCGGGATCTAGTTTCAAAGATCTCGTCGCGAGGATTCCAATAGTGAAAACGGATCTAAATTCCGAAGCACGGTTTAAAAGATATAGCTTTTTAAAAATTTGAAAACCTGAATAAATGGACATGCGCATCCATGAAATAATGTGGTGTCTTGCCCATGTGACCATCCTATTAGTACATGCCACATCACGAATAAAGACAAAATTTAGACCACAAAACTACGTGCATGCGTGTGTAAGACCGGCCGCTCGTTTCCTCTAATTAGTGCGTATGCACTTTTTAGAATTTAGGCTGTATGTATTATAGGGTATGACCACGCATTGCACGAGAAATGAAATCTCTCAAGCAATCTCCAATTTACATCACACAAACTTGTAGCTTGCTAGTAACAACTTTTGTTTCGACCACATAATGGCATGCATGCATGCACACGTGTATAGGGAAGTAGAATGTCACTATGTTATATTTATGACGAGAATATTCAGTTTGCCAGCAAATGTGTGTTTTCTTTCAACAAGGGGATTGCGTCGGCCACTGCATTAGGCTGGTCGTAATGGGAGTATCATAGGTACTACTCCCGTTTCAGTTTACAAGTCCTACACGTATATCTAGGTTGTCAATTTTATCACCTTAATATAAACTATATAACACAAAAATTATACGGTTTGAAAATAGAACATCTGAAGTTTATATTGATATATTTTTTGTAATATATGACTTGTATTAGGTTGGTCAAATTGACGACCTAAAGGCACGCGCACGCCCTGTAAACTGAGAGAGAGGTAGTAGTATCATGCATGCCAAGTAGACAATTTTGATGATGTGGCATAACATTAAATGAAGAAAGAGATGGTTGAGTATCATATCATGATACCGTATCATAATAAATGCAATGCTACTATGTGTCATGCATGGCAATAAATAAAGTCATCTATGATACTAGTACATGATACTATGCATTAGGGGGATAATATCACACACTAGTATCATATGCATAATACTAACTTATGATACTACCCATTACAAGCAGCCTTATTGTGATGCACGCATCCATCTTTAATAGTACAATGTATCAAGCATTCGAGAAAGTCGAAACAAAAAATAAAAATCAAGGCCCCCCTGTTGCTGATGGCCTCACCAAGCAGGAGCGCGGTCAACGAAGCAGAGCGTTCCCGATTCCCCTTCAGCCGCCTGCCGCCCAGAGACAGTTGTCATGCGGCATGATTATGATCCCACCCTGGCGCTAATCACAACTTCCATCGATCCCGCTAGGGACCTTTTCTATCAAATCCCCAGCCAGAGCGCCCCACCACCCAGCCGTGGCTTGAGTGGATCCTCTATGCTCGGTTGTCGTTTCACTGTAGGCTTCGCCCACCTTTGCTGTTGCAGAGAATCCTAGGGGCGTGTCGTCGGGTGGGGCACCATCCATGGGGGAAACCATCCAATCTGCGCACTGCCCGCCGCTCATCGTGGGGTGCAGTGTGGGTCCACCGTGGGTTCTATCGCTGATGCTCCCGTTAGTAATAACTCGGCGTCAATTTCCGCTCAACGCTGCTGACATATGGGCCTAGAAGATGCTGACGTGGATGCTTACATGTGGGACCAGACGTTGTTTTTTGGTGACGATGTGTCGTCTGACCGGTCAATGGTTCTGACATGTGGGCCCATTATTGTGCTGACGTGGATGCTGGCGGGCGGGTCCATACGTGGGTGACATGGCTTCTTAGATGTGGACCATACACTTTTGACGCCATTCATGACCGTCATAGTACTTTGGCGTACTCAATTCATATTATATTGTAATTGGTGGTCACATTTTGATACAATATTGATTTCTTAAAATAAATTTAATATGAATTTGTGCAAAATTTGAGTTTTGATCCAAATTCAGCAATCACTGCTTTTAGTAAACCACAACCTTAACAATTGTTAAACAGACTGTACAAGACATTACAATACCAAACCATCAGCCACAGCTGCAAAATGAAAACTAAGCACATATGACTTAGTTGTGTTGCTCACATATCATAGGATGGGTCAGGTTCTTGTTGTTTGCTCTACGGGGGCAGTGTTCATTGATTCAAGATGGTTATGCAGATATAACATGCCCAATTTCAGACTTTCAATTTCGGCTTGTTGCTCTGGCAGGGCCTTCTTGACACCTTCTAGAATTTTTTTGTGGTATGCAAGGGTATTCTTCACGGATTGTTGGTAACAGCATATCTCGCACGAGATCCTTCGCAACTACATGTTCTAGCTCATGCTCTTCCACTAGTAGAAAATAGGGCTTTGGTTGAGGTCCGGGTAAGGGCATTAATCCCAGTTCACTCACGAACTGGGACCAACAGGGGCATCAGTTCTGGTTCATGAGGCCAGGGCGCCGGCCGGGCCTCGGGGGCCATTGGTCCCGGTTCATCTGACAATTTTGGTCCCGGTTGCAGACACGAACAGGGACCAATGGGCCTTGCTCCTGGCCCAACATCTTTAGTCCTGGTTGGTGGCTGGAACCGGGACCAAATGTCAGTCTTCTGTCCCGGTTCTAGCCATCAACCGGGAATAAAGACATCCCTATATATACACCCGTCCCTGCCCGCGAACAGAGCCACTGCTCTGTTTCTTTGGCCGGCTGTGGGAGAGGTGTGTGTTGCTCTAGCTCACCTCCTATGCACATGAGGTGTTCGATGAAATGCCCGAGCCACACTTAAGCTTTCTTCTCTCGAAGCTCCTTGTCCAAGCTCCATTTTTCTCAAAATTTGTCTAGGTTTGGCGGTCCGTCCTGTCCCGTCCCCTCCTCACTGCCCCGTGCCGATCTCGTCGCCGGCACCACCGTGGTGAGCCTCCTGTTCTTATCTTCTTTCTAAACGAAAAAATTCTTACTTGTATGATTTAGATAGATACTTGTATAATTTTCTTACTTTTATTATCGTTTGTTATTATATAGTGCGATGGTTTTGGTATCCGCCCCCGTCGGCCCTTGTCCTGTCTATGATTCGGATGCGGTATATATTATATATCTTTTATAACTATTTGTTTCATTTAGTGTTTATGACAATTATGCCGACCAACATGACATAGATGTTTTTATCTAGGAGGTATGTGAACCGGAAATTCCAACCGACCCTCTTGTCGAGAGGTTAAATTTAGTTGAAAAACAAAACAATTACTTGAAGAAAAAATTGAAAAGAATTGAGGAGGGTAAGATGAAATTGGAGTTGCATGTTGCGGATGTCGTCGGTGATCACTAGATCAAGATGGATGCAATGCGCTTGAAGCTTAGAAAGATTAGAAAATATGCCATTCATACTGAGGCTTGGTATCATTATGTCGTTGGATCAATTGTTACCTTAGTTGTGATTATGATTGCATTTGTTATTGCATTTAATTTTTTTACATAGTTTCATTGTATGGTTTAATTAAATGCTCTAGAGAGCTATATGTTGTTCAATGAAAACTATATATGAACTTTATGTATTTATTTTTTCAGTAATAACATTTGATCACTACTGTACTTTGGTTTTAATGTGATTATGAACTTCTATTAATTTGGTCACTTCTCTATTCCTGATGTTCTATAATGGTTTTTGACACGCTTAATTATATATAATGCACGCAGATGAACCGACAATGGATGTATGGTGACAAACACACCTTCGAGTACATTAAGGGCGTGCATAATTTTCTCGAAGTGGTTGAGGCAAACAAGCAGAATGGTTTTATGTGTTGTCCATGCCCTATCTATGGGAATACGAAGTCTTACTCTGACTCGAAAACCCTTCACATCTACCTGCTTGAGAAGGGTTTCATACAACACTATAATGTTTGGACTAAGCACGAAGAAAGAGGGGTTATGATGGAAGACAACAAAGAAGAAGAGGATGATGCCAACTATCCGCCCCCTGAGTACAGTGATGCTGCAATGGGGGAAGCTGAAGATCAAGAGGAACCAGACGATGTCCCCGATGATGATCTTCGCCGGGTCATTGTTGATGCAAAGAGCCAATGCCAAAGTGAAAGGGAGAAGTTAAAGTTCGCTCGCATGTTAGAGGATCACAAAAAAGGGTTGTACTCAAATTGTGAAGATGGCAACACAAAGCTCGGTACCACACTGGAATTGCTGCAATGGAAGGTAGACAATGGTGTATCTGACAATAGGTTTGAGAAGCTACTGAAAATATTGAAGAAGAAGCTTCCAAAGGATAATGAATTGCCCGACAATACATACGGAGCAAAGAAGGTTCTATGCCCTCTAGGATTGGAGGTGCAGAAGATACATGCATGCCCTAATGACTGCATCCTCTACCGCGGTGCGTATGAGGATTTGTACGCATGCCCGATATGCGGTGCATTGTGATATAAGATCAGACAAGATGACCCTGGTGATGTTGAGGGGGAGCGCTCCAGGAAGAGGGTCCTGCCAAGGTGATGTGGTTTTCTCCTATAATACCACGATTGAAATGTCTGTTCAGAAACAAAGAGCATACCAAGTTGATGCGATGGCACAAAGAGGACCGTAAGAAAGACAAGAAGTTGAGAGCACCCGCTGACGGGTTGGAGTGGAGAAAAATTGAGAGAACATGGGGGGACTTTGTAGGTGAGGCAAGGAACATATGGTTTGGTTTAAGCGTGGATGGCATTAATCCTTTTGGGGAGCAGAGCAGCAATCATAGCACCTGGCCCATGACTCTATGTATCTATAACCTTCCTCCTTGGTTGTGCATGAAGCAGAAGTTCATTATGATGATAGTGACCATCCCATGCCCTAAGCAACCCAACAACGACATTGATGTGTACCTAGGGCCATCAGTTGAAGAACTTTTACAGCTGTGGAATGGAAAAGGTGTACCTGTGTGGGATGAGCACGACCAGGAGGAATTTGACCTACATGCATTGCTGTTTGTAACCATCAATGATTGGCCAGCTCTCGGTATCCTTTTATGACAAACAAACAAGGGATAGCACACATGCACGCACTGTTTAGATGACACCAAAAGTATATATTTGGACAAATGTAGGAAGAATGTGTACCTGGGACATCGTCGATTTCTTCCGACCAACCATCAATGTCGAAAGAAAGGCAAGAATTTCAAAGGCGAGGAGGATCACTGGAAGAAGCCCGCCGTCCGTACTGGTGATCAAATACTTGCTATGGTCAATGATTTACATGTAACCATTGGAAAGAGTCCCGGCGGACTATCTGTTTCGAATGACGCCGAGGGACGCGCACCCATGTGGAAGAAGAAATCTATATTTGGGACCTACCGTATTGGAAAGACTTAGAGGTCCGCTCTGCAATCGACATGATGCACATGACGAAGAATCTTTACATGAACCTGCTAGGCTTCTTGGGCGTGTATGGGAGGACAAAAGATACACCGGAGGCATGGGAGGACTAGCAACGTGTGCACAAAAAAGACGACATGCCTCCAAAGCAGTATGAAGGTCCTGCCAGCTACTCTCTTACCAAAGAAGAGAAGGAAATCTTCTTTGAGTGCCTGCTCAGTATGAAGGTCCAGTCTAGCTTCCTATCGAATATAACGGGAATAATAAATATGGTAGAGAAAAAGTTCCAGAACCTAAATTCTCATGACTGCCACGTGATTATGATGCAACTGCTTCTGGTTTCATTGAGGGGCATCTACCGTAAAATGTTCGATTAGCCATTATGAAGCTATGTGCATTACTCATTGCAATCTCTCAGAAGGTAATTGATCTAGAAATCCTACCAAGGTTAAGGAGTGATTTGGTGCAATGTCTTGTCAGTTTCGAGCTGGTCTTCCCACCATCCTTCTTCAATATCATGATGCACGTCCTAGTTCATCTAGTCGACGAGATTGCCATTCTGGGCCCTGTATTTCTAACCAATATGTTCCCCTTTGACAGGTTCATGGGAGTCTTAAATAAATATGCTCATAACCGTGCCAGGCCAGAAGGAAGCATCTCCGCGGGCCAACAAATAGCGATGGTCATTGGGTTTTGTGTTGACTTCATTCCTGACCTTAAGAAGATTGGTCGCCCTCAATCACGGTATGAGGGGAGACTGACTGGAAAAGGCACGCTAGGAGTGGACTCAATAATATGTAGGTGATAACCCACAAGTATAGGGGATCGCAACAGTTTTCGAGGGTAGAGTATTCAACCCAAATTTATAGATTCAACACAAGGGGAGCCAAAGAATATTTGTAAGTATTAGCAACTGACTTGTCAATTCAGTCACACTTGGAGATTAATTATCTGCAGCAAGATGATCAGTATCACAGTAATATGATAGGTTTGATAGTAGTAGAAATAGAAATAGCAACAGTAACAATGATAGCAGTAGTTTTGTAGCAAGTGCAATAGTAATGATAGCAGTAGTAACTTAGCAGAAATAATATGATAGAAATTCGTAGGCATTGGATCGTTGATTTGTTGGATAATATTCATCATGTGACAATCATAACCTAGGGCGATGCAGCACTAGATCCAGTTCATAAATATAATGTAGGCATGTATTTCGTAAATAGGCATACGTGCTTACGGAAAGAACTTGCATTACATCTTTTGTCCTACCCTCCCGTGGTAGCGGGGTCCAATTGGAAACTAAGGGATATTAAGGCCTCCTTTTAATAGAGAACTGGAACAGAGCATTAAAACATGGTGAATACATGAACTCCTCAAACTATGGTCATCACCGGGAGTGGTCCTGACTATTGTCACTCCGGGGTTGCCGGATCATAACACGTAGTAGGTGACTATAACTTGCAAGATCGGATCTAGAACATGGATACAATAGTCATAACATAAATGGTTCAGATCTGAAATCATGGCACCCGAGCACAAAGTGACAAGCATTAAGCATGGCAAAGTCATAGCAACATCAATCTCAGAAGATAGGGGATACTAGGGATCAAGCCCTAACAAAACTAAGTGGATTACAAGATGAATCTCATGCAACTCCTCACCGACCAGCGAGCCTACGAAGGAATTACTCACTCCCGGTGGGGAGAATCATGGAATTGGCGATGGAGAAGGGTTGGTGATCATGAAGAACAAAGATACCCATCTTCGGAGCCCCAAACAGACTCTAGATCTGGCCTCCCGATGAAGAACAGAAGGTGATGGCAGCTCCGTCTCATGGATCGCGATAATTCTTTCGCCCTGATTTTTTCTAGAAAAATAGGATTTTATAGCGTCGGTTTCACAGTCTGCGGGGCCACCAGGTGGGGACAACCCACCTAGGCGCACATGGGGTGGGGTGGGGGGGGTGGGGGGCAGGCGCGCCCTGGTGGGTTGTGACCACCCAGGTGCCCCCTTAGGTGTCTCTTGGCTCCATAAATTCTCCATTATTGTATAAAAAGTCCTCGCAAAGTTTCGTTCCGTTTCGAGAACTTTTATTTCTGCACAAAAACAACACCATGGTAGTTCTGCTGAAAACAACGTCAGTCCAGGGCTAGTTTCATTCAAATCATGCAAATTAAAGTCCAAAAGAAGAGGAAAAACGTTAGGAAAAGTAGATACGTTGCAGACGTATCAACGCCCCCAAGCTTAAACCTTTGCTTGTCATCAATCAACTCAGTTGATAAACTTAAAGTGAAAAAGAAAAACTTTTACGAACTCTTTTGCTCTTGTTTCTAAAAGTGCAACTATCCCTGGGTGGTTTTGGTAATTCCTAACAACATATAGCTCATTGAGCTAACATTATTCCAAGATTAATATTTCAGGAAAAGCTCAATGAATGGCATGGCATGGATGAGGAAAGTGGATCCCTCAAAATTCTAAGGATAAAAAGTTTGGCTCAAGCTTGAACCTCAAGACTCTACATTTTATATTTTAGTGATCCAAGATCACATTGAGTCTATAGGAAAAGCCAATACTATCAAGGAGGGATGAGGTGTTGCTTAATGGCTTGCTTGCTCAAAGTGCTTAGTGATATGCTCCAAAATGCTCAACTACTCTCCCACATCCGCATATGACCTAAACCAAAAGTCAAACTCGGCCCCACCGATTCTTTCTATCCGGCGCCACCGAGTTTCAAATGTCATAGCCACTACCACAAACCCTAGGCAAATCGGTCTCACCGATAGGGATCTCGGTCTCATCGAGATGGGATTGTAATCTCTCTGTTTCCCTTCGTAACGTTTCGGTCTTACCGAGATGAGCGATCGGTCCCATCGAGATTGCAATGTAAACTCTCTGTTTCCCTTTTGTAACATTTCGGTCTCACCAGATGAGCGAATCGGTCCCACCGAGTTTACCTGACCAACTCTCTGGTTAGCTTATTACCAAAATCGGTCCCATCGAGTTTGTGTAATCGGTCACACCGAGATTACGTTATGCCCTAACCCTAACCATATCGGTCCTACCGAGTTGCATCTCAGTCCCACCGAAAATCCTAACGGTCACTAGGTTTGCTGAATCGGTCCGACCGAGTTTAACCATTCGGTCCCACCGAGTTTGGAAAATTGTGTGTAAGGGTTAGATTTTGTGTGGAGGCTATATATACCCCTCCACCCACTCTTCATTCGTGGAGAGAGCCATCAGAACATACCTATACTTCCAATACACATTTTCTGAGAGAGAACCACCTACATTGGTGTTGAGGTCAAGATATTCCATTCCAACCATATGAATCTTGATCTCTAGCCTTCCCCAAGTTGCTTTCCACTCAAATCTTCTTTCCACCAAATCCAAATCCTGTGAGAGAGAGTTGAGTGTTGGGGAGACTATCATTTGAAGCACAAGAGCAAGGAGTTCATCATCAACACACAATTTGTTACTTTTTGGAGAGTGGTGTCTCCTACATTGGCTAGGTGTCACTTGGGAGCCTCCGATAAGATTGTGGAGTTGAACCAAGGAGTTTGTAAGGGCAAGGAGATCACCTACTTCGTGAAGATCTACCGCTAGTGAGGCAAGTCCTTCGTGGGCGACGGTCGTGATGGAATAGACAAGGCTGCTTCTTCGTGGACCCTTCGTGGGTGGAGCCCTCCATGGACTCGCGCAACCGTTACCCTCCGTGGGTTGAAGTCTCCATCAACGTGGATGTACGATAGCACCACCTATCGAAACCACGACAAAACATCCGTGTCTCCAATTGCGTTTGAATCCTCCAAACCCTTCCCTTTGCATTCTTGCAAGTTGCATGCTTTACTTTCCGCTGCTCATATACTCTTTTGCATGCTTGCTTGAATTGTGTGGAGATTGCTTGACTTGTGCTAAGATAGCTAAAATCTGCCAAGAACTAAAATTGGGAAAAGGCTAGATTTTTATTTGGTCAAGTAGTCTAATCACCCCCTTCTAGACATACTTTTGATCCTACAAGTGGTATCAGAGCTTTGGTCTCCATTTGCTTTGATTTCCATAGCTTTTGGTGATCATAGCCTTGGTTTCACAACCTAGGAGAGTATGGCGTCTAGCGAGGGAAATTATCACCGTAGAGGTCCTTACTTTGATGGCACTAATTTTGCTAGTTGGAAGCATAAGATGAAAATGCATATTCTTGGACATAACCCCGCCGTTTGGGCTATTGTGTGTATTGGCTTGCAAGGTGAATTCTTTGATGGGAAAGAACCAAACCGTGAAGCTACCGCGGAAGAGTTGAAGATGCTGCAATACAACGCTCAAGCTTGTGATATCCTCTTCAACGGATTGTGCCCCGAAGAATTCAACAAATTAGCCGTCTTGAGAATGCAAAGGAAATTTGGGATACTTTGATTGATATGCACGAAGGTACCGACTCCGTCAAGGAATCCAAATTGGATGTGCTTCAAAGTCAACTTGACAAGTTCAAAATGAAGGATGGTGAAGGTGTCGCTGAAATGTACTCTAGGCTTGCTCTTATCACAAATGAGATTGCCGGCTTAGGGAGTGAAGAGATGACCGAAAGATTCATCATCAAGAAGATCCTAAGAGCCTTGGATGGAAAATATGATACCGTGTGCACATTGATCCAAATGATGCCCAATTACAAAGATCTCAAGCCAACGGAAGTCATCGGAAGAATTATTGCTCATGATATGTCACTCAAGGATAAAGAGGAACTTCACAACAAATCAAGTGGTGCTTGCAAAGCCTCATGTGAAGCCCCCACATCATCGAGTGAGAAACAAACCTTCAATGAAGAATTGAGCTTAATGGTGAAGAACTTCAAAAAGTACTACAAGAGTATAAGCAAAGAGAGAAGCTCCAAGTCAAGGTCCTACAATGACAAAAGATCTTCTAGTCGAGAGCAAAACTGCTACAATTGTGGAAGGCCCGAACACTATTCCAATGAGTGTACACCCCCTACAAGAGAAGAGAAGAATCACCATCTAGAGAAAGAAGGAGTAGAGATGATCGTTATGAACGAAGACCCTCACGGAGAAGCAAGGATTCGAAAAGAAAGGACAAGTCATCAAGGAGCTACACAAAAGGAAGACATCAAGATCATGTTGGTGAATGGGTATCCGGCTCCGACTCCGACAACCACTCCGAGAGAAGCTATCACTCCGACTCCGAATATACTCAAGATGAAGGTGTTGCCGGTCTAGCACTTGTGACAACCAACTCCTACGACATATTTGACTCACCAAATGAAGGAGTTGGAACATGCTTCATGGCTAAAGGCCCAAAGGTATCACACCCCGAGTATGTTGATTTCAATAGTGATGAAGATGACTTGTTAGGTGATGATGATTTACTTGTTGACAACTCTAGTGATGAATACTATGATGAAACGTCAATTAATCATGCTAATCAAGATAAAACGAATGACAATGATAAGGAGAAGATTGAGTCTCTAACTAAAGAACTAAACACTCTTAAGTTAGCTCATGAAACTATCTTGGGAGATCATCGAGAACTTTTAAGGACTCATGAGAAATTACGCTTTGAAAAGCTCAACCTTGAGCAAGAGCATGAGTCCTTAAAAGCAATCAATGATGATCTTCGTAAGAAAAGTTCTTCTTACATTGCCAAGCGTTTACTCTTATCCACTTACATGCCTCAAGTCAAGTCTAGTAACAAGAACAAGAAAGATTCTTCCTCTAGTAGTAACAATAATCATGCTAAATCCAATATTGTTGCTTCTAATAGTTCTCTTGATTCCACTAATGATTCTCTTAGCCAAGTTACACTTGAGCAAGAAAATAGCTTATTGAAGGGAATTATAGAGAAATGTGTTTACAAGAGCCTTGCCGAAAGTAAGCAATTCGAGGAAATTGTACGCATGCAAGGAAGGCACCGGAAGAATCAAGGTGTTGGTTTTGAACGAAAGTTCAATGCCAATGGAGTTGAGTGGGAAGAAGATCAATACCCCAAGAAGAAGTTTGTTCCTCAACAATATAAGTATGATCCTACTTCTCTCAAAGGGACACAAGCTCAAGATGATCTTCCACCACAAGACCACAAGCAAAAAGGCAAGGACAAGCTTCAAGAGGAAATTGATGCATTTGAAGAAGCTCCTAAGACCTTGGTCAAGTGGGTTCCCAAGACTACTTCAAGTTCCACTTCATCAAGTACAACTACAACACCGAGGATTCCCATCAAGATGGTGTGGATCCCGAAGAAGAAGAACTAGAGAGTTCTTGAGGGTGACTCCACCAACATACTTCACTCTTATCATCTTGGCAAGAACAAGTGCAATCAACTTCCACATATTGCACTAGTTCAAGGAGTCACAAACCCTCTTGTTGGTAAGACAAGGGACAAGGTAATCTAAAAGCTTTCATAGACATCATCTTGTGTGTGCATCACTCTATGTCTATGGATATCCTTGTTTGTTCCTTGTGGGACTTACCCGTGTAGGTATTGAAAGTGCAACTCACTCCAATGGATAGCTCCAAATGATCTACATCAACATTGAGCATCCACATCTTCAACATCTACATGAAGTCATCATCGACAAAACCCAAGGTTAGTTCATCCCTCTTAGGGGGGATCTCACATCTAGGGGGAGCTTTACTCTAAGAATTGAGCTAAAGCAACTCTAATGGTGTGAACACAACAATGCTTTATGTAAAAGTGGTAACCCCACTTGTGCTTAAACGATGAGTCTGACCTATGATCAAATGTTCTCATTTGACGCCTAAGTCAATATACTCATATATAGATGACCTAGTCATCGCCGATTGTTTGATAGATGCTAGAATTGGTTGTGCATGCTCTGCCACATATTTCAATTGCCATTTTATTGTGTGAGCATGTTGATTGCATATTTTACTCATTCAAGGACATCCACTTGTTGTTTTGATTGATTGGTTTTCTTTTCTTTTGCCAAGTGGATGGACAAGAATGCCTAAGAACCCTCTCTAGCTATCTATGCTTTTCTCGTCTCAAACTCTATTCACGCTACATCACAAATTTGATCAAGTCAGATTCGAACCACTCTGTGTGAGGAGCACTCGAAGTCCCCGATTCGTCATAGACTTAAACTTACAAAACTTCTTTGTGCTTTTCGGTCTGACCGATTCCTCCATTTCGGTCATACCGAGATCACTAAGTCGATCTAGGTTTTCAATCTCGGTGCTACCGATTTGAACCTTTTGGTCACACCGAGTTTCAGCAACTACTTGCAGTTATGAATCTCGGTGCCATCGAGTTGTTCCACTCGGTCACACCGACAGGGTCGGGCTATATATACTCACTGGAAATTTTTTGGAAATTTCTCCGAAACCCGTTCGCCCGCGCATAGCTCGCTCTGCCTCCTGGGTCTCTGGATCGTCCTCCTCTTCGCCAGCCGCCTCCTGTTGTTGGTCTGCGCCGCCGTCAACAGAATTCTTCCCCGCCGTTGCCGCCGTAGCGAGTTCATCGCCGAACTAGGGTATGGACTCGATCACAGTGCTATCCCCGTCCGATTCATAGCACATTGTGTTCATTATGATTCTTACCACGATTGAAACGATCTTATCTAGTCAAAACACTCCGTAGATTAGAGTTGAATTGAAAATCTAGGGTTAGGTTTCCGCCAAAACCATCTCGGACCCACCGAGTTGTGGAACTCGGTACCACCGATTCGGCTCAGGCCATTGCACATGTAATTTTCAGTCTGACCGAGAATTGCAAATCGGTGTGACCGAGTTCAGGACTTTGTGAAACCCTAGCAGTCTCGGTGCCACCGAACTGTGACTCGGTCTGACCGAGTTCACTAGTTTAGGTTCCAACAGCTGCTTCGGTATCACCGAGTTTACAAATCGATTGATCCGAAATGCTTTTTGTGGAAAACTAAAACTAAGTTTTTGACTCATTCTTTTGCAAAAACCTCTGCATTTTGTGATGCTCATCCACTCCATCTTATCTATATCTATTCACAGGGTCTGCTGTCAGTGTTTGCAATATGTCTGATCAGAGTGACAGCCAGAACAGGTCAAAGGAGCAGGTTCACCTGAGTGAGGGCACTAGTCCCTCTAGCAGTTTAGATGATGGTAGCAGGAGCACCCCAAGCAACTTGCCCAAAGCTGCCACCAGAACAAGGAAGAAGAAAACTTCAGAGTCTGAGGATGAAGACTATGTGGCCACTAAGGATGATGCCACATCAAAGAAGAAAGTGCTTAAGAAGAAATATGGCACAGCTGCTTCAACCAAGCCAGGTCTGAAGACCAAGAGGTCAGCAGGGAGACAGCCAATGTCTAAAGCCAGAGCCTCCTCTCAAGCATCTTTGGAATCTCAACCCAAAGAGGCTGCTGCAGAAGGGAAGAAGAGGATCAAAAAGACCACTGCTAGAGTGCTTGGGAGATCCTCAATCATGAGAGATTCTGAAGAGGAAGAGGAAGAAGAGGTTGCTGCACCAGCACCTAAGGCCCAAAAGCTTATGGGTGATGCTATCAGGACAGGGGCTGCTTCATCAAAGCCCAAAGAAGCAACCAAAGCAGCCTCCAAGCCCAAGAGTGCACCTAAGAGGAATACCAGGAGTATACTAGCTGCTGAGAAGAACAAGGCCCTAGTGCCCGAAGTTGCTGCTGATGAAGATGATGAAGGACAAGTCCTGAGGAAGCTCAAACCCAAGATTCCAGACCACAATGATGCTCATCCTGTGGCTGAGAACATGAAGATCAAGAGAGACTCATGACTGAGGAAATGGAGAGAGACAGACCCATATTCTACAAGAAGAAGAACTGCTATTGATTACAGGTTCCACACAAAGGAACATCATGATTTCTATGAGACCGTGCTACTGGACAAGAAGCCTATAGTGTGTGAAATGAGGTGGGTCGACTGGAAGTATATCAAGGAAAATGAGGAACACTATCCTGGTGTGTTTGACAGCTTCAGTGCTTGTGGAGTTGCAGACTTTGTTGGGAAGAAGCTCACAAAGTGGAATGAGGAGCTCATAATGCAATTCTACTCCACAACACACTTCTATCCAGATGGCAGGATAGTATGGATGTCTGAAGGTACAAGGTACCACTCAACTATTGAGAAATGGGAAAATCTGATCAATGCTCCTAAGGAAGAAGAAGATGACTTGGATGTCTATGCCAAGAAGAAGATAGATCACAACTCTATGGCAAACATGTACAAGGAGATTCCTGAAGATGATCTTGAGACTCACCAGTTTGGGTCAGTAAAACACTTGCTGTCAGGGCTGCCTACAATCAATTGGATCCTTAGACACACTCTCTTGCCCAAGTTTGGTGATCACAAAATGATCGGAGGCCATGCAATTAACTTGCTACATATATTTGATGTGCCACAGAAGTTCAAGGTCACGAGCCTTATAGTTGAGACTATCAAGAGGACTACAGCTGACCAGAAAAGAAGTTGTGGATATGCCCCACAGATCCAGGAGTTGATAAATTCAAAGATGGGCACAGGCACATACTTGTTGGATAAGGAACACTTGCCTATCTATCCTGACTTTGAGGACAATCAAGTTGTGATGAATGAGAATGAACCATCATCAGTACAAGCTCAAGAGAAAAAGGAGAAAGCAAAGAAAGAGAAGGCTGCCAAGATGCCAACTCAAGAGGAGGCATCTGAGTACTTTTTGAAAAGCAAGCAGGACCAGCTTGGTTACTTGATATCATCAACTCTAAGGATTGAGAAGGGACTGGCCACCCTGACTCAAAACCAGGAGATCTTGGAAAGAATCATGGAACAAAAATTCTATGATTTAGATGTCAAAGTAACTGAGATTCAGTCAGTTGTGGAGCAGCTACAGGATGACATGCAGGAGAGGAAGGGTAGAACAACCACTGATGCATTTGCGAGAGTGCCTAGAGCTCAGAGATCAACTGCAGTGCCAGTAACAGACACTAGAGTCACTTCATCTGCACCAGCTACAACTCCAGCGCAACCAGCTCCAGCACCAACTCCATCAGCTCCATCTACTTCGAGTGAAGCCTTCGTCCTTGGCGTTCTCCGGACACCACCACCTGAAGACCAAGCCTGAGAGACATTTTAGTGCTATGCATTTTCTATGAACTTTTTGGTAACTTGTTGCCAAATGGGGAGAAAAATGTATAGATCATAGGCTTCGAGAGAGAGAGAGTTTGCTTTTGTTCTCTCTTGCTTTGGTGGTTGAACTTTGTTTGTCTTTTGATTGCTAGAGACACTATGCTATTATCTATGAGACATTGATGATCATGTGGTTGATCATAAGCTACACTTATGCTTGTTAGATGATATTATCTTACTTATCCTTATATGATCATTCACTTTGCTTGGTGATGAGTGCATGTATTTAATTCTTATCATTTTGAGCGCTCCACCAAGATGTATGTGACATGGAAGAGTAACCCATGATCCTAACTCATTGTGCATTTGCAGTCCAAAGCAAATCTAAAGATATGCACAAATTTAGGGGGAGCTCTTGATTTTCACATACTTCTCAAAGCGACAATATCTTTCACTCTTATTATCATTTGTCGAAGCTTTGATCTATATGTTGTCATCAATTACCAAAAAGGGGGAGATTGAAAGTACAACTATCCCTGGGTGGTTTTGGTAATTGCTAAGAACATATAGCTCATTGAGCTAACATTATTCCAAGATTAATATTTCAGGAAAAGCTCAATGAATGGCATGGCATGGATGAGGAAAGTGGATCCCTCAAAATTCTAAGGACATAAAGTTTGGCTCAAGCTTGAAGCTCAAGACTCTATATTTTATATTTTAGTGATCCAAGATCACATTGAGTCTATAGGAAAAGCCAATACTATCAAGGAGGGATGAGGTGTTGCTTAATGGCTTGCTTGCTCAAAGTGCTTAGTGATATGCTCCAAAATCCTCAACTACCCTCCCACATCCACATATGACCTAAACCAAAAGTCAAACTCGGCCCCACCAATTCATTCTATCCGGCGCCACCGAGTTTCAAATGTCATAGCCACTGCTACAAACCCTAGGCAAATTGGTATCACCGATAGGGATCTTGGTCTCACCGAGATGGGATTGTAATCTCTCTGTTACCCTTCGTAACGTTTCGGTCTTACCGAGATGAGCGATCGGTCCCATCGAGATTGCAATGTAAACTCTCTGTTTCCCTTTTGTAACATTTCGGTCTCACCGAGATGAGCGAATCGGTCCCAATGAGTTTACCTGACCAACTCTCTGGTTAGCTTATTACCAAAATCGGTCCCACCGAGTTTGTGTAATCGGTCACACCGAGATTACATTATGCCCTAACCCTAACCATATCATTCCTACCGAGTTGCATCTCAGTCCCATCGAAAATCCTAACGGTCACTCGGTTTGCTGAATCGGTCCTACCTAGTTTAACCATTCGGTCCCACCGAGTTTGGAAAATTGTGTGTAACGGTTAGATTTTGTGTGGAGGCTATATATACCCCTCCACCCACTCTTCATTCGTGGAGAGAGCCATCAGAACATACCTACACTTCCAATACACATTTTCTGAGAGAGAACCACCTACACTTGTGTTGAGGTCAATATATTCCATTCCAACCATATGAATCTTGATCTCTAGCCTTCCCCAAGTTGCTTTCCACTCAAGTCTTCTTTCCACCAAATCCAAATCCTATGAGAGAGAGTTGAGTGTTGGGGAGACTATCATTTGAAGCACAAGAGCAAGGAGTTCATCATCAACACACCATTTGTTACTTCTTGGAGAGTGGTGTCTCCTAGATTGGCTAGGTGTCACTTGGGAGCCTCTGACAAGATTGTGGAGATGAACCAAGGAGTTTGTAAGGGCAAGGAGATCGCCTACTTCATGAAAATCTACCGCTAGTGAGGCAAGTCCTTCGTGGGCGACGACCGTGATGGAATAGACAAGGTCGCTTCATCATGGACCCTTCGTGGGTGGAGCCCTCCGTGGACTCGCGCAACCGTTACCCTCCGTGGGTTGAAGTCTCCATCAACGTGGATGTACGATAGCACCACCTATCGGAACCACGACAAAACATCTGTGTCTCCAATTGCGTTTGAATCCTCCAAACCCTTCCCTTTACATTCTTGCAAGTTGCATGCTTTACTTTCCGCTGCTCATATACTCTTTTGCATGCTTGCTTGAATTGTGTGGAGATTGCTTGACTTGTGCTAAGATAGCTAAAATCTGCCAAGAACTAAAATTGGGAAAAGTCTAGATTTTTATTTGGTCAAGTAGTCTAATCACCCCCCCTCTAGACATACTTTCGATCCTACAGTTTGCATAAATAAGCTTAAACATCACCCAGGTTTTCAGCCAACATTATAACTAACCATGTTGACAATAACTCTTAAAAATTATATTAACTCATATTAATGACATAATCAGCTAGCGAGCGATAATAAGATATCTCAAATAGCAACACGTTGTCAAAACAACCATGACATAATATGACAATAGTGGTATCTCGCTAGCCCTTTCTGAGACCGGAAAACATAAATGCAAAGCACCTCCAAAGTTCAAGCAACGACTAAACATTGTAATTCATGGTAGAAAAGATCCAGTCAGGATGCACCCAACATTAGCTACAGACAATGCATCAACATGACAACAGTGCTCTCAGGTTCTGGCGCTTATTTTAGAAGGTGATGACACAACATAAAAGTAACTAGATAGTCCCTTCGCAGAGGGAAGCTGTGATTTGCAGTGGTGCCAGAGCTCAAGTTTTTAAAACAGAGGTAAATGATATTTTGAGACATGCACCCTTCTTGTTTACTTCACGACCACCAGTTATCAATATCTTCCATGCTAAGCATGCTAGTGGTGGTTCCCAAGCGATAAAAGTAAATGTTTACTCCCCCTCCACCAACAATCACACTCCACGACTTGTCCGAAACAATGGGTGCCGTCCATACCAACAACAGTCCCGGGGGTGTTTTGTTTAATTATTTGCATTTTGAGTTCAGGATTGGGAATCCCTATTACCGCCCTTTTCTCATGCAATGGCAAGTGAATAAAAACTCAACCTGAGAATAACCCGCTTAGAATGGAAGATACCGACCACCACCTATCGCTCCTTGAACGATCTAGGCACACAAAAAGGATATTTATTTGAAGTTTTTAGAGGTGGCACATGCAAATTTACTTAGGACGGCAGGGTAATACCTCATATAGGTAGGTATGGTGGACTCATCTGGAATAACTTGGGTTCAAGGTTTTTGATGTACAAGAATAATTCCCACTTAGTACATGCAGCGGCTAGCAAATAGGTTGAGAAGCTGCAAGCTAGAGAGCAACAACGGTCATGAACATGCATTATGCATAAGTAACATTGGACACTAGCATGAGTAGGATATGAACACCATGAACAAAAATATCATAGAGGCTATGTTGGTTTTGATTCAATTACATGCATGAACATGTACCAAGTCAAGCCACTCGAACATTTAGAGGAGGATACCATATCATCATACCACATCACAATCATTATAACATAATGTTGATATCCAAGATAAATCAGTATCTACTCCTAGCTACTTATGCATGGCATGAGAAACTATAATATCTAATTAGCATTGCAAACTTGTTTGATCATAATGGGTTGAAGCATGGATACTAGGTTAAACCTATTTACAAAAACAGAAGAAGTTGAGTTCATACCCGTTTCTCTCTGCCATGGCCAGTTCATCGAATATCATCATTATTGGCTTTCACTTGCACGACCGAACGATATGAAAATAATAATTGTGCAAGAGTGTCATGGACTAAGATGGAATCTACAAACATTTTATTCAACAGGAGAAGCCAAGGTAATATGGGCTCTTTGTTATATAAAAAATTATGCATATGAGATCCACTCAACGTTTTCATCATGGTCTTCTCCTCGGTATGACTCAGATAAAAAGAAAAGAAACTCAAAGAAACACACTGAAATATTTTGGAGTTTTTGGTTTTCTTGAACAAGCAAATAAAAGGGAAAAGCAAAAACAAGAAAAAATATTTACACGGGAAAGCTTCCAACAAGCAAAAGAAGAACAAGGCAATCTTTTTGGGTTTAAACTTTAAGTTCTACAACTAACTACTCTAGAAAGAAAAATAAAAAAGAAGCAAGAAATATTTTTGAATTTTCTCGAAGTTTTTCAAACACACAAGAAGAAAGCGAGAAAATAAATTTAACATGGATGATACAATGAAAAAGTGTGGACACCGACAACTGGAACTAAATGTGTGAACATGAATGTAATGTCAATGGATATACGTACTCCCCCAAGCTTAAGCTCTTGGCATAACTTGGTAAGCAGTTAATAGCCTGGATAGTAGTCGGAGTGGTAGCTCACGGAGGCTCTCAGTGCAGATGCCTCGGCCTGCCGTGCCACCTGAATAGCCGCATTGTGGGCTCGAGCCTCGCTCTCAAGAACAAAATATCTTCCCTTGCTATGATAATCAAAAGAGCAGGCGCATGAAAATATGTGTGCACAACGGATTCTTGGTTAAACAATAGTTTGTAAGTGAAATTATGAGGTTCACCTTTAAGGATCTTATGATGTTTCATAGCATCAAAGTCTAAGTACTGCATGGGTACAATAGGGTCATAGGGCCAAGGTGAAACACCCAGCTCTCTTGCTAAACACGTGGCATAAATTCCACCATAGAAATAGCCACTATTAGTGTTGTGTTGCAACCTGCGTGCAACAATCGCTCGAAGATTATAACTCCTATCATCGGTGAGAGCGGTGTGTACGAGGCTCAATTCTGGAGCACAAAGTGTACTACAATCTTGTTTGCCTACAATACATTTCCCATTAAATAAAGCGAAGTACTGGATTGCAGGAAAATGAATGCTCTTTATTCTACCTTGCGTCACTGTAGCGACCCGATCCCAATGGATCGAAGTCTCTGTGCTTAAGTGTCATCTCTGGATCGGTAATGCTGACACACACAATACTCGAGGATTTATAACAGAGTTCAGTCACAGACTTATTACATCGAGGTCCTCATAAAGAGTATTTATTACATAAATATGGCTGAAGGCGAACTAAATAAAATAACTGCGGAAGCTTCAAAGATAAATGAGTCCATCCAACTCCACGACAAAACTGAGTGCACGACAACGACCTATCTCACCTTAATCCTCGTCTGAAAATTCTGCAACATGAGACGTTGCAGCCGTGTAGGCCAGCACATGGAATATGCTGGCAAGATCACACTATAGAGCAATGATGAATAATAACTATCACTACATGCATATTTGGCTGGTGGAGGCTCTAAGTTTAATTTTGCATAAAGCTATTTTCCCCTACAACAAAGGAATAAATTGCATTTTCTACCAAGTTAAATTACCCATATTGAGAAGGTTCCTCCAACTCAATCCCAAATTACCAAGTATAAAATGTTAACCCAACAATTTCATTAGACAGAATGATGAGATCAACAAATAATTCACTTCTAGATACTCAAGATGTCCATAACCGGGGACAGGACTAATCATGATTATTTTGTACACTCTGCAGAGGTTGCACACTTTTCCCCACAAGACTCGACCACCTCCATGATCAGAATATTGAGACACAGTCTTTCTGAAGCATTAACTCTTTACACTAGGTAGATCGATACACCTACTTTCCCCTACATATGCTAGTCCACCACTGAAAGAGGTCACACAACTTACTCAATTATGCCAGAGCCCATAATTGCTTCTGGGTGCACACAGAAGTTTCTAGACATGAATAATTATATGATCCCACTGAGCGTGGGTGGCATACCATAGGATGATCACACAGGTACTCCGGGATCTCCTAGGACAACACTGGATTCCCCAGGTGCCTGCAACCACTCCACCCAGATGTGTATTAAAGTTGCCACCTTCAGTTATCCTTAATTATTAACACTCACAACTTGCATGATTCAAACATACCAATCCCCGTCTACAAGCATGGCAAAGAAATATATGAGCATAACGAATATTCCCAGGGTGATCAAAGGTAATAGGTTCCTACCTCATGAACTACATAGCAAAGCCCAATTCCCAATCCTACTCATGCAAATTTGTAAGGGTGAACTAATGCATAGTAAAAACTAGGTATAGAAAAGTATGATCAAAGTGTAAATTGCCTTGCTAACAATCGGTAAACCCTAGAGATTCGTGGTAGCAAGCTTCACGCTCCGGAAAATCTATCATAGACAAACAATAACATACATAAGCACCCAAGCATGAATATGCCAAGAAAACCAAAGAAAAAGATTCAGAAAAACTCAAAAGAATTAGCAAATAACTCTTTCAAACATAAAACAATTACTAACAACACCTAAATTATGTGAATTAGGTCTTAACGGAAAGCTTAGGTCAAGTGCTTCGATTTGCAAAAAGAATCAACCAAATTAGAGTTACAAAACTCAAGTTATGATGAAAAGAAGTTCAAATTCAAATCTGTTTGAATTCAAAATTTAAAACTTTCAAAAATACTATTAAGTTGGTTATCTAGATAGAAGGGATCCCGACAAATAATTTGGCGTTGGTTTCATCGAATTTTGACAAACGAGTAAAATGTTGTGATAGATTGAAAAGCAGGGACTAAACTGTAAGAAAAATCTAGCGAATAGGTCCCTGGCAGAAAAATAAAAGAAAAAGAAAAAAAATCTATCAAACGAATGTTGGCTACAGAACCTAATCTAATGAATACGTTCGCTACAGAACCTAAACTAACGAATGTTCACTAATTAAACAAAATGTTTCGAGTAAAAAAATAAAAGCGCGATCTAATCTGGGCCCTTGGATGAAGATCGGACGGACGGGAGGAGGTGAGGCGTTACCACGGCGGCATGGTCGTCGGCTGCGGGGAAAGCGGCAGCGACGGTTTCAGACTGGGACTGCTGCTCCGGCGGCGGTGGCTGCTGCGGCGCGGGGCGGCAAGGCTACTAAGGCGCGAGATGGTGGCTTGCGGCGGCGGCGGTGCGGCTACTGCGGCTTCTGCTTCTATTGGGGAGAGAAGAGGGGGTTGGGGCCAGGTATTTAAAGGAGGGAGGGGGCAGGGCGACTTGCGGGAGGGGCAAGGCGAGGTCGGCGACGGGAGGGACTCCGATTGGACACAGCGGCGACATCGGGATCGCTCGGGACTCCGGCCCGAGCTCGAGGACGGGCGGCGCGGCACGCTGGGCCGGCAGGGCTGGGCGCGGCCCAGTTCGGTTGGCCCGAACAATTTTTTTATAAAAAACATTTTCCAGAAATAAGAAGAAACATGAAAACTATAATAAATAAAATTTTAAAAATTCTGATAATTCCCTCCTAAATATATGGGCTCACGTGAACATTTTTCTAGACCTAAATGAAAAATTTTGAAAACAATTTTTAGTATTAATAAACTCCACAATAAAAATAGATAATCAAAATAAAAATATTCCAAAATTCAATTTCCAATGTTTCTTTGCTGTTTTTGAAGAAGTCCTTTTATTTCCTCTCTTTATTTTATTTATTTGAATAATTCAAAAAGAATTTTTGAATAAATCAATTTGATCCAATTTTCCAAATTTTGAAAATTCAAAACTAGATTTTCGGGAAACCTCCAACTCTCTCAATTGGTCCTTGAGTTGCTTAAGGTTTCTAGGATCAAAATTCAAATAAAAACAAATGAGAAAAAAATGAATAATCATGGATGCATATGAATGATCTAAATAATAACATCCAAATTGAAAATTAGGATGTTACAAACCTACCCCCATTAAGATGAATCTCACCCTCGAGATTCGTCTTGGCTAGCAAAAAGGTGTGGGTGGTCCTTCTGGAGGTCTTCTTCTCGTTCCCAGGTTGCTTCCTCCTCGGTATGGTGACTCCACTTAACTTTGCAAAAGTTGATGACCTTGCTGCGAGTAACTCGGTTTGCAAACTCGAGAATCTTGACGGGTTTCTCCTTATAAGGTTGGTCACTCTCCAACTGAATTGCTTCTAGGGGAACTGTATCTCTTAGAGGAATATCGGCCATCTCTACATGGCACTTCTTCAACTGGGAAATGTGAAACACATCATGAACTCCTGACAAACCTTCGAGTAATTCCAACTTGTAGGCAACCTCACCCATACGTTCCAAGACTCGGTATGGTCCCCCAAATCGTGGCGCTAACTTTGCTTTGACTCCAAACTGTTTAACTCCTTGAAGTGGCGACACACGAATATATGCTCTATCTCTGACTTCATAAGTTACCTCCTTGCGTTTAGTATCGGCACAACTCTTCTACCTAGACTAGGCTATCTTGGGTCTATCACGGATCAACTTGACCTTCTCCTCAGAATCTCTGATTAAATCTGGTCCGAACAACTGTCGATCTCCAACTTCATCCCAGATTAATGGTGTCCTGCACCTCCTTCCATACAAAGCTTTGAAAGGGGCCATCTTCAAACTAGCTTGGTAGCTGTTGTTATATGAGAACTCAGCGTAAGGAAAATTATCATGCCAACTAGATCCATAATCTAGTGCACAAGCTCTCAACATGTCCCCCAGAATCTGGTTGATTCTCTTGGTCCTCCCATCTGTCTGCAGATGAAAGGTTGTACTGAACTCTAGCCTGGTACCCAAAATTTGATGTAACTGATTCCAAAACTTCAAAGTAAACTATGTTCCTCTATCTGATACGATGGTCCTCGGAACTCCATGCAGACATACGATCCTGGTCATATATATCTTGGCCAACTTAGCGCCCGCATAGGTGGTTTTCACGGGGATAAAGTGGGCCACCTTGGTCAAGCGATCAACTGCAACCCAGATGGAGTCATATCCTGAATGAGTCTTGGGTAATCCGGTGATGAAATCCATGCCAAGCTTATCCCACTTCCATTCGAGTATTAGCAAAGGTTGAAGTAATCCTGCTAGTTTCTGATGCTCTGCCTTAACTCTCTGACATACGTCGCATACTGCTACATACTGGGCGATATCCTTCTTCATACCTATCCACCAGAAACATTCCTTCAAGTCCAAATACATCTTGGTGTTGCCTGGGTGAATCGAGTAAGGCGAATCATGAGCCTCCTGAAGAATTAACTTCCTGATCTCTGGGTCATCAGGCACATAGATACGATCCTCAAACCATAAAGTTCCGTGTTCATCCTCATGAAAACCTTTAGCCTTTCCGTTACTCATACTTTCTTTTGTCTCCACAATTTCCTTGTTCGTCTTCTAGGCTTCTCGAATCCTTCCCAACAAAGTGGACTAAATATCCAATGCTGCAACAAAACCTCTCGGAACTATCTCCAAGCGGAGTTCTCGGAGATAATCGGCTAACTCCTTAGGTAATCCTCTGGATATGAGAGTATTAGCATAACTCTTGCGGCTCAAAGCATCTGCCACGACATTGGCCTTTCTTGGGTGATAATGCAGTATCATGTCATAATCCTTTATGAGCTCCAACCATTTTCTCTGCCTGAGGTTCAACTCCTTCTGCGTGAAGATGTACTTCAAACTCTTATGATCCGTTTAAACATCACAACGATTTCCGATAAAAATATCTCCAGGTCTTGAGCGCATGCACTACGGCTGCTAGCTCCAAATCATGCGTGGCATAATTCAACTCATGAGGTGGAAGCTTCCGTGAGGCATATGAAACAACTCTTCCTTCTTGCATAAGAATTCCTCCAAGTCCTTGACGAGAAGCGTCGCAATATACTTGGAAATCCTTGCGTATGGTTGGAAAAATTAGCACTGGGGCTGTAACCAAACGTTTCTTCAACTCCTGAAAACTAGCCTGAAAATTAGCATATGGTCCAATTAAACTTGGTGTCCTTCTCCAATAACTCTGTCATGGGCTTCAGGATCTTGGAGAAATTCTCAATAAGTCTCCGATAATATCCTACAAGTCCAAGGAAACTGCGTATTTCTCCAACTGAGGTGGGTGCCATCCATTCGGTGACAAATTTGACCTTGGAAGGGTCTACTGCTATTCCTTCTCCCGATATAACATGTCCGAGAAATCCGAATTCCTTCAACCAAAACTCGCATTTGCTGAAATTGGCATACAACTGATGTTCCCTGAGTTTCTCGAGAACCAAACGCAAATGTTCCTTGTGTTGTTCTTCAGTCTTCGAGTAAACCAACATATCATCAATGAACACCACAACAAACTTATCCAGGAACTCCATGAACACCTTATTCATCATGCTCATAAAGTAGGCATGGGCGTGAGTCAAACCAAAAGATATGACCGTGTACTCATATAGCCCATACCTTGTTGTAAAAGCTCTCTTAGGTATATCATGTTCTCGAATCTTCAGCTGGTGATATCCTGATCGGAGATCGATCTTGGAGAAAACCTTAGCTCCCTGCAACTGGTCAAACAAATCATTGTTCATCAGTAGAGGATATTTTTTCTTGATCGTCACCTCATTCAACGCGCGATAATCAACAACCATTCCCAAGGATCCATCCTTCTTCTCAATTAGAAGCACTGGGGCTCCCCAAGGTGATGAACTTGGTCGGATATAACCTTTCTCCAATAACTCCTTAATCTGCTTCTTAATTTCCTCAAGATCATTCGTGGGCATCTGATATGTTCTCTTGGATATTGGTCCGGTGCCTGGCAACAACTCGATCATAATCTCTATGTTTCGGTCTGGTGGCATGCCTGGTACACTAATACACTTCAGTTCTATACAAACGGTTTTTAACCCCTTTCCGCGACAACATTTGGAACCATCGCCAAGTGAGTGTGGGCGATAGGGGGGTCCTTCCCACACGACCTAGAAATCGTTGGGGATAGGCCCTCCTGGGACACAGGCTAGGGCCGTGTGTTATCGGGCGAGGCATCGAACCCCAATCATTTCCGTAGGTAAGTACATCCGACATGATGAATCCTAGAAAAAAATTTCCATAGGTATGTACATCCCACATGGTGAATCCCAGAAAAACATTTCCGTAGGTATGTACATCCCACACGGTGAATCCCAAAAAAACATTTCTGTAGGTATGTATATCACGCACAGTCAATCCAAGGAATACGTTTCCGTTCTTATGTACATCCCACACAGTTAATCCAGGAAAAACGTTTCCGTTCGTATGTTCATCGCACACAGTTTTATGTGTTGGATCGTCTGTGAAAGGTGTAACTATTTGCTTTTATCAACTACATCACACACTATTTGATGAAGAAAACTATGTGGCACTAGGCTATCCATCGCAAGCGCTTTTATTGCTAGAACCGTTTGCGAAGGTCCATGACACATTTAGCAGGTTTATTAGTTTACAATTAATAATTTCCGTATTACACAAATTCACATTTCATATCGAACAACTGTTTGCCAATTTCATATCAGACACATAAATATATTATAACATCATAGTACGATAGCTACATGAAAACAGCACAATACAACATATAGCTACTTCATAAGAACAATATAATCATTTCCCTAATTGAGATCATCCACGCTCGTCTTATCCACCTCTACTTTCAGTTCAGTAAGAACCTGTTTTGCACTGGCCAACTAGGAAAGTGCCTCCTCCTTTGCCAACACCATCTTAGCAAAGTCTGATTTTAAAAGTCTGAGCTCATACTCCACCTTCCTCTTTTAATTCCGCATCTTCAAATATTCTTCAGCGTTGACAACAGTTTCTCTAAGCCTACATCCATTCTCTTCCTCATACATGCTCCAGAGCTTCGCTAGGCACATCTTCAAAGATTGTGGCCACTCTTGATCAACCCACTCCAGGTAAGAACACTTTCTTTCATCCTATAATATTTAAAACTAGATCAGTAACAATTGTAGGGGAAATGGGTTTATAGTAACATAGAAAATCACCAATGCTTATTTTTAAAACTGAAGAATCATGTTAATTATGACATATCTCCTCAAAAAGATCAATGTGCAAATGAATTAATTGCTACTGAGACAACAACCAAAATGTGGAACATCAGAAGCTATAATTAACTACAATAACGCTACAAGTTCTTACTCATGTACAATAAATAAAAAATTGAACATTTTATGAGGAAGGTAAAATAACTACAACAACATAGCGATAGTGCATGGATGACAGTAAATTGATACTAACAGGTGTGTACATACACAAATTTAGTAACATATAACAAATAGCACTAAGACCGTCCACTATGTATGCCAAAACTAGGGTAAAGACAACTGCTGCTACATCTCGCACCGGTGCCCTGCAGTGGTGAGCTGATGTAGTGGAAAAAAATCAGGGACCCAGACTACGGAGCACGTAGTTGCTCCCATGCCCAGTTCCTTCGTGCCATAATGATTTAGTATTTTACTGCTTGGCTGCTCAGATGTGTGGACCAAAGTTGGCTGCACAAACTGCTGAAGCGGTGCCAAATAATTTTCTAATGGCATCACTGATGAGATGGCAACAATTTAAGATACTAGGTACAAACCGTGACACTGTCTTAGGATGCGTTTGGTTGAAGGTGTGGTATGAATGGGTTGGGACCGTGATAGTGTCTGAATCACATCTAACAAATGATTTGTAACATTCAAAGAGGGTCTAACCTTCTCTGCACATGCCAGAAACTTCCTCCCACTATCCACAGATTCAAACACAACTAGCTTCACACATGGAGACTGATGGTGACAACGAGCAGATAGATCTTCAGCCACCCCACTCCATTCGTTGCCACTGATGGTCCTAGGGATCTACAAGAGGAAGAAATGACTAAAATCGTCTGCCGGTTAAAAATCATTCGTTGCATGTCATAGCCAGAGAGAGAGAGAGAAGAGAGGCATACCAGAGTGGTGAAGGAGTCATCCCCGGAGGAGGAACCGCTGGAGAGGTGTTTGAACAATACCATGGCGACCCCGGTGGTAGGATGCGAGACGGCGAGAGCGAGGAAGCGGCTATAGCTTAGGAAGGAAGGAAGGAGGAAACAGGGGAAATGTGACTTGTGGTCGGGGAGAAAAGGCGGTGGGGAAGGGCGATGGGCGGGGGTAGATATTTGGCGGTAGGCCAAAGTTTTGGAAATGTGGAGGGAAACTTTGCGCGCGGTGCCCCCAGACCATTCACTTTGAATGATTGTGTTCTTCGTTTGGACATTTTATGCATTAATTGAGTTTTCAATGCATTTATGTGCATACTTCAAATTTGAACTACATGCACATGCTCTAATGCATATATATTGGGTTGAGAATTCAAATTTGTGCCCTTGGTTGCATGCTTAGGTCCCATGCAAGAAATGGTAAATGCATGTCAAATACCCTGCCACGGTCACTCGGCCGCAAACACTGAGATACCTGGTTTTTAAATTCTAGTAATCCAAAGCTCATCTGAAATCATGAAACATGGCATGCTATCATGGAGCGACATCAACATGCCGTGGTAAATTTTCCCCCATTTGGGGCAGGTTTGGGGACATGCTTCTCACAAACCAGAGCTTCTCACAACAAGCTTGATGGTTTCGGTAGGGAACGTCCCACCTTTGGGGACGAAATGATATCCGTTGCCTCTTATTTCTATCAATTTTTTTCTCGTGTCAACATAGAACAATAGGAGTGTTGTGTCAATTTTTAGGATTTTTTGGGATTTTTTGGGGTTCGTTTGGACATTTTATGCATCAATTGAGTTTTCAATGCATTTATGTGCATAATTCGAATTTGAACTACATGCACATGCTCTAATGCATATAAATTTGTTGAAAAATCAAATATGTGTCCTTGGGTGCGTGCTTAGGTCCCATGCAAGAAATGGGAATGAATGTCAAATACCCTGCCACAGTCACTCGACCACAAACATTGAGATACCTGGTTTTTAAATTCTAGTAAATCCAAAGCTCGTCTAAAATTTATGAAACTTGGCATGCTATCATGGAGCGGTATCAACATGTCGTGGTAAATGTTTTGTTCCATTTGGGGCAGGTTTGGGGATATGCTTCTCACAAACTAGATCTTCTCACAAAAAGCGTGATGGTTTCTGTAGGGAACGTCCCACCTTTGGGGACGAAGCGATATCCATTGCCTCTTATTTCTTTTAAAATTTTCTCGTTTCAACATAGAACAACAGGAGTGTTGTGTTAATTTTTGGGATTTTCCGGGGTTCGTTTGGACATTTTTATGCATTAATTGAGTTTTCAACGCATTTATGTGCATAATTCAAATTTGAACTACAAGCACATGCTCTAATGCATATAAATTGGTTGAAAAAACAAATTTGTGTCCTTGGGTGCGTGCTTAGGTCCCATGCAAGAAATGGGAATGAATTTCAAACACCAGGGCACCGTTGATTGCCGGCAAAATGTTGAGATACTTTGTTTTTAAATTCTAGTAAATCCAAAACTCGTCTGAAATTCATGAAACTTGGCATGCTTTCATGGAATGGAAACCGACATGCTGTTGTATTTTTCATGTCCATTTTGAGAGAAGGTGCACTCGAATAATAGCCAACAAAGGCATTTTGAAAAAATAGCTGCCACTTTAATATCTCAAACGGTTGTATAATTCGAATCGTGTGCATTTTGTTATCCATTCACGTGACGCCACGTGTCTTTGTTTTAATGGCTATAGGAGGTGCCGTGTCGACATCTGCTTGACCTTGACTAAACGGGAGGCATGCGAGCGGTGTCCGATGCGCAGGCTGACCCAGAGCGTGCAAGCCGTCCTCCAATGCGTAGGCTCACTGGTAAGCGTGCGAGCTGTACGCTGCGTAGTCTCACTGGGAAGCGAGCCCTTTGAATTCCATGGCCGCTCGCCTTCCTCTCCATTAATGGTGCCCGAGCCGCTATTTAATACGGGCGGCCTTACTATTCGCCTCCCATTCCCCTCCCTCCCGCAGACCTCCACCAACGCCATGGCGCATAATGATCATCTGCCACTAGTCTTCAAGTATGGTGAAGTCGACTCCAAGGCGGAGGAGATATAAAATAAGGAGGAATGGGGCCTCATGGACATGGCCTAGAACGAGCTAGACGCGAAGGTTGCTACCCCCGCGCCCGCTCCAGCGACCATCCCCGTAGCATTAACGGGCTGGTCTCCGACCACTATTGCAGAGCTGGAAGCCGCGGGCGCCAGCGAGGTCTTCGCAGACCTGCGCAAGCTCATGTACATGCCAGTGCCAGCGCCCATGCCCGTGCCCGTGCCGGTGCGCGCCCCTCCATCCACCGTGGCGCCGGCCCCCGTGCATTTGGCTACACCCGCCGCGCCCGTGCCCCTGCGCGTGCGCGCCCCTCCACCCACTGCGGTGCCAATCCCTGTGCGTTTGGCTGCACCCGCCAGGCCCGTGCCTGTGCCCGTGTGCACGCCCCCTCAGTGGCATGGGACGCTGCCGTCGACCGCGACCTCTCAGCGGCGCTAGTTGCCGTCGTCCCGCGCCCCACCCGTCGATCGCGCGATGACATGATGTTTGATTTACGTGTGAAGAACATTTTGTGCTGCCCTGAGGACTTCAACAATGGCGTCCCGGAGGATGACAACGACAATGACGGCACGGCACGCCACCTCCGCCACCACCGGAAATAGTTTTTCTGGGGTTTAATACTGTATCTCGAATTCTCGATCATGAATATAAATTCGCAGTGTGACTGAATGAAAGATATGGTTTGAACGAACTTGCGTTTTTCTCTCTTAATGTACAGACTTATAAAACAATTTTCTTTTGAAAAAACGTCAATGGTATTTAAATATAAAACACTCATCGCAAACATTTTAGTTAGAACACTCGTATGCAAACCGACAACTTCCCCAGGAAGCCAATGGAAAATGTGCCGAGCAGGATTTCTGCAGCTCTTGATCGCAAATGTTTTAGATAGAACACCCGTATGCAAAGTGAGAGCTATGGTCTTCCCTCGCAGTGCAGGATTTGTGAATCCCTTCAACACAAACGGTTGTTTTGCATGACCAGCGTGCAATCACGTAGAAACAATTGGGTAAGATTTGCATCTGTCATTTCGGGTATGTTGCCATTTGTCAAACTGGAAAGATTGACATTTGTTAATCTAGTAACATTGCCATTTGTCAACCTTGTAATTGTAACGCCCCAAGACCGCTGCGCCAGGTGTCTTCCAATTATTCGCTGTTGTTGCCTTGTCATTTGTTTGCATGTCATGCATTTCATATCATGTCATCATATGCATCGCATTTGCATACATGTTTGTCTCATGCATCCGAGCATTTTCCTCATTGTCCGTTTTGCAATCCAGCGCTCCTATGTCATTCGGTGTCCCCTTTTACCTCTTTTCATGTGCGGGTGTTAAACGTTCTCGGATTGGACCGAGATTTGCCAAGCGGCCTTGGTATACTACCAGTAGACCGCCTGTCAAGTTTCGTGCCATTTGGACTTCGTTTGATACTCCAACGGTTAACCGAGGAACCGTAAGGGCCTCGTGTGTTTTGCATCCTAACACCCTTCCAAAGTAGCCCAAAACCCATCCAAACCCCCTCCACCCTCTCGGTCATTCGATCATGATCGCGTGGCCGAAAACCGCACCTCATTTGGACTCTCCTAGCTCCCTCTACCAATATATATGTGGCTCCTTCCAAAATTCGTGGTACAAACTCTAGATCGAACTCCCTCTGCGCCGCCGGACATGTCCGTCCGCGCCGGACGCGTCCACTCCGCTGCCACATCACTCCGACCAATGGGAGCGCGACACGTCACCCCGCCGCCGCTCTCCTCCACTCACAGCGTGACACGTCGACACACCCGCGCCTGGCCCGAGGAGGCCCGCGCCTCGCCGCCTCGCCGGATCTTCGCCGGCACCTTGCCGGAGTTCCCCGCCGCCGCCTCGGCTTCCATGCCACCCGCTCTCACTCGCCGGAACTCGGCGAACTCCGACGAGCCGCGCCGCCCACGTGCTCCCGCCGCCTCCAGCGCCGGTCATCGCCTCCCGCCACCCGCCGACCGCATGCGCCACAACCGCGCCATGCTCCGCCGCTCTGCCAGGCTCGCGCCTGCCATGGCCGAGCTCGCCATGCTCTACCCCTGGCTGAACCCCTCTGCCAGCGCCCCGCCAAAGCTCCTCCTTGCTCCGCCTGCTTGCTGCGCTGCCGCCCCATGTCACCGGGCTCCGCGCCGCCCTCCGCCGCCCGCGTCGCCGGAGTTTCACCTCGCCAGAACCGCCCACGTCGCCGGAGTTCACACCGGCTAGATCTGGCCTGGGTGGATCAGATCCACCGGGTGCCTGAACCAAACAACACCGCTTCTCCGGATCCCTCCGTCCCGCATTGACTTTCGCGGAGGTAAAATTCCACCAAGTCCCAGATCTGTAAGTTTTTCAGGCCATCTTCATCGCATCATAACTCCGCAAAAGTAGCTCCATTTCGTGCGTGCAATATATCAAATTGTTCGTCTGGTTGTCCTCTTCATTTCATTCCATTGCACCATGTTCATTTGAGTCCATCTTGATGCCCTAAATGCGGTTGCAAGAGTGCTATGTAATGTTAGTTTCTGTTTCTTAACAGATTATGGACATTTGTCATTTTTGCCATGATTAATGTGTGCGGCATATGAGTATGAGCTCTACATGTGTTTTGTTATATGCCATGCCATCTTTACAGGGGTGTATGCCATGTATTTTTGTGATCATTGTGTTGACTAGCACAAGCATGCAAAGTAGCTCTCGTGATGTTGCTGATTTCAGGGACTTAGAATTCTTCTAAGTCATTTCCCTGATGTTATTTTTATGCCATGTATTCATGTTGCTACAGAGTGATCCATGCCTCTTTTGAGCATGTTCAGTAAGGATGATTTTGAGATATTGTTATATTCTATCCATCCATATCTTTGTTCGAAGTTATGGAGTACCCTAGCATGACTCAATCTTGCTCTACTTTTGCTATAAAATGTTCCTGGCAGATTTTTTACATGTTATTCAATTTTGCCAAGGTTGTTGTAGTTGATCCATGCATGCTATGAGATTATTCTTGCCAAGGATAGCTACTTTAACATGTCTTCTTGCTGGGTGTTTGCTTAGTTTGTCATGCAATGCCTTGCGGTGAGTGCATCGAGCCCGCAAACATGCCTACGTAACTCTGTTTTTGCCATGTCCAATTTTTCTGCTAAGTCTGAATTTGTTAACGAAACTTGCTATGTTTACATGGGTGCCATCATATCTTCTGATCCTTTTTGGCTCATGGTCAGTAAGGGACTTTTGTTATATGCTTTGAGTAGTTCCATGCCATGCTTTGCTTTGCCATGATATGTTCCTGTAGCATGTTGTTATCTTGCTCTAAACATTGCTTCCTGATGTTAATTCCTGACATGTTATTTTCACTAAGTCTGTGAACCTGATATCTTTTGCACTTTTGCCATGCTTGTTTGAACCTGCTCTTGTGTGATTTAGCCGTAGCTCTGTGTTCATCTTTTGTCAAATATCCTGAGTGGATCACTGCCATGTGCTTTGTTGCTATGTTGGAGTGGAGTAGCTTAGTTTCTTGTTGCATTCTAGATGGCATTATATCGATTTCGACTGAAATCAACTCATCTTTCCAGTGGCACTCTTGGTTTGCCAAGTTGAGGCCTGGTTCAATCTTTCCCTTCCGAAGCACGCATATGCATTGCATATCACATCCCGCATATCATGCCATGTTTATGCATCATGTTGCTTGCGCATTGCATGTGGTTGATGGTCGTTTCCTTTGCTCGTGTTCTTGCTTTGGGTAGAGCCAGGAGACGATTTCGTGTTCAAGGATCCGTTGAGTACGCTTACAAAGATCAAGCTTTCGTCTTCTCGGAGAACTTTGCAGGCAAGATGACCATACCCTCGAAATCACTTCTATCTTTGCTTGCTAGTTGCTCGCTCTATTGCTATGCCTATGCTGCGATACCTACCACTAGCTATATCATGCCTCCCATATTGCTAAACCAAGCCTCTAACCCACCTTGTCTTAGCAAACCGTTGTTTGGCTATGTTACCGCTTTGCTCAACCCCTCTTATAGCGTTGTTAGTTGCAGGTGAAGATTGAAGTTTGTTCCATGTTGGAACATGGATATTTGTTGGGATATCACAATATATCTTATTTACTTAATGCATCTAAACACTTGGTAAAGGGTGGAAGGCTCAGCCTTATGCCTGGTGTTTTGTTCCACTCTTGCCGCCCTAGTTTCCGCCATACCGGTGTTATGTTCCTTGATTTTGCATTCCTTACACGGTTGGGTTATAATGGGAACCCCTTGATAGTTCGCCTTGAATAAAACTCCTCCAGCAAGGCCCAACCTTGGTTTTACATTTGCACTAACAACCTAGCCTTTTTTCCTTGGGTTTCCGGAGCACGAGGGTCATCTTCATTTAACCCCCCCGGCCAGTGCTTCTCTAAGTGTTGGTCCATCCTGAGCGATGTCCGGCGCCCCCTGGGCAACCAGGGTCTATGCCAACCCGACGTCTGGCTCATCCGGTGTACCTTGAGAACGAGATATGTGCAGCTCCTATCGGGATTTGTCGGCACATTCGGGCGGCTTTGCTGGTCTTGTTTTACCATTGTGGAAATGTCTTGTAACCGGTATTCCGAGCCTGATCGGGTCTTCCTGGGAGAAGGAATATCCTTCGTTGACTGTGAGAGCTTGTGATGGGCTAAGTTGGGACACCCCTGCAGGGTTTTGAACTTTCGAAAGCCATGCCCGCGGTTATGGGCAAATGGGAATTTGTTAATGTCCGGTTGTAGAGAACTTGACACTTAACTTAATTAAAATGCATCAACCGCGTGTGTAGCCATGATGGTCTCTTCTCGGTGGGGTCCGGGAAGTGAACACGGTGTTGGAGTTATGCTTGAACATAAGTAGTTTCAGGATCACTTCTTGATCACCTCTAGTTCACGAGCGTGCTTTTCCTTCTCTTCTCGCTCTCATTTGCGTAAGTTAGCCACCATATATGCTAGTGCTTGCTGCAGCTCCACCTCACTACCTTTTCCCTACCCATAAGCATAAATAGTCTTGATCGTGAGGGTGTGAGATTGCTGAGTCCTCGTGACTCACAGATTACTTCCAAAACCAGTTGCAGGTGCCGATGATACCAGTGCAGGTGACGCAACCGAGCTCAAAGAGGAGCTCGATGAAGACCGTGTTCGTTGTGTTGTTTCGTTTCTAGTTGATCAGTAGTGGAGCTCAGTCGGGGCGATCGGGGATATGTTGCATTAGGCGTGATCTTCTTTTATTTGGATCCACAGTCGGAACTTGATTGTATTCTGGATGATGTAATGCTATATTTATGTATTGTGTGAAGTGGCGATTGCAAGCCAACTCTTTATCCCTTTCTTATTCAGTACATGGGATGTGTAAAGATTACCCCTCTTGCGACATGCCTACAATGCGGTTATGCCTCTAAGTCATGCTCCGACACGTGGGAGATATAGCCACATCATGGGTGTTACAAGTTGGTATCAGAGCCTTCCCCGACTTAGGAGCCCCCTGCTTGATCGAATCGCTGGCGTTGTTGAGTCTAGAAAAATAATTTGAGTCTTTGAGGATTATATATATCGGAGAGTAGGATTCTTTTTACTCCTCAGTCCCTTTGTCGCTTTGGTGAGGCCTCCTGATGTAGAGTTTTCACTCTTCTCTTCTCAAATTTCACTAATTTTTTTAGGATCACACGGGTATATTGGAATCGCTCCGATGGTTTTATGATGAGAACATTGTTCTTGGTGCCTCCTGACATTTAGGGGTTGTGGCAGTGTCTGGGGAGTTGAGCTCCGAGGTCTTGTCGTCACAATTTTATCGTTGCAATTTTGGAATACCTGAGTTTCGCCGACATCGAAAATCTCTTTTATGCAGTTGTTGGTGAGATAACCTCGACGCCACCCTGTACTGGGGCGGGAGTTCGGGAGTATTGCCATAACTCGTATAATGGATGATTTTTGAAGGTTGAGGTAAATGATTTCCGAAGGTTTCTTGGTTATGTGTTGATGGATGGATACAACTGGATGTAGGATTTGCTAGTTTTGTGTGAGATATTATGCTTCCCCTGTATCCCCAACACCTGATTGCATAACCGGAAAGTTTCGGGAGTTTATAAGTGGGAATTCAAGTAGCTCCTAGGATATCTTTCTGACAGATGTATGATATGAAATTGGGGTTCGACGTCTAGTGGTCCGCCTATCCACGGTTGGTTTTACAGTGGTCTCGTTGTGTTTTAAAGAGTCCTTGGCTATGCTAACTCGGGGACGCTTCGTATGTCACGTGCACTGCCTTGTACATGATGGTGCTGTACGATCGAGCCCGTGTGGGCCCCACCACGAAAACTTCGGATGAAATCTCTATCATATGTTTTTTCCGGCTTATTCTGCAGGCCAATCCTATGTTTTTGTTCTTAGTTGTGGTATTCGAGTTGCTTCGAAGTCAAATGTTGGTTCCATACCTTGCCTAAGTGGTGTTCTCATATTTCTATGTGAATACTAATCCTTCTTGATAATCGGGATTGTCATGCCAATCCTTTTCAACCGTGTCTCTCTCTTCAAGTGGATCCGATCACTTCAACATTCGCAAGATCAATTATCAGTTCTTCTCAACGGTGTTTGCTTCATCCTTTCCAAGTTTGCCTTTGTTTTCCCACCCTCCCACCTTTTTTCTTCAAGGACTCAAATCTGTTAATCGAGTATCCATCTTATGGTTGTGAAGTGCCTCCATTCTTTTCCGTCAATGTTCTTATCCGGTGATTTCTCGTGGAGATGCTCAGAAGTCTCAAGTTCATCATTCTTCATTCTTTTTCTTCTCCGGTGGATTCAATTCCAGTTTTGTTGATCATATATTTTCCTCGTTTTAAATGCTTTCTCATGCTGGTGCACCTCTTAATCATTCACCTCTCACTATTCTTTTGTTCCGGAGTGCTGAAGATATCTCGAATATTCGTGTTTCCACTCTGCTTTCATTCAAGCTCTTTCGAGGATGTTATCTCATTCAAGCCATTTAATTCAACCAGTGAAATCTCCCCTTCAAATCGTTCAACGGTGCTTTTCTTTTGAGTGGGCCCGTAACCCACATGTCTTTTCCCAGGATCTTACCTGACTCTTCTAATTTTTCGGAGCTTCTCAATTTTTTTTCTAAAGTTTGACATAAGAATGAATTACCATCAGTCAAATGTCCTTCTCTAAGATCTTTCAAATTCTTTTCATCGTTGGTTCAACCTTTCTAATTTTCATCCTGGAGTATCTCAACAATTCATGGTGGTGTTTCTCATAATCATTCTCTACATTTGAAGACCTAAGAAGAGTTTCTCTCAAATCTTGGTTCGTTCTCTCAAAGAATCGTGATTCTAGCTTGATGCCATCCTCCCATAATTGTTTTTGATTGTGAGAATTCTTTTCATCTATCCGGAGCAATTCAATATTCTTTTCAGTTTGATTCTCCGAAGGCCATCATTTCGGGATTATTCATTCTCAGCTTTCAGCTATTGTCTCCAAATCTTACCGGTGCATCATTCAAATATTCTATAATCAGCTCATGATCTCTTCGTTCTCTTGTATCAAATTCCCTCAAGTATCTTCATTCATTCTTTATTTCTTAACGGTGATTCATCCCTTTATCTTGATCATTTCTTGTTATTACGGTGGTTTGCTCAAGATTCTATTCCATGGTTATCATTTTAATTCATTCGTTGTTTTAATCCTACCGGTGGTTCGTTGAAGTTTTTCCCAAGTTTGCGCTATATCTATCTTAATCCTTTCTACGAGAATAAGTAGTATGCAAAATCCGTTTCTTGTCATCAATTTAAATTGGTGAAGGATAAGCATAATGTAATTCTTATTCTTGTTTCATCCAAGTGATAAATTCCTTCCTTCGGAGTTTGTTCATGATGAATAAATTCTTCGTTTTCTTTTCTTCATCTTTTCTTTCTCGGAGTTCCAAGCTCTCTCAATTATCTCGTCGTGAAGCTCCTTCTAAATCATTGCAAGGCTTCAACCTTATTCTTTTCATCCTTCATTTCGTTTGTTCATTCTTTTATTACCGGAGTTCTTCATGGAGGCTCCAAATGAATTCATCAAATATTTAATTCCTTCTCGAAGTGTTCATTGAGATTCTTTTCAGAGGAGCTCAAGCATTCTTCATCTTGAAATCCGGAGTGCAATTGTTCTCCTTTATCTTTTGCGGTGGTATTATGTCATTCTTGACAATTTCTGTGTGTTTCATGATTCACATGTTGTCAAGAATGAGATATTTTAAATCCACCAATCCCTTCCTTGGAGTTATCTTGTGTCATGTTTCACCTAAAGCCTTCTCTAAGGATTGTTGCTCTTTTCTCTCATATTCTCGAGTTGTGAGGATCATGTTCTTTTCATGCTTATCCATTTAACCGAATTGTTGTGCCCTCTGCCCAAGTTCTTTTCATCTTATCAAGTTTCATATCACTTGTCTAACGGAGTGCTGTCCGAATTTGTTCTTCCTTGTTCTTTTTTCCTAACGGAGTGCTTTCAACTTCATTCATCGCCGTTGCTTTCTTTCTTTCAATTTGCTCAACCTCGCAAGGTTCTTTAGTTTCACTCGTTTGTCAAAGGAGCAACTTAGTTTTACCTCTTCTCTTTCTCTTCCGTTTTTCCCTCCGGTGCCATTCTAGATCTCGGGGCGAGATACTCTCGTAGTGGTGGAGTGTTGTAACGCCCCGAGACCGTTGCGCCAGGTGTCTTCCAGTTATTCACTGTTGTTGCCTTGTCATTTGTTTGCATGTCATGCATTTCATATCATGTCATCATGTGCATCGCATTTGCATACATGTTCGTCTCATGCATCCGAGCATTTTCCCCATTGTCCGTTTTGCAATCCGGCGCTCCTATGTCATCCGGAGTCCCCTTTTGCCTCTTTTCATGTGCAAGTGTTAAACGTTCTCGGATTGGACCGAGATTTTCCAAGCGGCCTTGGTATACTACCGGTAGACCGCCTGTCAAGTTTCGTGCCATTTGGACTTCGTTTGATACTCCAACGGTTAACCGAGGAACCGTAAAGGCCTCGTTGTGTTGCAGCCCAACACCCCTCCAAAGTGTCCCAAAATCCATCCAATCCCCCACCATCCTCTCGGTCGTTCGATCACGATCGCGTGGCCGAAAACCGCACCTCATTTGGACTCACCTAGCTCCCTCTACCTATATATATGTGGCTCCCTCCAAAATTCGCGGTACAAACCCTAGATCGAACTCCCTCCGCGCTGCCGGACATGTCCGTCCGTGCCGGACGCGTCCACCCCGCCGCCACATCACTCCGACCAATGGGAGCGCAACACGTCACCCTGCCGCCGCTCTCCTCCACTCACAGCGTGACACGTCGACACACCCGCGCCCCACTTCGCCACGAAGCCCATCACCGGCCCGCCTCGGGCCGCGCCGGGCCTGAGGAGGCCCGCGCCTCGCCGGATCTTCGTCGGCGCCTTGCCGGAGTTCCCCGCCGCCACCTCGGCTTCCGCGCCACCCGCTCTCACTCGCCGAAACTCGCCGGACTCTGACGAGCCGCACCGCCCACGCGCTCCCGCCTCCTCCAGCGCCGGTCACCGCCTCCCGCCGCCCGCCGACCGCGTGCGCCGCCACCGCGCCATGCTCCGCCGCTCTGCCAGGCTCGCCGCCCGCTATGGCCAAGCTCGCCATGCTCCGCCGCTGGCCGATCCCCTCTGCCAGCGCCCCGCCAAAGCTCCTCATTGCTCCGCGGCCCAGCTCTACCTCCTCGTTGCGCCGCCGCCCCATGTCACCGGGCTCCGCGCCGCCATCGACGTCTTCGCGGCACCCTCTGCTGCCCTGTAGCGACCAGACCTCAAACAGTCTGATCTCTGAGCTCCGGTGTCATCCCTGGATCAGTAATGCTGACACCACACAGTACTCGGAGGATTTGTAGCAGAGTTGCAATCACACACTTATTACATCGAGTGTCTCAAAAGAGAACTTATTAGAGGAAATATGGCTTAAGGCCATCTAATTACGATAACAGCGGAAGGCTTAGAAGATAAGTGAGTCCATCAACTCCAACGGCATCACTGAGTATAGAACCACAACCTAAAACTCCTTAATCGTCGTCTGAAAAGTCTGCAACATTAACGTTGCAGCCCGAAAACGGGTCAGAACATGGAATATGGTGGCAAGGGAACACATAGAGAGTAATGGAATGCAACAGCTATACTATATGCATATTTGGCTGGTGGAAAGCTCTATGGTTACAGTTTTGCATAAAGCCAATTTTCCCTACTTCAAAAGGAATAAATTTAATTACTATCATGGTGGTTGTTAAACATTGAGAATGGTTGACAGCATTCTCAATCCCAATTAAGCATCATCATTAACCCAACAACATTAATTTTAGAGTAACATGTTGAGATTCACATGATAATCCAGATACTAGATACTCAAGATGTCCATAACCGGGGACACGGCTAATCATGATTAGTTTGTTACACTCTGCAGAGGTTTGCGCACTTTTCCCCACAAGACTCGATCGCCTCCGTTGGATTTCTCGCACTACATGGTGTTTGAGAAACGGATGACCGAGACACAGTCTTTCAGAAGCGCTAGCACCTTACGATGGATAGACCGGTACACCTACTTTCCCCTACATCTGCTAGTCTACCCTGTAAGAGTTCGCACGACTTAATCAACTATGCCAGAGCCCATAATGGCTTGTGGCTGCACACGGAAGTTTCTAGTTTGAAAAATCTCATGATCCCTTTGAGCCTGGGTGGCGGTCCAAAAGAAAACAGGCATGTCCTGGAATACCCAGGTGCCTCAATCCACCCAGATGTGTATTTAAGTTGCCACCTTAGATAAACCATTAATTATCAATCTCACATCTGTCATGGATTTCACTCACCCAATCCACGTCTACTAGCATAGCATGGCATAATAAGCAAACGTAGAAGTAACTCCCAAAGGTTTGATAATAAACAGGTAATAGGTACTACCTCATCTACTTCCCATCCCACAGTTTAATTAGATCCTAATCATGCAATGTGTGAAGATTGATCTAATGCAAAAAAAACTAGGTTGTAGAAAAGGTATGATCAAAGTGTTACTTGCCTTGCTGATGATCCGTGAAACCTAACGATTCAAAGTAACAGGTGGCACACTTCGGGTACTCTATTGCAGGCAAACAAACAAGCATACAATAAGTACTCATCTAATGCACAGGTAAAACTCAAATAAGAGATCTAACCAGAAGGTTCAACTTAAGAACTCCGGTTGGCAAAAAGAATCAAATCGAACGAAGCAAAGAAAGTCAAACGGCGAAATAAAACAACTTCGTTCTAGTAATCTGAACCTAAGTCAAATTTTACTGTAGCAAAAACTTGTTGAAGTTGATTATTCGGATAGACGGTTTCAATACGAAAACTCCAGGCGCTTGAATCGCCTAATTCCGATAAACGAGCGAAAAGTTAAACTAAAACGAAAATCGGATCAGAAATCGCGATCAGAAAATAACCGCGGAAAAATCCGACGAAAAACAAAAACGATGAACGGAATTTAAAAAAAAATGGCAAGGATTTCGAGGCAGTGGCGAATCTCGGGCGATGCGCGGCTCCGGCGGATCGGCGGCGGGGCGGCGGCGGCTGGCGGCGGCGGCTGGCGGCTAGGGCGCGGCTAGGGTTTCGGGGCGGCTGGGCCTTCGGGCTGGCTTGCCCCGGATTATAAAGGCCCCGGCCAGGCGGAGTCCTGGCCGAGTACGGCCCAAAGTCGGTTGCGTTTTTTTCCGCTCGGAAGAAAAATAAAAAGAAATACTAAACGGACTCCAAAAATCCTGAAATAAATTTTTCCGGGCTTCTAAAATCAAGCCCGACAAAGTGAACATTTATTTGGGCCCTAAATGCAATTTTGAAAAACGCGCATTTTTCCTGATTCAAATAAAAACAACAAAAAACTCCGAAATAAAACTATTTGGTTTTTTTATTAAATCCTCAATATTTCTATATTTTGGGAAAGTCATTTTATTCCCTCTCTCATATTTTTGTAATAGAAATAATTGATGATAAAATAAATAAAATCAAATGATCCTATTCTCAAAATTTGAGAAAACTCAAATATGAAAATAACGAAATCCCCAACTCTCTCCGTGGGTCCTTGAGTTGCTTAGAATTTTCTAGGATCAAAACCCAAAGCAAATAAAATATGATATGCATGATGATCTAATGTATAACATTCCAAATTGAAAATTTGGGATGTTACAAACCTACCCCCCTTAAGATGAATCTCGCCCTCGAGATTCGGGTTGGCTAGAAAATAGGTGAGGGTGGTCTTTGAGCAAATCTTCCTCTCGTTCCCAGGTGGCTTCATCCTCCGTGTGGTGGCTCCACTGAACCTTGCAAAACTTGATAACTTTGCTGCGAGTAACTCGGCTGGCAAACTCGAGGATCTTAACTGGTTTCTCCTCGTAGGTCAAATCGTTATCCAACTGAATAGTTTCCAAAGGCACTGTGTCTCTCAATGGTATGTCAGCCATCTCCGCGTGACACTTCTTTAACTGAGAAACGTGGAACACATCATGAATTCCTGACAATCCTTCGGGCAATTTCAACTTGTAGGCCACTTCTCCCATACGCTCCAAAATTCGATATGGTCCTACAAATCGTGGCGCTAACTTCCCTTTAACTCCAAAACGCTTTGTTCCCCGAAGTGGAGATACTCGAAGATAAGCTCTGTCTCCAACTTCGTAAACTGTCTCCTTGCGTTTAGAATCTGCATAACTCTTCTGTCTGGACTGGGCTACCTTGAGCCTATCGCGAATCAACTTCACTTTCTGTTCAGACTCCTTAATCAAGTCAGGTCCAAACAACTGACGGTCTCCAACTTCGTCCCACGACAACGGTGTCCTGCACCTCCTTCCGTACAAAGCTTCGAAAGGGGCCATCTTCAAACTGGTTTGGTAACTGTTGTTGTAAGAGAACTCTGCATATGGCAAATTATCGTCCCAACTAGATCCATAATCTAGCGCACAAGCTCTCAGCATATCCTCCAAAATCTGATTGACTCTCTCGGTCTGTCCATCTGTCTGCGGATGAAAAGCTGTACTGAATTCTAGCCTGGTTCCCAAAGTTTCGTGCAACTGCTTCCAGAACTTTGAGGTAAACTGGGTTCCTCTATCTGATACGATACTCCTCGGAACTCCATGCAGACATACTATTCTGGTCATGTATATTTTTGCCAACTTAGCACTGGTATAAGTGGTCTTTACTGGGATGAAATGAGCTACTTTCGTCAATCGATCGACTACAACCCAAATCGAGTCATAGCCTGAACGAGTCCTGGGCAATCCCGTGATAAAATCCATGCCTAACTTATCCCACTTCCATTCGGGTATCGGCAATGGTTGTAACAATCCTGCTGGCTTCTGATGCTCTGCCTTTACTCTCTGGCATACATCACAAACTGCTACATACTCTGCTATTTCTTTCTTCATTCCGGTCCACCAGAAAATATCCTTCAAATCCAGATACATCTTGGTATTCCCTGGGTGAATCGAATAGGGTGAATCATGGGCCTCTTGCAGAATTAACTTCCTGATCTCCGGGTCATTGGGCACATAGACACGGTCTTCAAACCATAGGGTATCGTGCTCATCCTCACGAAATCCTTTAGCTTTTCCTTCTTTCATTTTCTCCTTTATGGAAGCAATCTCCTTGTCAGTCTTCTGAGCTTCCCTGATTCTGTCCATCAAAGTTGACTGAATTTCCAACGCTGCTACATAGCCTCTCGGAACTATTTCCAAACATAGTTCACGAAGATTTTCTGCTAACTCCTTGGGTATTTCTCCCGTCATTAACGTATTGACATGGCTCTTGCGGCTTAATGCATCAGCTACTACATTAGCCTTCCCGGGATGATAATGCAATTTCATATCATAATCCTTGATGAGCTCCAACCATCTCCTTTGTCTGAGGTTCAACTCCTTCTGTGTGAAAATGTACTTCAAACTCTTATGATCCGTGTACACCTCACAATGATTTCCGATGAGGAAATGTCTCCATGTCTTCAAGGCATGCACTACGGCTGCTAACTCCAAATCATGCGTAGCGTAATTCAACTCATGGGGCTTCAGTTGTCTTGAGGCATATGAAACAACTCTCCCTTCCTGCATAAGCACTGCTCCAAGTCCTCGACGTGAAGCGTCGCAATACACCTCATAATCCTTGGTCTGATCTGGCAAAATCAACACTGGTGAGGTAACCAAGCGTTTCTTCAACTCCTGGAAACTAGCCTCACACTGCTCAGTCCATTTGAACTTGGTATCTTTCTTCAACAACTCCGTCATAGGCTTCGAAATCTTTGAAAAATTTCAATAAACCTCCGGTAGTATCCTGCGAGTCCAAGAAAACTCCGGATCTCTCCAACGGTAGTTGGGGCTTCCCACTTGGTCACGGTATCAACTTTAGTGGGATCAACAGCTATACCTTCTCCAGATATAACGTGTCCGAGGAATCCTACTTCCTTCAACCAAAACTCACATTTGCTGAACTTGGCATATAATTGATGTTCTCTGAGCTTTCCAAGTACCAAACGCAAATGCTCCTTATGTTCCTCTTCATTCTTTGAATAAACCAGGATATCATCAATGAACACTACGACGAACTTATCCAAAAACTCCATAAACACTTTGTTCATCATGTTCATAAAATAGGCAGGCGCGTTAGTCAGACCAAATGACATAACGGTATACTCATACAGCCCATACCTGGTGGTAAAAGCTGTCTTCGGAATATCCTGTTCTCGAATCTTCAACTGGTGGTACCCTGATCGCAAATCGATCTTGGAAAACACTTTAGCTCCTTGCAATCGATCAAACAGATCATTGATCATTGGTAGCGGGTACTTGTTCTTGATTGTTACTTCATTCAATCCTCGATAATCAACAACCATCCTTAACGATCCATCCTTCTTCTCTACTAATAGTACTGGTGATCCCCAAGGTGAAGAACTTGGGCGAATGTAACCTTTATCCAGTAACTCCTTAATCTGTTTCTTAATTTCCACCAAATCCTTTGCTGGCATCCTATATGGTCTCTTTGATATTGGCCCTGTGCCTGGCAATAGCTCAATCAAGAACTCAATATCTCTATCCGGTGGCATGCCTGGCAACTCCTCTGGAAATACATCAGGGAATTCCCTTACCACTGGTACTTCCTCCTGCACAACTCCTGTTAATGAATTTACTTGTGTCTTGTTTGGCGCATGCCGGGATACATACTTGATCCTTCTCCCTTCTGGGGTGGTAAGCAAAATTGACTTACTAGCACAATCGATGTTTCCTCCATACATCGACAGCCAATCCATACCAAGAATCACATCCAGACCTTGGGATTCCAGAATAATTAAATCTGTTGGGAAAACATGCCGTCCTATACTTAATGGCACTTGAAAACATCCTTGACTGGCCATGTACTCTGCTCCTGGTGAGCTTACTAGCATAGGTGTTTTGAGAACCCTAGTGGGTAGGCTATACTTTTCCACAAATCCCCTTGATATGTATGAATGCGATGCACCAGTATCAAAAAGAACGAGTGCAGTAAATGACTTAACCAAAAACTTACCTATTACTGCATCGGGCTGAGCTTCAACCTCCTCCACATTAACGTGGTTCACCTGTCCCCTGTTGAAAGGGTTCGGCTTCTTTCCAGAGCTTCCATTGCCGTTTTGGCCTTCAGGACATTCATTGGCATAATGTCCGGTCTTGGAACACTTGAAACAGGTGACTTGACTCAGATCTCTCTTGGCTGGGGTTGATGGGGTGCTGCGGTTCTGGCCATTGCTTCCTCCATTCCCATTACCATTCTTGGTGCCATTGTGATTGTGCGAGCTACCTACTCCATGGGTATGCTGAAAATGTCCTCCCGGTCTAGGGGTAAAACGTGGCTTCTGCTGAGCTCCTGAATTATACTTTCCTTGTCCATACTTCCTCTTGCGGTTCTCAATTTGCTGCTGCTTCCCTTCAATCATAAGAGCACGGTCTACCAACTCCTGGTAGTTGTTGAAGGTGGCTACCATCAACTGCATACTCAACTCATCATTCAGTCCTTCCAGGAACTTCTCCTGCTTAGCTGCATCCGTAGCAACGTCATCTGGGGCATAACGTGCTAGCTTACTAAACTCCTCCACATACTGGCCAACTGTCCGTCCTCCTTGGCGCAAGTTACGAAACTCACGCTTCTTCATGGCCATAGCTCCTGCTGAAACATGGGCAGTACGGAAAGCCTGCTGAAACTGATCCCATGTGACAGTGTCGACTGGAAAGGTGGCTGTGAAATTCTCCCACCATGATGCTGCGGGTCCTTCTAACTGATGTGCGGCAAACTTAACCTTCTCCGCATCTGTGCATCCTGCTGTGGTCAACTCCCTAGCTGTCTTGCGGAGCCAATCATCTGCTACTATCGGCTCGGTGCTACTGGAAAACACCGGCGGATTCAGCCTAAGAAAACGGGCTAAGTGGTCAACAGGTGGTGGTGGTGGTGGTGGGTTGTTGTTGTTGTTCCCCTGATTCTGATTCTGGACTAGCAACTGCATCAAGGTGTTCTGCTGCTGGATCAACTGGGTGAGCTCCGGCGGAAAGGCAAATCTGGGGTCACGTCTCGGAGGCATCTGAGGGTTTAGAAAAGATGAGATATAAGAATAGAGGGGGTCTAAAGAGAAAACACTACCCATATGCACATGAGGCAAAAGCAAACAATTCACTTCATTCAATCAAACAAAGGCATAAAATCGATCTAACTATCGCAAAGTGCTCGGACTACTATATTTACATGGTGGACTACTACTACTGATGAGGTGGTCTACTAGAAATATTCTACGGTTGTAGACTCCATGATATCTGCTCCTGCTTCATCAACATAGTCATCATCGCTACTATCTGCTTCCGAGTCGGTGCCGTCGATGATGATGTAGTCTTCCAGGCTAATCTCCTTGGGTTCTTCGTCTTCATCTACTGGTGTCGGGCCTCCCATAAATACTGCTAGCTTCATAGTTAGGTCGGCATTCTTATCCACCAATACTTCAATTTCTTCTTCATAATCTTCACGTGTAGCCTTGAGTTCTTCCTCCAGTTCCTTGATTCTAGTCTTAGCCTTCTTCAGATCTATCATGTCGGCGCACATCTGATTCTCCTGTCGTCGAATGTGCTGATTTAACTCCTGGATAAAAGCTGCAATTGATCTATCTTCCTGGTGTTAATCATCTCCCAGTGTTCATCTCGGCGCCCACAAATCTGGTAGATAGTATCCTTAAGATCCTTGCGGTAGACTTCTCCAATGCGTCCCATGGCGATGTGAGCTGCCATACTCTTTCCTAGACTCCAAGTTGGTGCATCAAAAGAAAACTCTATGGGCTCAGTGACTGGCATGAACGTCCTTCCTGGAACTTGAACTTGAATCATCCAGCGCTCTTCTTCAGGTAAAGTGGCGTTGTAGGTTCCCGTGAAGCTTGGTACTCCTATGTTCAGGTATCTAGTGACTTCCTTCAAGTGGCGTCCAAAGGGTGTATCTTCATCCGGTTGGGTGAACTTGTTCCTTGCATCCGCCATCCTAAAGAGTAGAAAAGATGAGAGGTTAGAAGAGAAGAGAGTGAGTAGTGATCTAGGTCTTTAGCTTAGTGGTCGTGTCCTACAGTCAGCGTGTGCTCTGATACCATCTCTGTAGCGACCAGACCTCAAACAGTCTGATCTCTGTGCTCCGGTGTCATCCCTGGATCAGTAATGCTGACACCACACAGTACTCGGAGGATTTATAGCAGAGTAGCAATCACACACTTATTACATCGAGTGTCTCAAAAGAGAACTTATTACAATAAATATGGCTTAAGGCCATCTAATTACGATAACAGCGGAAGGCTTGGAAGATAAGTGAGTCCATCAACTCCAACGGCATCACTGAGTATAGAACCACGACCTAAAAACTCCTTAATCGTCGTCTGAAAAGTCTGCAACATTAACGTTGCAGCCCGAAAACGGGTCAGCACATGGAATATGCTGGCAAGGTAACACATAGAGAGTAATGGAATGCAACAGCTATACTATATGCATATTTGGCTGGTGGAAAGCTCTATGGTTACAGTTTTGCATAAAGCCAATTTTTCCCTACTTCAAAGGAATAAATTTAATTACTATCATGGTGGTTGTTAAACATTGAGAATGGTTGACAGCATTCTCAATCCCAATTAAGCATCATCATTAACCCAACAACATTAATTTTAGAGTAACATGTTGAGATTCACATGATAATCCAGATACTAGATACTCAAGATGTCCATAACCGGGGACACGGCTAATCATGATTAGTTTGTTACACTCTGCAGAGGTTTGCGCACTTTTCCCCACAAGACTCGATCGCCTCCGTTGGATTTCTCGCACTACATGGTGTTTGAGAAACGGATGACCGAGACACAGTCTTTCAGAAGCGCTAGCACCTTACGATGGATAGACCGGTACACCTACTTTCCCCTACATCTGCTAGTCTACCCTGTAAGAGTTCGCACGACTTAATCAACTATGCCAGAGCCCATAATGGCTTGTGGCTGCACACGGAAGTTTCTAGTTTGAAAAATCTCATGATCCCTTTGAGCCTGGGTGGCGGTCCAAAAGAAAACAGGCATGTCCTGGAATACCCAGGTGCCTCAATCCACCCAGATGTGTATTTAAGTTGCCACCTTAGATAAACCATTAATTATCAATCTCACATCTGTCATGGATTTCACTCACCCAATCCACGTCTACTAGCATAGCATGGCATAATAAGCAAACGTAGAAGTAACTCCCAAAGGTTTGATAATAAACAGGTAATAGGTACTACCTCATCTACTTCCCATCCCACAGTTTAATTAGATCCTAATCATGCAATGTGTGAAGATTGATCTAATGCAAAAAAACTGGGTTGTAGAAAAGGTATGATCAAAGTGTTACTTGCCTTGCTGATGATCCGTGAAACCTAACGATTCGAAGTAACAGGCGGCGCACTCCGGGTACTCTATCGCAGGCAAACAAACAAGCATACAATAAGTACTCATCTAATGCACAGGTAAAACTCAAATAAGAGATCTAACCAGAAGGTTCAACTTAAGAACTCCGGTTGGCAAAAGAATCAAATCGAACGAAGCAAAGAAAGTCAAACGGCGAAAGAAAACAACTTCGTTCTAGTAATCTGAACCTAAGTCAAATTTTACAGTAGCAAAAACTTGTTTAAGTTGATTATTCGGATAGAGGGTTTCGAGACGAAACTCCAGGCGCTTGAATCGCCTGATTCCGATAAACGAGCGAAAAGTTAAACTAAAACGAAAATCGGATCAGAAATCGCGATCAAAAATAACCGCGGAAAAATCCGACGAAAAAGAAAAACGACGAACGGATTTTTTTTTTAAAAAACGGCACGGATTTCGAGGTGGCGGCGAACCTCGGGCGACGCGCGGCTCCGGCGGATCGGCGGGGCGGCGGCGGCGGCGGCGGCGGCGGCTGGCGGCTAGGGCGCGGCTAGGGTTTTCGGGGCGGCTGGGCCTTCGGGCTGGCTTGCCCCGGCTTATAAAGGCCCCGGCCAGGCGGAGTCCTGGCCGAGTACGGCCCAAGTCGGTTCCGTTTTTTTTCGCTCGGAAGAAAAATAAAAAGAAATACTAAACGGACTCCAAAAATCCCGAAATAAATTTTCCCGGGCTTCTAAAATCAAGCCCGACAAAGTGAACATTTATTTGGGCCCTAAATGCAATTTTGAAAAACACACATTTTTCCTAATTCAAATAAAAACAACAAAAAACTCCGAAATAAAACTATTTGGTTTTTTATTAAATCCTCAATATTTCTATATTTTGGGAAAGTCATTTTATTCCCTCTCTCATATTTTTGTAATAGAAATAATTGGTGATAAAATAAATAAAATCAAATGATCCTATTCTCAAAATTTGAGAAAACTCAAATATGAAAGTAACGAAATCCCCAACTCTCTCCGTGGGTCCTTGAGTTGCTTAGAATTTTCTAGGATCAAAACCCAAAGCAAATAATATATGATATGGATGATGATCTAATGTATAACATTCCAAATTGAAAATTTGGGATGTTACACGCCCTCGTCGCCGAAGTTTCACCTCGCCGGAACCGCCCGTGTCTCCAGAGTTCACACCGGCTAGATCTGGCCCGGGTGGATCAGATCCACCGGGTGCCCGAACTAAACAACACCGCGTCTCTGGTTCCCTTCGTCCCGGATCCCTCCGTCCCACGTTGACTTTCGCGGAGGCAAAATTCCACTAAGTCCCAGATCTGTAACTGTTTCAGGCCATGTTCATCGCATCATAACTCCGCATCCGTAGCTCCGTTTCGTGCGTGCAATATATCAAATTGTTCGACTGGTTGTCCTATTCATTTCATTCCATTGCACCATATTAATTTGAGTCCATCTTGATGCCCTAAATGCGGTTGCAAGAGTTCTATATAATGTTAGTTTCTGTTTCTTAACAGATTATGGACATTTGTCATTTTTGCCATGATTAATGTGTGCGGCATATGAGTATGAGCTCTACATGTGTTTTGTTATATGCCATGCCATCTTTACAGGGGTGTATGCCATGTATTTTTGTGATCATTATGTTGACTAGAACAAGCATGCAAAGTAGCTCTCGTGATGTTGCTGATTTCAGGGACTTAGAATTCTTCTAAGTCATTTCCCTGATGTTATTTTTATGCCATGTATTCATGTTGCTACAGAGTGATCCATGCCTCTTTTGAGCATGTTCAGTAAGGATGATTTTGAGATATTATTATGTTCTATCCATCCATGTCTTTGTTTGCAGTTATGGAGTATCCTAGCATGACTCAATCTTGCTCTACTTTTGCTATAAAATGTTCCTGGTAGATTGTTTACATGTTATTCAATTTTGCCAAGGTTGTTGTAGTTGATCCTTGCATGTTATGAGATTGTTCTTGCCATGGTTAGCTACATTAACATGTCTTCTTGCTGGGTGTATGCTTAGTTTGTCATCCAATGCCTTCTGGTGAGTGCATCGAGCTCGCAAACATGCCTACATAACTCTGTTTTTGCCATGTTCAGTTTTTCTGCTAAGTTTGAATCTGTTAACGAAACTTACTATGTTTACATGGGTGCCATCATATTTTATGATCCTTTTTGGCTCATGGTCAGTAAGGGACTTTTGTTATATGCTTTGAGTAGTTTCATGCCATGCTTTTCTTTTCCATGATATGTTCCTGTAGCATGTTGTTATCTTGCTCTAAACATTGCTTCCTGATGTTAATTCCTGATATGTTATTTTCACTAAGTCTGTGAACCTGATATCTTTTGCACTTTTGCCATGCTTGTTTGAACCTGCTCTTTTGTGATTTAGCCGTAGCTCAGTGTTCATCTTTTGTCAAGCATCTTGAGTGGATCACTGCCATGTGCTTTGTTGCTATATTGGAGTGCAATAGCTTAGCTTCTTGTTGCATTCTAGATGGTAACATGCTGTTAATCGCAGAATAGTGCCATTATGTTTTGCTTGCCATTTGCAAACCGTGCATCCGATTCCGGTCATCTTTATATCAATTTCGACCAAAATCAACTCATCTTTCCAGCGGCACTCTTGGTTTGCCAAGTTGAGGCCTGGTTCAATCTTTCCCTTCTGAAGCACGCATATGCATTGCATATCACATCCCGCATATCATGCCATGTTTTTGCATCATGTTGCTTGCGCATTGCACGTGCTTGATTGTCGTTTCCTTTGCTCGTGTTCTTGCTTTGGGTAGAGCCAGGAGACGAGTTCATGTTTGAGGACCCGTTGAGTATGCTTACGAGGATCAAGCTTTCGTCTTCTCGGAGAACTTTGTAGGCAAGATGACCATACCCTCGAAATCACTTCTATCTTTGCTTGCTAGTTGCTCGCTCTATTGCTATGCCTATGCTGCGATACCTACCACTTGCTATATCATGCCTCCCATATTGCTAAGCCAAACCTCTAACCCACCTTGTCCTAGCAAACTGTTGTTTGGCTATGTTACCGCTTTGCTCAGCCCCTCTTATAGCATCGTTAGTTGCAGGTGAAGATTGAAGTTTGTTCCATGTTGGAACATGGATATTTGTTGGGATATCACAATATATCTTATTTACTTAATGCATCTATACACTTGGTAAAGGGTGGAAGGCTCGGCCTTATGCCTGGTGTTTTGTTCCACTCTTGCCGCCCTAGTTTCCGTCATACCGGTGTTATGTTCCTTGATTTTGCGTTCCTTACACGGTTGGGCTATAATGGGAACCCCTTGATAGTTCGCCTTGAATAAAACTCCTCCAACAAGGCCCGAACTTGGTTTTACATTTGCACTAACAACCTAGCCTTTTTCCATTGGGTTTCCGGAGCCCGAGGGTCATCTTTATTTTAACCCCCTTGGGCCAATGCTTTTCTAAGTGTTGGTCCAACCTGAGCGATGTCCGGCGCCCCTGGGCAACCATGGTCTATGCCAACCCGACGTCTGGCTCATCCGGTGTGCCCTGAGAACGAGATATGTGCAGCTCCTATCAGGATTTGTCGTCTCATTCGGGCGGCTTTGCTGGTCTTGTTTTACCATTGCCGAAATGTATTGTAACCGGGATTCCGAGCCTGATCGGGTCTTCCTGGGAGAAGGAATATCCTTCGTTGACCATGAGAGCTTGTGATGGGCTAAGTTGGGACACCCCTGCAGGGTTTTGAACTTTCGAAAGCCATGCCCACGGTTATGGGCAGATGGGAATTTGTTAATGTCTGGTTGTAGAGAACTTGACACTTAACTTAATTAAAATGCATCAACCGCGTGTGTAGCCGTGATGGTCTCTTCTCGGCGGGGTCCGGGAAGTGAACACGGTGTTGGAGTTATGCTTGAATGTAAGTAGTTTCAGGATCACTTCTTGATCACTTCTAGTTCACGACCGTGCTTTGCCTTCTCTTCTCGCTCTCATTTGCGTAAGTTAGCCACCATATATGCTAGTGCTTGCTGCAGCTCCACCTCACTACCTTTTCCCTACCCATAAGCGTAAATAGTCTTGATCGCGAGGGTGTGAGATTGCTGAGTCCTCGTGACTCACAGATTACTTCCAAAACCAGCTGCAAGTGCCGATGATACCAGTGTAGGTGACGCAACCGAGCTCAAGGAGGAGCTCGATGAAGATCGTGTTCGTTGTGTTGTTTTGTTTCTAGTTGATCAGTAGTGGAGCCCAGTCAGGGTGATCGGGGATCTGTTGCATTAGGGGTGGTCTTCTTTTATTTGGTTCCGTAGTCGGACCTTGATTGTATTCTGGATGATGTAATGCTATATTTATGTATTGTGTGAAGTGGCAGGTGTAAGCCAACTCTTTATCCCTTTCTTATTCAGTACATGGGATGTGTAAAGATTACCCCTCTTGCGACATGCCTACAATGCGGTTATGCCTCTAAGTCGTGCTCCGACACGTGGGAGATATAGCCGCATCGTGGGTGTTACAGTAACACTGCGATTTGTCAAAATATGTAGTTAAAAATCACTAGCACTATCTAATTTTTGCAACTAAAATCACTAGCACTGTTTATATGGACACCACTAGCAGGCGTGAGTTGATGTACGCATATGAAAATGTACCATTGATTACATACAACAAGTCATCAACCCACAACGACAACAAGGATACACGTTGGATTATAGATCATTTCCAACAAAACATTCTATTAAAGTAAAGTTTTTCTCACACAACAAATAACAAAGCGATGAACGGAACTTCAGCTCAACCACTCGTCGGTGTTGGAAACGCTTGCTTTGAACCAGAAGTGAATCTCTTGGAAGGGCCAGCTACTGTCAATCTCGAGACCAAAGCAGGACTGATCATCGAGGCTGAAGCGATCTACGTCAGGACTGATATTGGGATGGTAGGGAAGCATAGCAATGTCCAAGGTATAGATACCGTTGCTTCTCATAAATGGTAGTAACGTTGTGTCAACAGCAGCTGGATCACCTTCCACCATCATTGGATAGTTTTGTCCAAGGAAGAGCGAGTTCCCTCCAAGACTTTCAACACTATACCAGGGAGAAGGTGTTGGCACTAGTACACTAGTATCTGTCCCGAATACCCTGCAACGGATGTTGGAATATGTCCGGAGAGTGCCACCATGCGAGAAAACACCTGCTTCCTTAGTAACATCAGCAGTGCCTTGTATACATACAAGAAGAGGTGATCCATCGGAATAAGTTGCCAGGTGCCACTGAGTATATGGGTCCTTCTCGTCCTCATGCTCGTGATCATCAGCATCGTCATCTCCCGCTTGGTTATAAAAATTTTCAAGTATAAGTGGTGGAATGTTCATAGGACCTTGGAAACACAGGAAGGTTAATTAGTAAAGGGAAACTAGCTAACCCATATGCATGTGGATGAAACAATTATAATTACGGTGGAAGACAAACGTACCGAAAGCATCAGGATTCCATGCAAAAACAGTGCCACGAGTGGTGGCAGCAAACACAAGACCCTCATATTGAATTGCATCACAGTACTCATGCGTGTACAAAAATTGATTTTTGAGCAATATCCATCGAGGCGTGGAAGTAAGGATGGTAACAAGCTTGTCGAAGATAGCAACAACTTCATAGTTCGTGTAATACCAAGAGCGGTTGGGAACTCGACAAATTTCTATCTTCCGTAGACGACAATCACCATGATCGTATTTGAACTCACGTAGAATACCGGTGTACTCAACCTATAGGCAGTCTGAGATTTTTGGAAGTGGAACCCGGTGAGGAGTGTAGACATTCACAAGTTCCCACTCGTAGTTGTACCCAATATAAACTACCCAATCTCCATTTGCGCCTGCCCAATCCTTGCCCACAAGCGATGGCATCTTAACATCACACATATCATTATCAAGTGGCATGAACTTGCACAATGCGAGGCTTCCCTCGTCCCTGCGCCAGTCATCAGGGTCACGACGAAGAAGATAGGGAAGATCAAACCACTCCTGGACCCTTGGGTTCCGTGTAATGATGTTATTAGTTGAGTCGAGAATGGTCTTGAATGAACCTGCCATGCTAGCCGAGGTGATGACGTCGCACTGATCAATGAGTTCCTCCACCACGTCATCTTTTAGATTGGGGCAAGAATAACGAGGTCATTTGCGGCCTGTTCCCTCCATGGAGAAGATGATCGAACAATGGCAGAAGGAAGGGTGAAGGCAAATGCAGCGAGGAAGAGCATGCGACAGCAATTCCAAATCAAGAGGCAAAGGCAAAGAGGCGGTGGACGGTTGCCACGGTACAAGAAGAGGCTAGTGGGGAGCGAATTGTTGCCACAGAGGTCACACACTGACGACAAGGCCGAGTGAACCGCATGCCAATATCGTACACACCTTGATCTAGCTGACTGTTTCTTTTGTGTTGCCTAATCACAAAAAGTTCATCTGAGTGAACCGTATGATGTACATCATAGACACCTTCATCTGGCTAACCGTTTCTTTTGTGTTGCCTAATCACAAACAGTTCATCCGAGTGAACCGTATGCTATACATCGCACACACCTTCATCTGGCTGTCCGTTTCTTTTGTGTTGTCTAATCACAAACAGTTCATCCGAGTGAACCGTATGCTGTACATCGCACACACCTTCATCTGGCTGCCCGTTTATTTTGTGTTGCCGAATCACAAATAGTTCATCCGAGTGAACCGTATGCTGTGTATCGCACACACCTTCATCTGGCTGCCCGTTTCTTTTGTTTCTCCTCATTGCAAACAGTTAATTGAACTAAACCATATGCCCTGCATCGCACATGCAACTAAAATACGAACTGTGTTTGATGCAGCCGTCATCGCAAACGTTTTGCACATTTTTTGATAGTTTTTACACCACCATTTGCGATTATTGCATCAGACACAGTTTCGTCGAAGGGTCTCTGATCGTAGTGTCGCGTTAGCAGCATCCTGCAGTAGTGGTAGTTCCTCCGGGAATACATCGAGATAATCCTTCACAACTAACACTTCCTCCTAGAAAACTCCTGACAGGGAATTCACTTGAGTCCTCCTTGGCGCATGCCTAGACAGATACGTGATCCGTTTCCCCTCTAGGGTAGTGAGCAGAATAGATTTACTAGCACAATTGATGTTTCCCCCATACTTGGATAGCCAATCCATGCCTAGTATCACATCAAATCTTTGTGATTCCAGAATAATGAGGTATGTGGGAAAAACATGCCTACCTATGGTCAACGGCAACTGAAAACATCCCTGGCTAGCCATATACTCCGATCCTAGTGAACTCACTAACATAGGTGACTTAAGGGCTATGGTTGGCAACTTAAACTTGTCCACAAATCCCCTTGATATGTATGAATGCGATGCACCAGTGTCAAAAAGAACAACGGCTGTAAATGACTTAATCAAAAACTTACCAATAACTGTGTCACGCTGCTCATCAACTTCCTCCATGTTGACGTGATTCACTTGACCTCTAGTGAAGGGATTTGGCTTCTTTCCTGAGCTTCCATTACCATTCCCATTCTTTGCCTCAGGACACTCGGTGTCATAGTGTCCAGTCTTCCCACACATGAAACAAGTAATGTGACTCAGATCCTTCTTGGCGGGGGTTGCTGGGTTGGAACGGCTCTGATTGTTGTTTCCTCCATTCCCATTACCATTCTTAGAGCCACTGTGGTTGTGTGAGTTTCCTCCATTGTGAGAATGGCCTCCATGGTTATGTCCTCCATGGATATGATGAGTGTGTCCTTCTGAGTACGGGGAATAGCGGGGCTTCTGCTGAGCTCCAGGTTGTACTTCCCCTGTCCATACACCCGCTTGCGGCTCTCTATCTGCTATTGCTTGCCTTCAATGATGAGGGCCCTATCTACCAGCTCCTGGTAGTTGGTGAAAGTTGCCACCATCAACTGTATACTCAGCTCATCATTGAGTCCCTCAAGAAATTTCTCCTGCTTTGCGGCATCTGTGGCTACATCATCAGGGGCATATTGTGCTAACTTGATGAACTCCTCCACGTACTGCTCCACAGTACGACTTCCCTAGCATAAGTTGTGAAACTCACGCTTCTTCAGACTCATGGCTCCAGCTGAGACATGTGCTGTGCGGAAAGCCTGCTGGGATGCCATGTCACATTGGCCATAGGGAAGGTGGTGGTGTAGTTCTCCCACCATGAAGCTGCTGGTCCATCGAGTTGATGTGCGTCAAAGTGCACCTTCTCAGCATCCGTGCATCCAGTACTTGTTAACACTCTTCCGATATTGCAGAGCCAATCATCAGCAACAATCGGCTCGGTGCTACTGGAGAACACCGGCGGATTCAACCTTAGGAAACGGGCTAGGTTGTCAATTGGGGGTGGTGGTGGTGGGTTATTGTTGTTGCCTTGGTTCTGGATGAGCATTTGCATCAAGGCATTCTGCTGTTGGATCAACTGGGTGAGCTCAGGCGGGAAAGTGAATCCGGGGTCACGTCTCGGAGGCATATGATAGGTTAGAGGGGTGAGAAAACATAATAGAATAAGGTCTAATGAGAGATTTCACTACCCATGTGCATATGAGACAAACATATTCAATTCACACACCACTCAATTTCAAACAAGGTGTCAGGACCCCGACTCAATGCCACATCGATCTAGCATGTAACACCTCATATCACTTTGCGGCCTCACGCACGGTATTCCCACGGGTGTCGCCTTACCTTTGTCCGGGACCGTTTGCGCCTTTTGGCCCACGTATATGACAGTGTCACTAGCATCCATATGATAAGGAGCCCGGGCTGACATGGCTAGTCGTAAACCCAAAGTGGCACAGACTTACAGGGACAGGCATCCATGACCCAGCATCGAACGTGTCGGTCATCAGCGAGTGAATCGAGGCTGTAGCGCTGGGCTAGCAGGACTCCGGTGAACCGGGCTGTAGCGGGCTAACAGGACTCCGGTATTCATCGCGTGACATTTCCCCGAAGGGACAGACACAGGAACGAAGAAGGACACATGCTGGCCAGCCTAAGTGTTCCGGAGCAGTAGCAAGCTACCATTGCTCGGTGGAAACACTAGGAGACATTTCCCGGTAAGAGAGGCTACTAAAGATAAACAACTAGATAGTCAGATCCCACACATACCAAGCATTTCAATAACATACACACAATATGCTCGATATGTGCAAATACAACATGGCATCACCACATGACTCTATGAACTCAAGTATTTATTCGATAGGCTCCGGGGAGCGAGAAATTACAAACATAGGTCTCATGACCCAACATTCAGAGCATACAAATCAAGGCACAGGCGGAAGCTATCATGTCTGAGTACAGATATCTACAAATGAAAAAGGCTAAGAAGCCTGATTATCTACCAGATCCTGCCGAGGGCACAAGATCGTAGCTGAGGTAACAAGCTAAACGTCGAAGACCACGCGGAACTACTAGCGAGACTGAAGTCTCTCTGCAAAAACATAAAATAGGCAAACGTGAGTACATATGTACCCAGCAAGACTTACATCAGAACTATCTACATATGCATCATTATCAACAAAGGGGATGGTGGGGTTTAACTGCAGCAAGCCAGCTTTGACTCGGTGGCTATCCTAAACTACGACTGCAAATAACTCTTTGAGGTGGCGCACACGAGTCCACATATTCACCATATCAATACACCACTATGGATCCACTCCCGTCTCCCTACGAGAACGCCATCCATAGCACTCACGCTTATCTTGCGTATTTTAGAGTATCCACTTTCACTTGTCTATGAACTATGCAAGGGGTCCAAGTTTCCATATCCGAGGAATCCGGCTATTCGAATAGATAATGATAACCCTGTAGGGGTGTACTTCTTCACACACGCTTTCGCCACTTATCGCCCTGTACATGTCATGTACCTCGGCAACCTTCAAGCGGAAGCTGGGCGAGGGAGTCGGCCACGACCTAACTAACCGAACAAGTCTCTAGTCCAGGTTTATCGCCTATTCGGGTTCCATCCGCAAGGAGATCCGGCCGGGGTGTCGCTCACGGCCCCAAACGATGTGAGCAGGGTTCCCAAGCCCACCATCCGGGTGCTACTTGGTACACCGGGCCACTGTGCCTAGTCTGTCCCAAGCCCACCTGTACCGGGTGCCACTTGGTAGACTACTAACACTACCTACAAACACCAGAAACTAGTTGCAACTCCTGGACAGAGATCAAGTTGATTAATAAGTCGAGAGGGGCACTTAAGCATTCCAATGCGTGGTAGTAGCTGGTCATGGATCACAAACACAGAACTCAGTTCCTGAGGACGGCTGCAATGAGACAACCCACCATGTACTCCTACATGGCCTCTCACCGCTACCTTTACCAAATCGTGTTCACACACTTAGCTCTCAACAGTAGGACATGTTCACACACCTCTGATTCATCCCCGATGAATCAGACCTGACTCAACTCTAAGCAGTAGCAGGCATAACAAACAAGCATGAATGAGTAGGCACATCAGGGCTCAAACAACTCCTACTCATGCTAGTGGGTTTCATCTATTTACTGTGGCAATGATAGGTCATGCAAAGGATAAAGGGGTTCAGCTACCGCAGCAAGTAACAAATATGTCGTTGTTGTCCTAATGCAGTAAAAGAGAGCAGGAGCGAGAGAGTGGGATTTTATCGGAATGAACAAGGGGGTTTTGCTTGCCTAGCACTTCTGAAGATAACATTGAGTCTTCATCAGTGTCAACGATCACATCGCCGGAACATCGTCTACCGAGAGGGGACAGATACTGGCAACAAAGAAGAAATACAATCAATGCAATGCACAATATGATGCATGAATGTGACATGGCAATATGATGTGATTTGAGCTAATGCAACTAGCAGCAAGTTAAATGGAGTTGGTTTGAACCCTAGGTTCAAATTCAAACTCCACATGTGATTATTTAAATGCCATTTAATTTAATTGTCCTAACATGCATGAAAATAGTACAGATGGATTCCTTGAATTTTTCTGATAATTTTTCATATATAAATTATTTCATTCTGAGTTACGGTTGAATTTCTATGATTTATTGAAGTTTTAGCTATTTTCTGGAATTTTCTGATTATTTATAAAATAACTAAATTCTAGAAAAGGAATATTGCGTCAGCATGGCGTCATGCTGACCTCAGCAGAGTCAATAGGGCAGCCTCGGGTCAAACCTGACCAGGGGGTCCACACGTCAGTGTCTCAGACGAGTTTGTGTCGCTGACATGTGGGCCCAGTCAACGGCCACGTCAGCGCGGTCAAAGCTGACGCGTGGGGCCACTGCAATTAGATTAAACTTAATCTATTTTAGTTAGCCGGTTAGTTAAGCGGTGGGGCCCGGCTGTCTGTGACACGATGCGGTGGTTAGTGGCTAATTAAGCCAGCCACGTCAGCTGGCCGGAGATTAGCCGGCGACGACCACAGAGCACGGCGGGGCACGTCGGACTTGCGCTAGGGGCATTGGATTCGCGCGCTGAGGGCACCAGGGCATAGCCCTCGCTCTTGCGCATCCAGAGAGCCAAATGGGAGGGGCTGGGGTGGATCATGCTCGCCGGAGTCGAGCTCTTGGCGGCGGCCGGAGCTACGGGTGGTGCGGGTTTGGCGCTGCGGCTTGCAAACGAGCCGGCTGTCATGCTAGTTCTGCTCCACGGAACGTTGCGAGCGCAACGGGCGCACGCACGGGACCAAAAGGTCACCGAGGCTTCACCGGTCGTTGGCAAGGCGTCAACTACGGCGTGCAAACGAGAGAACAGAGAGGGGGAGAAGGAAGAGGAGCTCACGGGGAGTTGGCCGGTGCAGACGACGGGGCCGGGGAAGCGTCGGAGCGAGCGGGACGGCGAGGCGGATCTCCGGCGGCCGAGGAGGGGGAAAACATCGGGGGCGGTGCTCCGGGGCTCTTCTGGTCGCGTGACACGACGAGGAGGACGAGGGAGGACCGGCGGAGCTCGAGGGCGTGTCGGAGAGGCTTCGGGATGGCTGCGGCCGCGCGAGCGCTGGTCGGCGGCGACGGGCTCCGTTCGGTCGCGGGAGGGAGAGAGAGCAGAGGGGGATAGGGATTGAGGGAGAGACACGGGAGAGTGAGAGAGGGTCGAGGGGGCCGCGTGGCGTCTCCAGGGAGTAGCGGCGGCAAGCAGGAGGTGGCCGGGCATCGCCAGCGCTTGCCACCGAGCTGCTTCGGGGCGAGGGGAGGAAGATGACTGGCAGCTGGGCTGCACAGTAACGGGCCGTGCAGAAGCTGGGCTGGTTGGTGGCGCGAGGTAGGTAAGGGTCTAGGTGAGTCTCTGTTCTTTCTATTTTTTTTGTTCTGTTTGTTTTATTAATTTATTTTGCCACTGTTTTGAATTTAAAATAATTCAAACAATGCCAAAAACTCCTCTGAATATTTTTATTTTGCTAGATGGACTTTTCCAAAGCTCATAAAATATTTCAGGGGTATTTGAAATTATATTCTAATTATATGAATATAATTCAAATTCAAATAGCTAATGATTTAAATTCAAAGTCCCAAAAATAAATCCTTAAAAATGTTCAATATTTTGGTTGGGACCAGAACCCTTTGCCAAAATTATCAAACATTTAAGAAGAGCATTTTGGAACAATGAATGAGATTTTAGGGTTTTTGCCCTTCTTTTATTCAGGGTTTTGAGGCTTCTAAATTCCTCAGTTCAAGTTTCAAAAATATAGACATGATGCACACATGAAGCTAGCCTAGAGCACTACCAGCAGCTAGGGATGTGACACAAGGATCATACAATCGATCTAAACTACTATTACAAAATCTCGCGAACAATTTCTAACTACAGGGAAGAACTCTAATACAAATGTGGTGGTCGACTAGAAGTTTTGATCGGTGGAAGTTTCCATAATATCAGCTCCAGCATCGTATCCAAAGTCACCACTGTCCTCATCATCACTGTGTTCTTCTTCATCAATGTCAGTGTCTGTGTCTGCGTCTGTGTCATCTAGTATGATGTATTCTTCCGAACGAATGTCCACTTTAGGTTCTGGTTTCACCACGGGTATTCCTAGCTTCTTCCTCAGGTCTTCATTCTGCTCTAGTAGCACAACAATTTCCTCTTCGTATACATCGCGAGTTTCCTTGAGTTCCTCCTCTAGCTCCATATTCCTGGTCATCACCTTCTTGGTACCCATTATGATAGCGCACATCTGATTATCATATCGACGAATGTGCTGGTTCATCTCCTGTATGTAGGCTGCAATAGATCCATCCTTCCTAGTGCAAATCATCTCCCATTGCTCATCCCGGCATCCATAGATCTGGTAGACGGTGTCTTCAAGATCCCTGTTGTACACCTCGCAAATGCGTCCAAAGGTGATGTGGGCGGCCTTGCTCTTTCCTAAGCTCCAGGTTGGTGCATCAAAGGAAAACTGGATGGGCTCGGTAGTTGGTGCGGAAGTCCTTCCAGGAACAAAAAATTGGATCTTCCAGCGCTCCTCTTCTGGTAAAGTTGCAGTGAAGGTTCCGGTGAAGCTTGGTAGGACGATGTTCACGTACCTCGTGACTTCCTTCAAGTATCGTCCGAAAGGGGTGTTGTCATCAGGCTGAGTGAACTTGTTCCTAGGGTCCGACATCTATAGTGTAGAAATAGAGAAGGATTAGAAATGTGTAGAGAAGAGTATCCTGTGCCTTTTCCTAGTGGCCGTGTCCTACAGTCAGCGTGTGCTCCGATACCATCTTGTAGCGACCCGATCCCAATGGATTGAAGTCTCTGTTCTTAAGTGTCATCCCTGGATCGGTAATGCTGACATATAGTACTCGAGGATTTATAATAGAGTTCAATCACACAATTATTACATCGAGGTCCTCACAAAGAGTATTTATTACATAAATATGGCTGAAGGCCAACTAAATGAAATAACTGCGGAAGCTTCAAAGATAAATGAGTCCATCCAACTCCACGGCAAAACTGAGTGCACGACAACGACCTATCGCACCTTAATCCTCGTCTGAAAATTCTGCAACATGATATGTTGCAGCCGTGTAGGTCAGCACATGGACTATGCTGGCAAGATCACACTATAGAGCAATGATGAATAATAACTATCACTACATGCATATTTGGCTGGTGGAGGCTCTACGTTTAATTTTGCATAAAGCGATTTTTTCCTACAACAAAGGAATAAATTTTATTTACTACCAAGTTAAATTACCCATATTGAGAAGGTTCCTCCAACTCAATCCCAAATTACCAAGTATAAAATATTAATGCAACAATTTCTTTAGACAGAATGATGAGATCAACAAATAATTCACTTATAGATACTCAAGATGTCCATAATCGGGGACACAGCTAATCATGATTAGTTTATTTACTCTCCAGAGGTTGCACACTTTTCCCCACAAGACTCAACCACCTCCATGATAGGAAGATCGAGACACATTCTTTCTGAAGCATTAACTCTTTACAGTGGGTAGACCGGTACACCTACTTCCCCCTACATCTGCTAGTCCACCACTAAAAGAGGTCACATAACTTACTCAACTATGCCAGAGCCCATAATGGCTTGTGGCTGCACACGGAAGTTTCTAGGCATGAATAATTATATGATCCCTTTGAGCCTGGGTGGCATACCATAGGATGATCACATGGGTACTCTGGGATCTCCTAGGACAACACTTGATTCTCTAGGTGCCCGCAACCACTCCACCTAGATGTGTATTAAAGTTGCCATCTTAAGTTATCCTTAATTATCAACTCTCACAACTTAAATGATTCTCACATACCAATCCCCGTCTACAAGCATGGCTAAGCAATATCTGAGCATAACGAATATTCCCAGGATGATCAAAGGTAATAGGTTCCTACGGCATGAACTACATAGCAAAGCCTAATTCCCAATCCTACTCATGCACATTTGTAAGGGTGAACTAATGCATAGTAAAAACTGGGTATAGAAAAGTATGATCAAAGTGTAACTTGCCTTGCTGACGATCGGTAAGCCCTAGAGATTTGTAGTAGCAAGCTTCGCACTCCAGAAAATCTATCATAGACAAACAATAACATACATAAGCACTCAAGCATGAAGATGCAAAGAAAACCGAAGAAAAAGATTCGTAAAAACTCAAAAGAATAAGAAAATAACTCTTTCAAACATAAAAGAATTACTAATAGCACCTAAATTATGTGAATTAGGTCTTAACAAAAAGCTTAGGTCAAGTGCTTCGATTTGCAAAAAAGAATCAACGAAATCGCAGTTACGAAACTCAAGTTATGATCAAAAGAAATTCAAATTCAAATATGTTTGAATTAAAATTTTAAAACTTTCAAAAATACTATGAAGTTGGTTATCTGGATAGAAGGGATCATGATGAAGAATTTGGCATGGCTTTCATCGACTTTGGACAAACGAGTAAAAAGTTGTGATAGATTGAAAAGCAGGGACTAAACTCTAAGAAAAATCTAGCGAATAGGTCCCTGGCAGAAAAATAAAAGAAAAAATCTACAGAACGAGCGTTCGCTACATAACCTAATCTAATGAATATGTTTCCTACAGAATATAAACTAACGAATGGTCACTAATTAAACAAAATGTTTCGAATAAAAAATAAAATCGCGATCTAATCTGGGCCCTTGGATGAAGATCGGACGGACGAGAGGAGATGAGGCGTTACCGCGGCAGCGAGGTCGTCGGTGGCGGAGAAAGCGACGGCGGCGGCTTCAGACGGGGACTGCGGCTCCGGCCGTGGTGGTTGCGGCGGCGCGGGGCGGCGAGGCTATTACGGCGTGGGGCGGTGGCTTGTGGCGGCGGCGGTTTTGCTACGGCGCGGGGCGGTGGCTTGTGGCGGTGGCGACGGTGCTGCTGCTACTGTTGGGGAGAAAATAGGGGGTCAGGGCCAGGTATTTAAAGGAGGGAGGGGGCAGGACGGCTTGCGGGAGGGGAAAGGCGAGGTCGACGACGGGAGGGACTCCCGCTCGGACACGGTGGCGGCGTCGAGATCGCTCACGACTCCGTCCCGAGCTCGGGGACAGGCGGCGCGACGCGCTGGGCTGGCTGGGCTGGGCGCGGCCTAGTTCGTTCGACCTGAATAATTAAAAAAATATTTTCCAAAAATAAGAAAAACACGGAAACTATAATAAATAAAATTTGAAAAATTCCAGAATAATTCACATAATTCTCTCCTAAATATATGGGCTTAGGTGAACATTTTTTGGACCTAAATGCAAAATTTTGAAAATAATTTTTAGTACTAATAAACTCCGCAATGAAAATAGAAAATCAAAATAAAAATATTCCAAAATTCAAAATTCAATTTCCAATATTTGTTTGCTGTTTTTGAAGAAGTCCTTTTATCTCCTGTCTTTATTTTATTTATTTGAAATAATTGGAAAATAATTTTTGAATAAATCAATTTGATCCAATTTTTCAAAATTTGAAAATTCAAAACTGGATTTTTGGGAAACCTTCAACTCTCTCAATTGGTCCTTGAGTTGCTTAAGGTTTCTAGGATCAAAATTCAAATAAAAACAAATGAGCAAAAATGAATAATCACCGGTGCGTGTCGGTCCTAAACAAACGATTTTTAACCCTTTTCCGCGACGGCATTTGGAACCGTCGCCAAGTGAGTGTGTGCGATAGGGTGTCCTTCCCACACGACCCAGAAATTGTCGGGGATAGGACCTCCTGGGACCCAGGCTGGGGCCGTGTGCGATCGGGCGAGGCATCAAAACCCAATCATTTCCGTAGGTATGTACATCCCACACGGTAATCCAAGAAAACCATTTCCATAGGTATTTACATCCCACACAGTAATCCGAGAAAATCATTTCCGTAGGTATGTACATCCCACACGGTGAATCCCAGAAAAACATTTCCGTTCGTATGTATATCACACACAGTCAATCCAAGGAATACGTTTCCGTTTTTATGTACATCCCAAACAGTCAATCCAGGGAAAACGTTTTCGTTCGGACGTACATCCCACACAGTTTTATGTGTAGGCTCATGTCTGAACGGTGTAACTATCACACATGGTCTTCCTTGGTTAACTGTTTGCTTTTATCAACTATATCACACACGATTTGATGAAGAATACTGTGTGGCATTGGGCTATCCATCACAAGCGCTTTTACAGCTAGAACTGTTTGTAAAGATCCATGACACATTTAGTAGGTTTACTAGTTTACAATTAATAATTCCAGTATTACGAAAATTCACATTTCATACCGAACAGTTGTTTCCCAATTTCATATCAGGCACATAAATATATTATAACATCACCGTACGGAAGCTACATGAAAACAGCACAGTACAACATATAGCTAGTTCAACTTCATAAGAACAATATATTCATTTCCCTAGTCGAGATCATCCAGGCTCTTCTTATCCACCTCTCCTTTCAGTTCAGTAAGGACCCGTTTTGCACGGGCCAACTGGGAAAGTGCCTCCTCCTTCGCCAACACCATCTTAGCAAAGTCTGATTTAAATAATCTGAGCTCATTCTCCACCTTCAACTTTTTATCCCGCATCTTGAAATATGCTTCAGCGTTGACAAGACTTTCTGTAAGCCTACGTGTGTTCTCTTCCTCATACATTCTCCAAAGCTTCATTACGCACATCTTCAAAGACTGTGGCCACTCTTGATCAACCCACTCCAAGTAAGAACACTTCCGTTCATCCTATAGTATTTAAAACTAGATCAGTAACAATTGTAGGGGAAATGGGTCTATAGCAAGATAGAAAATCACCAATGCTTATTTTGAAAAACAGAAGAAACATGTTAATTATGACATATCTTCCCAAAAAGATCAATGTGCAAATGAAATAATTGGTACTGAGACAACATCCAAATTATAGAACATCAGAAGCTATAATTAAATAGAACGACGCTACAAGTTCTTACTCATGTACAATAAATAACAAATTGAACATTTTATGAGGAAGGTAAATATAACTGCAACAGCATAGCAATAGTGTTTGGATGACAGCAAATTGATACTAACAGGTGTGTACACGCACAAATTTAGTAACATAGAACTAATAGCACTAAGGCCGTCCACTATGATGCAAAAACTGGGGTAAAGTCAATTGTTCCTGCATCTCGCACCGGTGCCCTGCACTAGCGAGCCGATGCAACGGAAAAAAATCAGGGACCCGGACTCCGGACCACGTAGTTGCTCCGATGCCCAGTTCCTTCATGCCATAAAGATTTAGTATTTTACTGCTTGGCTGCTCAGATGTTTGGACCAAAGTTGGCTGCACAAACTGCTGAAGCAGTGCCAAATAATTTTCTAATGGCACCACTGATGAGATGGCAACAATTTAAGATACTAGGTACAAACTGTGACACTATCTTAGGATGCGTTTGGTTGAAGGTGTGGTATGAATGGGTTGGGACCGTGACAGTGTCTGAATCACATCTAACAAATGATTTGTAACAACGAAAGAGGGCTAACCTTCTCTGCACATGCCAGGAACTTCCTCCCACTGTCCACAGAACCAAACGCAACTAGCTTCATGCATGGAGATTGATGGTGACAACGAGCAGATAGATCTTCAGCCACACTGCTCCATTCGGTGCCACTGATGGTCCTAGGGAGCTACAAGAGGAAGAAACGACTCAAATTGACCTCTAGGTAAAAATCCTTCATTCCAAGTCATAGCCCGGGAGAGAGAAGAGAGGTATACCCGAGTTGTGAAGGAGTAGTCGCCGGAGGAGGAACCGCTGGTGATGTCTTTGAAGAAGACCATGGCGACCCCGGCGGTAGGATGCCAGATGGCGAGAGCAAGGAAGCGGCTATAGCCTAGCAAGGAAGGAAGGAAGGAGGAAACAGGGGAAATGTGACTTGTTTTCAGGGAGAAAAGGGGGTGGGGAAGGGGGGCGGGGGTAGATATTTTGGCGGTAGGCCAAAATTTTGAAAATGTGGAGGGAAACTTTGCGCGCGGTGCCACCGGACCATTCATTTTGAATGATTGTGTGCATCGCAAACGATTCTTCTGCTTTACGCGCATGGGATGAGTTTGATAATTCAAATTGTGGTCTCAAGGCATGGGCACATCCACTTTGAACGCGCGCGGTGCCGCCGGATCATTCACTTTGAACGATTGTGTGCATCACAAACGATTCTTCTGCTTTACGCGCATTGGATGAGTTGGATAATTCAAATTTTGGTGGAAATTTCCCCGGGTACGTCATTGCATAATTTAACATCGCTTGCTAATTTCGGCACACAAAAGAGCATACATCAGACAAACACACTTACTGAATCGAGCAATTTAAGTAATTACACAGAGCCAGTTGACCTAAACATTGCTCTAACAAAAGACTAGCATTAAAAACAAAGCCTAAATACGCATAACTAAAAATCCACCGCCGCGCCGGCCTATGCATCGCTGGTGTGAGATGAGAAGGCGATGACTTGTCCTAGCGACATGTCGTCGTTGGTGGACTCCACGTCCCCCTGCTAAAGTGGACCGCGTCCTCGTCCTCGTCCTTGTCCTCGGTGCCACCCTTAAGGTTGTAGTACTTACAGTAGTGGCTGCGCCAGAGCTTGCGTTGGTACTCCACCGTCGATTCCTCGACGGATAGACTCTTCTCTACCTCGACCTCAGCCACACGCAACTCCTCCTCCTGGCGCTCCTCGATCTCTGCCGCCTCTTGCATCTCCAGCTCCCGCTCGGCGACCTCATGAGGAAGCAGGTGCTCCATGGCCACCGCCGCCTTTTCAGACGTGGGTTTCATGCTAGAGTCCAAGGTGGCCTGGAATATCTTGGCGTGTGCATCCTCGATCCTCGACCTTCATCTGGCTGCCCGTTTCTTCTGTTCCTCCTCATCGCAAACAGTTAATTGAGCCGAACAGTATGCCCTGCATCGCACATGCAACTAAAATCTGAACCATGTTTGATGCATCCTCCATCGCAAACATTTTGCACCTTTTTTCATGGTTATTTTACACCACCGTTTGCAATTATGGCATCGCACACAGTTTTGTCGAAGTGTGTCTGATCGTAGTGTCGCGTTACTAGCATCCTGCAGTAGTGAATCATGGATGCATATGGATCTAAATAATAACATCCAAATTGAAAATTTGGATGTTACAGTCACTCCCCTCGTCTCACCATAGCAAAGACTAGTAAAAAATGATTGGTACTCAGCCCTTGTTGGTTCGTCAAGCGAATCCCAGAATGGGATTTTGCAGTGGTGAGCAAATCTCTCTAGTGATATGGTAAATGAATATTCATATAGTTTAAATGACACCCTAGACTCACGGGGATGGAATTTAAATCCTTTGACAAATGATTCAGTGCAAGTGTGGTGTTGATTGCACTTATCTGAAATGTAGGGACCGAGGTCAGCATTGTGAACATATTGCTCAAATTCCTCCTTAATGCTCACATGCACCATATAGTCGTCACACGACCACAAGCATGTTTTGGTGGAGTTATCTCGCATGGAACTTTCACTTGGTTCAACATAAGACTGACAAACGGAATTGTCACTAGAAGATGCCTTCGAGGATATCCTCTTCGAAGACCTCCTTCCAAAGCGGTTCAACATGTTCGCGTACAATTTTTTGAAAAAAATTAAATTTTTGGGTGACAAAAAATTATCAACAAAACTTTACAAGATTGATAACAACTACTCATAGGGACAAATAGAGGCCATAGCAAGCATTCAAACTACTTAGAAATCTAAGAATTCAACATGCAAGATCATCTACGGTAGCACCAAGAGTAGCTAATTATTCAAAATATAAACCAATAAAACATAAACTAATTGGTTAAACGTAGGAGTCACATACCAAGCAACAATCCCTCGAAACAGTTTCAGAAACGGAGCTTCGAGCAAAGAGATCGAAATCTGCGGGTTTGAGAGGAAGAACACAGGAGAGAGAGAGCAATGGAGAATTTTTCTGGAGGTAAGTGATGATGTTGTGTGAAGGGATAAGTGAGGGGGCCCACGTGGGGACCCAACCCACCAGGGCGCGCATGGGGGTCCTGGCGCGCCCAGGTGGGTTGTGCCCACCTGGTGCACCTCCCTCTGATGTTATTTGCACAAAAATTCTTAAATATTCAGAAAAAATAGTATTAAATTTCCAGGGCATTCGGACAACTTTTATTTTTGGGTCATTTTTTATTGCATGGGAAATTCAGAAAATAGACAAAACATGGCATTTTGTTTTATTTAATTAATAAGAATAGAGAAAAAGGTAGGGACAGAAGGTAGTGCTTACTAAATTCATCAACTTCATACCTCTCAAAAATGATCCATTAATAAGGTTGATCAAGTCTTATTAACAACCACTTTCGATTAGCATGAAAAAGAAGAACTTTCGTAAATCACTAAGTTACCTCAACGGGGATATGAGTGACCCCAACAATAAGAACCTCATATTTCTTTTTGGCAGTAGGTAAAGGTAGTTCAAAACTTCCAATAGTGATTGTCAGAGATTTTCCAATAACATTAATACCAGTCACTTGGAATTGTTTCTTCGGAAAGTGCATCGTATGCTCATTACCATTAATATGAAAAGTGACATTGCTTTTATTGCAATCAATAACAGACCCTGCAGTATTCAAGAAGGGTGTACCAAGGATAATCGACATGTTGTCGTCCTCGGGCATCTCAAGTATAACAAAGTCAGTCAAAATAGTAACATTAGCAAGAACACCGGGCACGTCCTCACAAATACCGATAGGTATGGCAGTGGATTTGTTAGCCATTTGCAAAGATATTTCAGTAGATGTGAGCTTATTCAAGTCAAGTATTTTATATAAAGAGAAAGGCATAACACTAACACCAACTCCCAAATCACATAAAGCAGTTTTCACATAAATACTTTTGATGGAGCAAGGTATAGTTGGTGTTACCAGATCTTTGAGTTTTTTAGGTACTCCATCCTTAAAAGTATAATTAGCAAGCATGGTGGAGATTCCAGCTTCTGGTATTTTTCTCTTATTGGTGATGATGTCTTTCATGTACTTTGCATAAGGAGGCATTTTCAATGTATCAGTCAAGCAAGTACGCAAAAACACTGGCCTCAACATTTCAGCAAAGCGTTTGAATTCTGCATCATCCTTCTTTTTAGTTGACATTGGTGGAAAGGGCATAGGTTTTTTAACCCATGGTTCTCTTTCCTTACCGTGTTTTTCTAGCAATGAAGTCTCTTTTATCGTATCTTTAATTTTTAGGTTCTGGGTTATCAAAATCAACTGTAGGTTCTATCTCAACATCATTGTCTGGTTCTTCATTATTTGGTTTACTATCTTCATGAACCTCATCATTAAATTTTTCATTATCAGAAGGTGAGTGTTCACTACTAGGTTGAGTTTCAGCATTAGAGATAGAGACTTCATTATCAGGAGTTTTTTCTACTTCATGTTCACTAGAGGCATGCAAAGTCCTATCATTTTCTCCTTCTTTTGTCTTTTTAGAGGGACTAGGTGCATTAGTGTTAGCTCTTTGAGAGTCTTGTTCAATTCTTTTTGGGTGTCCCTCAGGATAAAGTGGTTCCTAAGTCATTTTACCTCCTCTAGTTGCTACTCTAACATCAAAGTCATGTATGTTCTTGTTCATTTCATCTAGCATCTCTCTTTGAGATTTAGCAACTTGTTCTAACTGGGTTTGAACCATAGAAGCATGTTTTCCCACACCTCTAACATCATTTGAGATTCTAAATAACATGTCACTTAAGCGAGCAATCATATCAGAACTGTATTTCAATTGTTTCATAACATTTGCATTTAATGTAGTTTTGAAAATCATGAAGGCATTGGCTAGGATGCATATTGTGAGGATTGTCATTATCATTGAACTTCATTAGAAAATTTACCTCTACCACCTGAGGAGGTGGTGGTGTATCAAGCCCATGTATTTCTTCAATAGGAGGTAAATTTTTGATATCCTCGGCTTTAATACCTTTTTCCTTTATTGATTTCTTTGCCTCTTGCATATCTTTAGGACTGAGATATAATATACCCCTCTTCTTCGGAGTGGGTTTAGGAGGTGGTTCGGGAAGAGTCCAATCATCATATTTTTTAATATGTTATTCAATAATTCTTCAGCTTGCCCAATAGTTTGTTCCCTGAAAACACAACTAGCACAACTATCTAGGAAATCCCTAGAAGCAACGGTTAGTCCATTATAGAAGATATCAAGTATTTCATTTTTCTTAAGAGGATGATCGGGCAAAGCATTAAGCAATTGGCAAAGCCTCCCCCAAGCTTGTGGGAGACTCTCTTCTTTTATTTGCACAAAATTGAATATTTCCTGCCATGCAACTTGTTTCTTATGAGTAGGGAAATATTTTTCAGAGAAGTAATAAATCATATCCTGGGGACTACGCACACAACCAGGAGCAAGAGTATTGTACCATGATTTACCTTCACCCTTTAATGAGAACGGAAATAATTTGAGAATATAGAAATAACGAGTTTTCTCATCATGAGTAAAAAGGGTGGCTATGTCATTCAACTTAGTAAGATGTGCCACAACAGTTTCAGTTTCATAACAATGGAAAGGATCAAATTCAACCAAAGTAATTAACTCTAGGTTGACAGAGAATTCATAATCCTTATCATCAATAAAGACAGGTGAGGTAGCAAACTTAGGATCATATTGCATTCTAGCATTCAAAGATTTTTCTTTCTACTTGCATAATAATTTCTCTAGATCATCTCTATCCTTACAAGCAAGAATGTCTCTAGTTATGTCTTCATTCATAACATAACTTCCGATACCTTAGGAAATTCATATCTAGGAGGGCTAGTTCTAGTAGGTGTTACAAGATTTTAGTTTCAAGCTCATCATCAGTTTCAACAACACCATGTTGTCTTACTCTAGCAATTTGTTCATCAAGAAAATCACCAAGTGGCACATCATTATCATCAAGGAAGGTACTAGCATCATCATAAGTATTATTCATAGCAGAAGTAGCATCATCAACAACTTGTGACATATCGGGATTAATAGCATGTGGTGGTGTTGCAAGTTTACTTATAACAGAAGGTGAATCTAAAGCAGAACTGGATGGCAGTTCCTTACCTCCCCTAATCTTAGAGGAAAACAATCTTAGTCTTAGCATCCTTCAGATTCTTCATAGTGATAAAGTGATAATAATCTCAAGCGATTCAACAAATATAGCAATGCTCCTCGGCAACAATGTCAGAAAAAGGCCTTAATAACCCACAAGTATAGGGGATCGCAACAGTTTTTAAGGGTAGAGTATTCAACCCAAATTTATAGAATTGACACTAGGGGAGCCAATGAATATTTGTAAGTATTAGTGTGGGAGTCCTGGATTAGGGGGTCTCCGGACAGCCGGACTATCTTCATTGGCTGGACTGCTAGACTATGAAGATACAAGATTGAAGACTTCGTCTCGTGTCCGGATAGGACTCTACTTGGCGTGGAAGGCAAGCTAGGCAATACGGATATGTGTATCTCCTCCTTTGTAACCGACCTTGTGTAACCCTAACCCTCTCCGGTGTCTATATAAACCGAAGGGTTTTAGTCCGTAGGACAACATACAATCATACCATAGGCTAGCTTCTAGGGTTTAGCCTCTCCGATCTCATGGTAGATCTACTCTTATACTACCCATATCATCAATATTAATCAAGAATGACGTAGGGTTTTACCTCCATCAAGAGGGCCCGAACTTGGGTAAAACATCATGTTCCCTGCCTCCTGTTACCATCCGCCTTAGACGCACAGTTCGGGACCCCCTACCTGAGATCCGCCGGTTTTGACACCGACATTGGTGCTTTCATTAAGAGTTCCTCTATGTTGTCGCCGTTATACTTGATGGCTCCTACTATCATCGATAGCGATGCAGTCCGGGGTGAGACGTTTCTCCCCGGACAGATCTTCGTGTTCGGCAGCTTTGCACTGCGGGCCTATTCGCTTGGCCATCTGGAGCAGATTGAAAGTTACGCCCCTAGCCACCAGGTCAGGTTTGGAAGCTTAAACTACACAGCTGATATCCGTGGAGACTTGATGTTCGACGGATTTGAGCCTCTGCCTTGTGCGTCACGCGGTCACGATGAGTATGATTTAGCTCTACCATCGGACAGTGTCCAGGAGATCGCACAGGCAGCCGCTTCGACCCTCAATTCGGAGCCAGTTGCGCCATCCATGGACGGGTGGATGGAGCCCGCCACGGAAGCCTTACCCTTAGCGGCGATCGAGCCGAACATCGACCTTACCTTGCACGAGAGCCATGTTGTTAAACTGCCGGATCCTTCCCCGGCCACGGACTCCGAGCCGCCTGTGCCCATTCCTATCTAACCCGATTGGGCGCCGATCATGGAGTTTACCTCTACGGATATTTTTCAGCACTCGTCCTTGGGCGACATACTGAACTCATTAAGGTCTCTCTCCTTGTCAGGAGGATCCTGGCCGAACTATGTCCGGCAGGACTGGAATGCGGACGACGAAGAAATTCGCGGCCCAGCCACCACCCACTTAGTACCCACTGTCAATGACTTAACCGACATGCTTGAATTCGACTCTGAAGACATCGACAGTATGGACGACGATGCGGGAGACGAAGAGGAAGCACTGCCCACAAGGCACTGTACAACCACTTCACCACATGACATATACATGGTGGACACACCAAAGGAAAACGACGAGGAAGAACAGAAGGACGCAACGAAGGGTTGTCCCCTCGAGAAGCAGTTAAAGCGGCAGCGTAAGCACCGCCCCAAATCCCGCCTCAGTAGAAACAACGACTATACAGGCCCAGCGTTAGAGCAGGGTGAACCATTGCCGGACCATGGCAACACGGAGAATCAAACCAAACAACCCGATTCTGTCAAAGATAATAGTCCGGATGACATAACACCGGACAGACACCCGGAGCAACAGAATTCCCATCAAAGGCTTGTTGCCACCGCAAGGAGTCTAAAAAAGCAGAAGCAAAGGCTCAAGGATGTGCAAGACACACTCCAAATCAGATGGAGCAAAGTACTCCACACAGCAGCAAAGTATGGCGGTAATCGCCCCACCAAGAGCTACCCGAAGCGGAAGTTGCTACCTGAATTCGATGAGGAGGCCTTAGATCCCCCGCAACCAAAAATTAAAACGGCCACCTGGCCGAATAGACGACCTCACGGCCAACATAGAGCGGCAAGCAATGCCGCACATAAGCCAATACGTGATCCACGCGAGGGCTCGCATCAAAAGGACGGCGCAACCAGATCCATCTATGGACCAGAAGGCGCGCTCCAGCATAAGATGCAACACAGAAAACATCCGAACACTATGATACACCCAGATACAGGGGTGCTGCACACCCCCTATGTTTCACCGACAAGGTACTAGACGATGAATCTCCAGAGGGATTCAAACCCGTAAACATAGAGGCATACGACGGAACAACAGACCCTGGGGTCTGCATTGAGGACTATATCCTCCATATCCATATGGATCAAGGACTTAAAAGCCTCCCCGAAAGCTCCATTGGAAGCTGGGAAGAGCTGCTTTTCGGGCAAATTTTCAAGGGACTTATGTCCGACCTCCGGACGCGGACGATTTGAGTCATATAACTCAACAGCCCGGAGAGTCAGCCCGAAGCCTTGGCAGCTTTTAAGCATAGCGTCCGTGGCGATTTTTTACTCATCTTGAATTATACATGGTTTCTTTAAACCTACCTTTTCACATGACAACTTTTCACCTAAATTTCTCTCTTTTACAGATGACTATCATGCTACACCCGTCCAGGATATGGCACAACAGAGACACAGGCATAGACGTGCAGCAGGGACCCGCCCCATGATTTCTTTTTAGATTAAGACCCTGCGTCAACCTTTTTTACTATCTCTTGTTGATACACATCCCTTGGATTCTCAGTACAATTGAGAAGGATGCTGGCGTCTTGGCATGTGGCCACGTCAGAATAATGCATGTGTTGGGGAACGTTGCAGAAAATAAAAAAATTTCTACGGTTTCACCAAGATCTATCTACGAATTCATCTAGCAACGAGTGATCGGAGTGCATCTACATACCTTTGTAGATTGCGAGCGGAAGCGTTCAAGAGAATGGGGTTGAGGGAGTCGTACTCATCCTGATCCAAATCACCGGAGATCCTAATGCCGAACGGACGGCACCTCCGCGTTCAACACACGTATGGAGCGGATGACGTCTCCTCCTTCTTGATCCAGCAAGGGGGGAGGAGAAGTTGATGAAGATCCAGCAGCACGACGGTGTGGTGGTGGATGCAGCAGTGATCGCAGCAGGGCTTCGCCGAGCTTCTACGAGAGGGAGAGCTGTTGCAGGGGAGAGGGAGGAGCCAAAACATTTAGGTGCGGCTGCCCTCCCTCCCCCCCTTTATATAGGCCCCCTGGGGGTGGGCGCCGGCCCTGGAGATGGGATCTCCCAAGGGGGCGGCGGCCAAGGGGGTGGAGTGCCCCCCAAGGCAAGTGGAGGCGCCCCCACCCTAGGGTTTCCAACCCTAGGCGCAGGGGGGCCCAAGGGGGGGCACCAGCCCACTATGGGCTGGTTCCCCTCCCCACTTCAGCCCATGGGGCCCTCCGGGATGGGTAGCCCCACCTGGTGGACCCCCGGGACCCATCCGGTGGTCTCGATACAATACCGGTGACCCTGAATCTTTCCCGCTGGCCGAAACTACACTTCCTATATATAATTCTTCACCTCCGGACCATTCCGAAACTCCTCGTGACATCCAGGATCTCATCCGGGACTCTGAACAACTATCGGATTACTGCATACTCATATCTCTACAACCCTAGCATCACCGAACCTTAAGTGTGTAGACCCTACGGGTTCGGGACACATGTACACATGACCGAGACGGCTCTCCGGCCAATAACCAACAGCGGGATCTGGATACCCATGTTGGCTCCCACATGCTCCTCGATGATCTCATCGGATGAACCACGATGTCGAGGATTCAAGCAACCCCGTATACAATTCCCTTTGTCAATCGGTATGTTACTTGCCCGAGATTCGATCGTCGGTATCCCAATACCTCGTTCAATCTCGTTACCGGCAAGTCACTTTACTCATACCATAATGCATGATCCCGTGACCAAACACTTGGTTACTTTGAGCTCATTATGATGATGCATTACCGACTGGGCCCAGAGATACCTCTCCGTCATACAGAGTGACAAATCCCAGTCTCGATCCGTGTCAACCCAACAGACACTTTCGGAGATACCCGTAGTATACCTTTATAGTCACCCAGTTACGTTGTGACGTTTGGTACACCCAAAGCACTCTTACGGTATCCGGGAGTTACACGATCTCATGGTCTAAGGAAAAGATACTTGACATTGGAAAAGCTCTAGAAAATGAACTATACGATCTTGTGCTATGCTTAGGATTGGGTCTTGTCCATCACATCATTCTCCTAATGATGTGATCTCGTTATCAATGACATCCAATGTCCATAGTCAGGAAACCATGACTATCTGTTGATCAACGAGCTAGTCAACTAGAGGCTTACTAGGGACATGTTGGTGTCTATGTATTCACACATGTATTACGATTTCCGGATAACACAATTATAGCATGAATAAAAGACAATTATCATGAACAAGGAAATATAATAATAATCCTTTTATTATTGCCTCTAGGGCATATTTCCAACAGTCTCCCACTTGCACTAGAGTCAATAATCTAGTTACATTGTGATGAATCGAACACCCATAGAGTTTTGGTGTTGATCATGTTTTGCCCTGGGGAGAGGTTTAGTCAACGGATCTACGACATTCAGATCCGTATGTACTTTACAAATATCTATGTCCCCATCTTGAACATTTTCACGAATGGAGTTGAAGCGACGCTTGATGTGCCTGGTCTTCTTGTGAAACCTGGGCTCCTTGGCAAGTGCAATAGCTCTAGTGTTGTCACAGAAGAGTTTGATCGGCCCCGACGCATTGGGTATGACTCCTAGGTCGGTGATGAACTCCTTCACCCAAATTGCTTCACATGTACCCCAAGGCTGCCATGTACTCCGCTTCACATGTAGATCCCGCCACGACGCTCTGCTTGCAGCTGCACCAGCTTACTGCTCCACCATTCAACATATACACGTATCCGGTTTATGACTTACAGTCATCCAGATCTGTGTCGTAGCTAGCGTCGATGTAAGCCTTTACGACGAGCTCTTCGTCACCTCCATAAATGAGAAACATGTCCTTAGTCCTTTTCAGGTACTTCAGGATATTCTTGACCGTTGTCCAGTGTTCCTTGCCGGGATTACTTTGGTACCTTCCTACCAAACTTACGGCAAGGTTTACATCAGGTCTGGTACACAACATGGCATACATAATAGACCCTATGGCTGAGGCATAGGGGATGACACTCATCTCTTCTATATCTTCTGCCGTGGTCGGACATTGAGCTAAGCTCAATTTCACACCTTGTAACACAGGCAAGAACCCCTTCTTAGACTGATCCATGTTGAACTTCTTCAATACCTTATCAAGGTATGTGCTTTGTGAAAGACCTATGAGGCATCTTGATCTATCTCTATAGATCTTGATGCCTAATATATAAGCAGCTTCTCCAAGGTCCTTCATTGAAAAACTCTTATTCGAGTAGGCCTTAATGCTGTCCAAATGTTCTATATCATTTCCCATCAAAAGTATGTCATCTACATATAATATGAGAAATGATACAGAGCTCCCACTCACTTTCTTGTAAACGCATGCTTCTCCATAAGTCTGCATAAACCCAAACGCTTTGATCATCTCATCAAAGCGAATGTTCCAACTCCAGATGCTTGCACTAGCCCATAAATGGATCGCTGGAGCTTGCATACCTTGTTAGCATTCTTAGGGTCGACAAAACCTTCCGGCTGCATCATATACAGTTCTTCCTTAAGATAACCGTTAAGGAATGCCGTTTTGACGTCCATTTGCCATATCTCATAATAATAGTATGCGGCAATTGCTAACATGATTCGGACGGACTTCAGCTTTGCTACGGGAGAGAAAGTCTCATCGTAGTCAACCCCTTGAACTTGTCGATAACCCTTAGCGACAAGCCGAGCTTTATAGATGGTCACATTACCATCCGTGTCTGTCTTCTTCTTAAAGATCCATTTATTCTCTATGGCTCGCCGATCATTGGGCAAGTCAGTCAAAGTCCATACTTCATTTTCATACATGGATCCTATCTCGGATTTCATGGCTTCCAGCCATTTGTTGGAATCCGGGCCCGCCATCGCTTCTTCATAGTTCGAAGGTTCACCGTTGTATAACAACATGATTTCCAAGACAGGGTTGCCGTACCACTCTGGTGCGGAATGTGTCCTTGTGGACCTACGAAGTTCAGTAGCAACTTGATCTGAAGTTTCATGATCATCATCACCAACTTCCTCTCTATTCGGTGCAGGCACCTCAGGAACATTTTCTTGAGCTGCGCTACTTACCGGTTCAAGAGGTAATACTTCATCAAGTTCTACTTTCCTCCCACTTATTTCTTTCGAGAGAAACTCTTTCTCTAGAAAGGACCCATTCTTGGCAACAAAGATCTTGCCTTCGGATCTGAGGTAGAAGGTATACCCAGCAGTTTCTTTAGGGTATCCTATGAAGACGCATTTTGCCGACTTGGGTTCGAGCTTTTCAGGTTGAAGTTTCTTGACATAAGCATCGCATCCCCAAACTTTTAGAAATGACAGCTTAGGTTTCTTCCCAAACCATAATTCATACGGTGTCGTCTCAACGGATTTCGACGGAACCCTATTTAAAGTGAATGCGGCAGTCTCTAAAGCATAGCCCCAAAATGACAGCGGTAAATCGGTAAGAGACATCATAGATCGCACCATATCCAATAGAGTGCGATTATGACGTTCGGACACACCATTACGCTGAGGTGTTCCAGGCGGCATGAGTTGTGAAACTATTCCACATTTTCTTAAGTGTGTGCCAAATTCGTGACTCAAGTATTCTCCCCCATGATCTAATCGCAAGAACTTGATTTTTCTGTCACGTTGATTCTCAACCTCACTCTGAAATTCCTTGAACTTTTCAAAGGTCTCAGACTTGTGCTTCATCAAGTAGACATACCCATATCTACTCAAGTCATCAGTGAGGGTGAGAACATAACGATAGCCACCGCGAGCCTCAACACTCATTGGACTACACACATCAATATGTATGATTTCTAATAAGTTGGTTGCTCGCTCCATTGTTCCTGAGAACGGAGTCTTGGTCATTTTACCCATGAGGCATGGTTCGCACGTGTCAAATGATTCGTAATCAAGAGACTCTAAAAGTCCATCTGCATGGAGCTTCTTCATGCGTTTGACACCTATGTGACCAAGGCGGCAGTGCCACAAGTATGTGGGACTATCATTATCAACCTTACATCTTTTGGTATTCACAATATGAATATGTGTAGCATTACGCTTGAGATTCATTAAGAATAAACCATTCACCATTGGAGCATGACCATAAAACATATCTCTCATATAAATAGAACAACCATTATTCTCGGATTTAAATGAGTAGCCATCTCGAATTAAACGAGATCCTGATACAATGTTCATGCTCAAAGCTGGCACTAAATAACAATTATTGAGGTTTAAAACTAATCCCGTAGGTAAATGTAGAGGTAGCGTGCCGATGGCGATCACATCGACCTTGGAACCATTCCCGACGCGCATCGTCACCTCGTCCTTCGCCAGTCTTCGCTTATTCCGCAGCTCCTGCTTTGAGTTACAAATGTGAGCAACTGCACCGGTATCAAATACCCAGGAGCTACTACGAATACTGGTAAGGTACACATCAATTACATGTATATCACATATACCTTTCGTGTTGCCGGCCTTCTTGTCCGCTAAGTATTTGGGGCAGTTCCGCTTCCAGTGACCACTTCCCTTGCAATAAAAACACTCAGTCTCGGGCTTGGGTCCATTCTTTGGCTTCTTCCCGGCAGCTTGCTTACCAGGCGCAGAAACTGCCTTGCCATCCTTCTTGAAGTTCTTTTTACCCTTGCCTTTCTTGAACTTAGTGGTTTTATTCACCATCAACACTTGATGTTCCTTTTTGACTTCTACCTCTACTGATTTCAGCATTGAATATACCTCAGGAATGGTCTTTTCCATCCCCTGCATATTGAAGTTCATCACAAAGCTCTTGTAGCTCGGTGGAAGCGACTGAAGGATTCTGTCAATGACTGCGTCATCCGGGAGATTAACTCCCATCTGAGTCAAGTGGTTATGTAACCCAGACATTGTGAGTATGTGCTCACTGACAGAACTATTTTCCTCCATCTTACAGCTGAAGAACTTGTCGGAGACTTCATATCTCTCGACCCGGGCATGAGCTTAAAAAACCATTTTCAGCTCTTCGAACATCTCATATGCTCCGTGTCTCTCAAAACGCTTTTGGAGCCCTGGTTCTAAGCTGTAAAGCATGCCGCACTGAACGAGGGAGTAATCATCAGCACGTGTCTGCCAAGCGTTCATAATGTCTTGGTTCTGTGGGACGGGTGCGTCACCTAGCGGTGCTTTTAGTACATAATCTTTCTTGGCAGCTATGAGGATTATCCTTAGGTTTTGGACCCAGTCCGTATAGTTGCTGCCATCATCTTTCAGCTTGGTTTTCTCTAGGAATGCATTGAAGTTGAGGACAACGTGGGCCATTTGATCTACAAGACATATTGTAAAGATTTTAGACTAAGTTCATGATAATTAAGTTCATCTAATCAAATTATTCAATGAACTCCCACTCAGATTAGACATCCCTCTAGTCATCTAAGTGAAACATAATCCGACTCAACTAGGCCGTGTCCGATCATCACGTGAGACGGACTAGTCATCATCGGTGAATATCTCCATGTTGATCGTATCTTTCATACGACTCATGTTCGACCTTTTGGTCTCTTGTGTTCCGAGGCCATGTTTGTACATGCTAGGCTCGTCAAGTTAACCTAAGTGTTTGCATGTGTAAATCTGTCTTACACCCGTTGTATGTGAACGTTGGAATCTATCACACCCGATCATCACGTGGTGCTTCGAAACAACGAACTGTCGCAACGGCGCACAGATAGGGGGAACACTGTCTTGAGATTTATTATGAGGGATCATCTTATTTACTACCGTCGTTCTAAGTAACAAGATGCAAAAACATGATAAACATCACATGCAATCAAATAATAGTGACATGATATGGCCAATATCATATAGCTCCTTTGATCTCCATCTTGGGGCTCCATGATCATCTTGTCACCGGCATGACACCATGATCTCCATTATCGTGTCTCCATGAAGTTGCTCACCAACTATTACTTCTACTACTATGGCTAACACGTTTAGCAATAAAGTAAACTAATTTACATGGCGTTTCTCAATGACACGCAGGTCATACAAAAAATAAAGACAACTCCTATTATTCATCATTCATCACAACTTTGGCCATATCACATCACAAAACACTTGCTGCAAAAAGAAGTTAGACGTCCTCTAATTGTTGTTGCAAGTTTTACGTGGCTGCAATAGGGTTCTAGCAAGAACGTTTTCTTACCTACATAAAAGCCACAACGTGATTTGTAAACTTCTATTTACCCTTCATAAGGACCCTTTTCGTCGAATCCGCTCCAACTAAAGTGGGAGAGACAGACACCCGCTAGCCACCTTATGCAACTAGTGCATGTCAGTCGGTGGAACCTGTCTCATGTAAGCGTACGTGTAAGGTCGGTCCGGGCCGCTTCATCCCACAATACCGCTGAAGCAAAATAATACTAGTAGCGGCAAGAAAGTTGACAACATCTACGCCCACAACAAATTGTGTTCTACTCGTGCAAAGAGAACTACGCATAGACCTGGCTCATGATGCTACTGTTGGGGAATGTTGCAGAAAATAAAAAAAATTCTATGGTTTCACCAAGATCTATCTATGAGTTCATCTAGCAACGAGTGATCGGAGTGCATCTACATACCTTTGTAGATCACGAGCGGAAGCGTTCAAGAGAACGGGGTTGAGGGAGTCGTACTCGTCGTGATCCAAATCACCGGAGATCCTAGTGCCGAACGGACGGCACCTCTGCGTTCAACACACGTATGGAGCGCATGACGTCTCCTCCTTCTTGATCCAGCAAGGGGGATGGACAGGTTGATGAAGATCCAGCAGCACGACGGCGTGGTGGTGGATGCAGCAGTGATCGCAGCAGGGCTTCGCCGAGCTTCTGCGAGAGGGAGAGGTGTAGCAGGGGAGAGGGAGGAGCCAATACTTTTAGGTGCGGCTGCCCTCCCTCCCCCCCTTTATATAGGCCCCCTGGGGGGGGCGCCGGCCCTGGAGATGAGATCTCCCAAGGGGGCGGCGGCCAAGGGGGTGGAGTGCCCCCCAAGGCAAGTGGAGGCGCCCCCACCCTAGGGTTTCCAACCCTAGGCGCAGGGGGGCCCAAGGGGGGGGGGCGCACCAGCCCACTATGGGCTGGTTCCCCTCCCCACTTCAGCCCATGGGGCCCTCCGGGATGGGTGGCCCCACCCGGTGGACCCCCGGGACCCATCCGGTGGTCTCAGTACAATACCGGTGACCATGAATCTTTCCCGATGGCCGAAACTACACTTCCTATATATAATTCTTCACCTCCGGACTATTCCGGAACTCCTCGTGACGTCCAGGATCTCATCCGAGACTCCGAACAACTTTCGGATTACTGCATACTCATATCTCTACAACCCTAGCATCACCAAACCTTAAGTGTGTAGACCCTACGGGTTCGGGAGACATGTAGACATGACCGAGACGGCTCTCCGGCCAATAACCTATAGAGGGATCTGGATACCCATGTTGGCTCCCACATGCTCCTCGATGATCTCATCGGATGAACCACGATGTCGAGGATTCAAGCAACCCCGTATACAATTCCCTTTGTCAATCGGTATGTTACTTGCCCGTCGGTATCCCAATACCTCGTTCAATCTTGTTACCGGCAAGTCACTTTACTCGTACCGTAATGCATGATCCCGTGACCAAACACTTGGTTACTTTGAGCTCATTATGATGATGCATTACCGAGTGGGCCCAGAGATACCTCTCCGTCATACGGAGTGAAAAATCCCAGTCTCGATCCGTGTCAACCCAACAGACACTTTCGGAGATACCCGTAGTATACCTTTATAGTCACCCAGTTACGTTGTGACGTTTGGTACACCCAAAGCACTCTTACGGTATCCGGGAGTTACACGATCTCATGGTCTAAGGAAAAGATACTTGACATTGGAAAAGCTCTAGCAAACGAACTATACGATCTTGTGCTATGCTTAGGATTGGGTCTTGTCCATCACATCGTTCTCCTAATGATGTGATCTCGTTATCAATGACATCCAATGTCCATAGTCAGGAAACCATGACTATCTCTTGATCAATGAGCTAGTCAACTAGAGGCTTACTAGGGACATGATGGTGTCTATGTATTCACACATGTATTATGATTTCCGGATAACACAATTATAGCATGAATAAAAGACAATTATCATGAACAAGGAAATATAATAATAATCCTTTTATTATTGCCTCTAGGGCATATTCCGAACAGCATGTACCTAGACACCAGGGGCTTCTTACAAAGGGCACTATTTAGGCCCGGTTTATACCATAAAGACCGAATACCTTAGGGAGTGTTAGGCGTCGCGAGTTTGGCCTTATATGCATCAGCTCCGAATCATGTCTTTGATCAAATGTTGGGTTTGCCCGGCTCCTATGTTTTGGTACCTTATGTTCCGCTCTATCGGCTAAGGTATCACTAGGAGAACTACTGCGATTGTGCCCAGGGTCATTCGGACGAGCACCTCAGTAGAGAAAGCCGAAAACTGACTGTCATGATATAGCGTTAGACTGGTCAACCACTCGATGACCTATCGGAATGTTAGAATTCCTCCGCCGTAACGAAGGGCCGTTTCCCAGCCAGGTATGTACGCACCCGAATTCGGGAGAGTGCGGAGCCAACATGGGCTATATAGTAACCCCACCATCAAACTCCTATGGCTAAGTGAAAGTGTTAAAGCATCATAGTCCGGTTGCCTCGTTCGCTGCGCTATCACCTCCTTAATAGGACCAAGACGTTGGGTTAAGTGTGAACACACGTCTTCTGCAAACACCTCCGCATTATATGCGTGGGGGCTGAAGCCAACGACTGCAATCTTTCAGGTTATACACATGTATACATAAACGACCGCACAAGAGGCATCATATTACTTTCAGGCAAAAGTATAAACACAGCCTTAATAAATTTCATAAAAACATTGTGTTTACAATGGGAATACATGTCACTCGAACATAATATTCTTCGAGCATTGGGCTTCTATCAAACTGTAACATCCCAAATTTTCAATTTGGAATGTTATACATTAGATCATCATTGCATACCATATTTTATTTTGCATTTTGGTTGATCCTAGAAATTCTACGCAACTCAATGACCCACGGAGAGAGTTGGGGATTTCGTTATTTTCATATTTGAGTTTTCTCAAATTTTGAGAATAGGATCATTTGATTTTAATTATTTTATCATCAATTATTTCTATTACAAAAATATGAGAGAGGGAATAAAATGACTTTCTCAAAATAAAGAAATATTGAGGATTTAATAATAAAATCAAATAAGATTTTATTTCGGAGTTTTTTTGGTGTTTTATTTGAATTTAGGAAAAATGGGCATTTTTCAAAATTGCATTTAGGTCCCAAATAAATGTTCACCATGTGAGGCTTGATTTTAGAACCCGTGAAAATTTATTTCGGAATTTTCATAGTCCGTTTAGTATTTGCTTTTATTTTCTTCCGAGCGTAATTATATAAAAATAAGGAACCGACCTAACGGGCCGTGTCCGACTAGGACTCCAGCCCGACTAGGCAATATAAGCCTGGGAGCCCAGCCCGCAGCCCCCCAAACCCTAGCCAGCCCCAGCCCTAGCCGCTGCCGCTGCGCCGCCCCGCGCCGCCCCGCCGCGCCGCCGCCGCCACCCGCGCTGCCGCACGCCGCCCGAGGTTCGCCTCGCCACGAAATTTGTGCCGCCGTTTTTTTTGAAAAACTGTTCGGTTTTTCCATCGGTTTTTCGCTGGTTTTTTTAGTTTCGGTTTTTTTAAATAGATCGGTTTTTCCGGTTTATTTGAATAGGGAGCATTCGTCCGTTCGTTCGTTCTAGCGAACGTTCGTCGTTTTTCTTTTTCTCGGATTAAATCCGCGATTTTTCTGATCGCGATTCCTGAGCCGACTTTCTTTTTAGTATAACTTTTCGCTCGTTTATCAGAATCAGGCGATTCAAGCGCCTAGAGTTGCGTCTCGAAACCCTCTATCCGTTTAACCAACTTAAACAAGATTTTGCTACTGTAAAAATTGCCCTAGATTCAGATTAGTAGCAAAATTCTAGGCGCTTCAAGATTTTGCTACTGTAAAAACAAGATTAAGTTGGTTAAACGGATAGAGGGTTTCGAGATGAAACTCTAGGCGCTTGAATCGCCTGATTCCGATAAACGAGCGAAAAGTTATACTAAAAAGAAAGTCGGATCAGGAATCGCGATCAGAATAATCGCGGATTTAATCCGAGAAAAAGAAAAACGACGAACGTTCGCTAGAACGAACGAACGGACGAACGCTCGCTATTTAAATAAACCGGAAAAACCGATCTATTAAAAAAACGAAACTAATAAAACGATGAAAAACCGACGGAAAAACCGAACGACTTTTCGAAAAAAAATAGCGGCACAGATTTCGAGGCGAGGCGAACCTCGGGCGGCGTGCGGCGGGGCGGCGCGGCGGGCGGCGGCGCGGGACGGCGGTAGTGGCGCGGAGGGGCGGGGCGGGGCGGTGGTGGCGGCTAGGGCTGGGGCTGGCTAGGGTTTGGGGCGCTGCGGGCTGGGCTCCCCGGCTTATATTGCCTAGTCGGGCCGGAGTCCTAGTCGGACACGACACGTTAGGTCAGTTCGTTTTTTTATAATTACGCTCGGAAGAAAAATAAAAAGAAATACTAAACGAACTCCAAAAATTCCGAAATAAATTTTCGCGGGCTTCTAAAATCAAGCCTCACAAGGTGAACATTTATTTGGGACCCAAATACAATTTTGAAAAACGCTCATTTTTCCTAAATTCAAATAAAACACCAAAAAAACTCTGAAATAAAATCTTATTTGATTTTATTATTAAATCCTCAATATTTCTTTATTTTAGGAAAGTCATTTTATTCCCTCTCTCATATTTTTGTAATAGAAATAATTGATGATAAAATAATTAAAATCAAATGATCCTATTCTCAAAATTTGAGAAAACTCAAATATGAAAATAACGAAATCCCCAACTCTCTCCGTGGGTCATTGAGTTGCGTAGAATTTCTAGGATCAACCAAAATGCAAAATAAAATATGGTATGCAATGATGATCTAATGTATAACATTCCAAATTGAAATTTTTTGATGTTACAAACCTACCCCCCTTAAGATGAATCTCGCCCTCGAGATTTGGGTTGGCTAGAAAATAGGTGAGGGTGGCCCTTGAACAAATCTTCCTCTCGCTCCCAGGTGGCTTCATCCTTTGTGTGGTGGCTCAAGTGAACGCTGCAAAACTTGATAACCTTGCTGCGAGTAACTCGGCTGGCGAACTCGAGAATCTTAATTGGTTTCTCCTTGTACGTCAAATCGTCATCCAACTGAATAGTTTCCAAAGGCATTGTGTCTCTCAAAGGTATGTCAGCCATCTCCGCGTGACATTTCTTCAACTGAGAAACGTGGAACACATCATGAACTCCTGACAATCCTTCAGGCAATTCCAACTTATAGGCCATTTCTCACATACGCTCCAAAACTCGATATGGTCCTACAAATCGTGGTGCTAACTTCCCTTTAACTCCAAATGCTTTGTTCCCCGAAGTGGAGATACTCGAAGATAAGCTCTATCTCCGACTTCGTAAACTGTCTCCTTGCGTTTTGAATATGCATAACTTTTCTGTCTGGACTGGGCTACCTTGAGCCTATCACGAATCAACTTCACCTTCTGTTCAGACTCTTTAATCAAGTCAGGTCCAAACAACTGGCGGTCTCCAACTTCGTCCCATGACAACGGTGTCCTACACCTCCTTCCGTACAAAGCTTCGAAAGGGGCCATCTTTAAACTGGCTTTGTAACTGTTGTTGTAAGAGAACTCTGCATATGGCAAATTATCGTCCCAACTAGATCCATAATCTAGCGCACCAGCTCACAGCATATCCTCCAAAATCTGATTGACTCCCTCGGTCTGTCCATCTGTCTGTGGATGAAAAGCTGTACTGAATTCTAGCCTGGTACCCAAAGTTTCGTGCAACTGCTTCCAGAACTTTGAGGTAAACTGGGTTCCTCTATCTGATACGATACTCCTTGGAACTCCATGCAAACATACGATCCTGGTCATGTATATCTTTGCCAACTTAGCACTAGTGTAAGTGGTCTTTACTGGGATGAAATGAGCTACCTTCGTCAATCGATCAACTACAACCCAAATCGAGTCATAGCCTGAACGAGTCCTAGGCAATCCTGTGATAAAATCCAGGCCCAGCTTATCCCACTTCCATTCGGGTATCAGCAATGGTTGTAACAATCCTGCTAGCTTCTGATGCTCTGCCTTTACTTTCTGACATACATCACAGACTGCTACATACTCTGCAATATCCTTCTTCATTCCAGTCCACCAGAAAATATCTTTCAATTCCAAATACATCTTGGTATTTCCTGGGTGAATCGAATATGGTGAATCGTGTGCCTCTTGCAAAATCAACTTCCTGATCTCCGGGTCATTGGGCACGTAAATGCGGTCTTCAAACCGTAGGGTATCGTGTTCATCCTCAAGAAATCCTTTAGCTTTTCCTTTGCTCAGTTTCTCCTTAATAGCGGCAATCTCTTTGTCGGTCTTCTGGGCTTCTCTGATTCTATCCATCAAAGTTGACTGAATCTCCAATGCTGCTAAATGGCCTCTCGGAACTATTTCCAAACATAGTTCACGTAGATTTTCTGCTAACTTCTTGGGTATTTCTCCCGTCATCAACATATTGACATGGCTCTCACGGCTTAATGCGTCAGCTACTACATTAGCTTTTCCGGAATGATAATGCAATCTCATATCATAATCCTTGATGAGCTCCAACCATCTCCTTTGTCTGAGATTCAACTCCTTCTGTGTGAAAATGTACTACAAACTCTCATGATCTGTGTACACCTCACAATGATTTCCAATGAGGAAATGCCTCCATGTTTTTAAAGCATGCACTACGGCTGCTAACTCCAAATCATGTGTGGCATAATTCAACTCATGAGGTTTCAGTTGTCTTGAGGCATATGAAACAACTCTCCCTTCCCGCATAAGCACTGCTCCATGTCCTCGACGTGAAGCGTCGCAATACACCTCATAATCTTTGTTCTAGTCTGGCAAAATCAACACTGGTGAGGTAACCAAGCGTTTCTTCAACTCCTGGCAACTAGCCTCACATTCCTCCGTCCATATGAACTTGGTATCTTTCTTTAACAACTCAGTCATAGGCTTCGCAATCTTTGAGAAATTCTCAATAAATCTCCGGTAGTATCCTGCGAGTCCAAGAAAACTCCGGATCTCTCCAACTGTTGTTGGGGCTTCCCACTTGGTCACGGTATCAACTTTAGCGGGATCTACTGCTATTCCTTCTCCGGATATAACGTGTCCGAGAAATCCTACTTCCTTCAACCAAAACTCACATTTGTTGAACTTGGCATATAATTGATGTTCTCTGAGCTTTCCAAGTACCAAACGCAAATGCTCCTTATGCTCCTCTTCATTCTTCGAATAAACTAGGATATCATCAATGAACACTACGACGAACTTATCCAAAAAATCCATAAACACTTTGTTCATCATGTTCATAAAATAGGCAGGTGCGTTAGTCAGACCAAATGACATAACGGTATACTCGTACAACCCATACCTTGTGGTAAAAGCTGTCTTCGGAATATCCTGTTCTCGAATCTTCAACTGGTGGTATCCTGATCGCAGATTGATCTTGGAAAATACTTTAGCTCCTTGCAATCGATCAAACAGATCATTAATCATTGGTAGTGGGTACTTGTTCTTGATCGTTACTTCGTTCAATCCTCGATAATCAACAACCATCCTTAACGATCCATCCTTCTTCTCCACTAGAAGTACTGGCGATCCCCAAGGCGAATAACTTGGGCGGATATATCCCTTGTCCAGTAACTCCTTAATCTGCTTCTTAATTTCCACCAAATCCTTTGCTGGCATCCTATATGGTCTCTTTGATATTGTCCTGGTGCCTGGCAATAACTCAATCAAAAACTCAATATCTCTATCCAGTGGCATGCCTGGCAACTCCTCTGGAAATACTTCAGGGAAATCCCTTACCACTGGTACTTCCTCCTGCACAACTCCTGTTAGGCAATTTACTTGAGTCCTTTTTGGCACATGCCGGGATACATACTTGATCCTTCCCCCTTCTGGGGTGGTAAGCAAAATTAACTTACTAGCAAATTCAATATTCCCTTCATACTTTGATAACCAATCCATGCCTAATATCACATCCAATCCTTGGGATTCCAATACTATTAGGTCTGAGGGAAAAAACATAGTTACCAATCCTTAATGGTAACCGATCACACCATAGGCTAGCCACATACTCTGCTCCAGGCGAGGTTACTAACATGGGTGACCTAAGGGCTTGGGTTGACAGGTTATACTTATCCACAAATCCCCTTGAGATGTATGAATGCGATGCACCAGTATCAAAAAGAACGAGTGCATTAAATGACTTAACCAAAAACTTACCTATTACTGCATCGGGCTGAGCTTCAACCTCCTCCACGCTAACGTGGTTCACCTGTCCCCTGTTGAAAGGGTTCGGCTTCTTCCCAGAACTTCCATTGCCATTTCCATTTTGTATTTCAGGGCATTCATTGGCATAATGTCCGGTCTTAGAACACTTAAAGCAAGTGACTTGGCTCAGGTCCTTCTTGGCTGGGGTTGATGGGTTGGTGCGATTCTGGCCGTTGCTTCCTCCATTCCCATTACCATTCCTGGTGCCATTGTGATTGTGCGAGCTACCTCCTCCATGGGTATGCTGAAAATGCCCTCCTGGTCTAGGGGTAAAACGTGGCTTCTACTGAGCTCCAGAACTATACTTTCCTTGTCCATACTTCCTCTTGTGATTCTCAATTTGCTGCCGCTTCCCTTCAATCATAAGAGCATGATCTACCAACTCCTGGTAGTTGTTGAAGGTTGCTACCATCAACTGCATGCTCAACTCATCATTCAATCCTTCTAGAAACTTCTCCTGCTTAGCTGCATCCATAGCGACGTCATCTGGGGCATAACGTGCTAACTTACTAAATTCCTCCTCATACTGGCCAACTGTCCGTCCTCCTTGGCGTAAGTTGCGAAACTCACACTTCTTCATGGCCATAGCTCCTGCTGAAACATGTGCGGTACGAAAAGCCTGCTGAAACTGGTCCCATGTGACAGTGTCGACTGGGAAAGTGGCTATGAAATTCTCCCACCATGATGTTGCGGGTCCTTCTAACTAATGTGCGGCAAACTTCACCTTTTCCGCATTTGTGCATCCTGCTGTGGTCAACTCCCTAGCTGTCTTGCGGAGCCAATCATCTGCAACTATCGGCTCGGTGCTACTGGAAAACACCGGCGGATTCAGCCTAAGAAAACGGGCTAAGTGATCAATAGGTGGTGGTGGTGGTGGTGGGTTGTTGTTGTTGTTCCCTTGATTCTGATTTCTGGACTAGCAACTGCATCAATGTGTTCTGCTGCTGGATCAACTGGGTGAGCTCCGGTGGAAAGGCAAATCCGGGGTCACATCTCGGAGGCATCTGAGGGTTTAGAAAAGGTGAGATGTAAGAATAGAGGGGGTCTAAAGAGAAAACACTACCCATATGCACATGAGGCAAAAGCAAACAATTCACTTCATTCAATCAAACAAGGGCATACAATCGATGTATCTATCGCAAAAGTGCTCGGACTACTATATTTACATGGTGGACTACTACTACTGATGAGGTGGTCTACTAGAAATATTCTTCGGTTGCAGACTCCATGATATCTGCTCCAGCTTCATCAACATAGTCATCATCGCTACTATCTGGATCCGAATCAGTGTCGTCGATGATGATGTAGTCTTCCGGGCTAATCTCCTTGGGTTCTTCGTCTTCCTCTACTGGTGTAGGGCCTCCCATAAATATTCCAATCTTCTTGATCAGGTCGTCATTCTTCTCCACCAATACTTCAATTTCCTCTTCATAATCTTCACGTGTACCCTTGAGTTCTTCCTCCAGTTCCTTGATTCTAGTCTTAGCCTTCTTCAGATCTATCATGTCGGCGCACATCTGGTTCTCCTGTCGTCGAATGTGCTGGTTTAGCTCCTGGATAAAAGCTGCGATTGATCTATCTTTCCTGGTGCTGATCATCTCCAAGTGTTCATCTCGGCGCCCACAAATCTGGTAGATAGTATCCTTGAGGTCATTGCGGTAGACTTCTCCAATGCGTCCCATGGCGATGTGAGCTGCCATGCTCTGTCCTAGACTCCAAGTTGGTGCATCAAAAGAAAACTCTATGGGCTCAGTGACTGGCATGAACGTCCTTCCTGGAACTTGAACTTGAATCATCCAGCGCTCTTCTTCAGGTAAAGTGGCGTTGTAGGTTCCGGTGAAGCTTGGTACTCCTATGTTTAGATATCTAGTGACTTCCTTCAAGTGACAACCAAAGGGTGTATCTTCATCTGGTTGCGTTAACTTGTTCCTTGCATCCGCCATCCTAAAAGAGTGGAAAAGATGAGAAGTCAGAAGAGAAGAGAGTGGAATAGTGATCTAGGTCTTTTAGCTTAGTGGTCATGTCCTACAGTCAGCGTGTGCTCTGATACCATCTCTGTAGCGACCAGACCTCAAAGAGTCTGATCTCTGTAATAACAGAGTAGGCTCCAGTGTCATCCCTAGATCAGTAATGCTGACACCTCACAGTACTCAGAGAATTTATAACAGAGTAGCAATCACACACTTATTACATCGAGTGTCTCAAAAGAGAACTTAATACAATAAATATGGCTTAAGGCCATCTAATAACGATAACAGCGGAAGGCTTGGAAGATAAGTGAGTCCATCAACTCCAACGGCATCACTGAGTATAGAACCACGACCTAAAACTCCTTAATCATCGTATGAAAAGTCTGCAACATTAACGTTGCAGCCCGAAACGGGTCGGCACATGGAATATGCTGGCAAGGTAACACATAGAGAGTAATGGAATGAAACAGCTATACTATATGCATATCTGGCTGGTGGAAAGCTCTATGGTTACAGTTTTGCATAAAGCCAATTTTTCCCTACTTCAAAGGAATAAATTTAATTACTATCATGGTGGTTGTTAAACATTGAGAATGGTTGACAGCATTCTCAATCCCAATTAAGCATCATCATTAAACATAACCCAACAAAATTAATTTAGAGTAACATGTTGAGATTCACATGATAATCCACGTACTAAATACTCAAGATGTCCATAGCCGGGGACACGGCTAACCATGATTAGTTTATTACACTCTGTAGAGGTTTGCGTACTTTTCCCCACAAGAATCGATCGCCTCCGTTTGGTTTCTCGCACTACATGGTGTTTGAGAAGACGGATGACCGAGACATAGTCTTTCAGAAGCGCTAGCACCTTACGATCGGGTAGACCGTACCAACCTACATCCCCTACATCTGCTAGTATACCACTGTAAGAGTTCGCACGACTTAGTCAACTATGCTAGAGCCCATAATAGCTTGTGGCTGCACACGGAAGTTTCTAGTATGAATAGTCTCATGATCCCTTTGAGCCTGGGTGGCGGTCCAAAAGAAAACAGGCAAGTCCTGGAATACCCAGGTGCCTCAATCGACCCAGATGTGTGTTTAAGTTGCCACCTTAGATAACCATTAATTAAGAAAACTCACATCTGTCATGGATGTCACTCACCCAATCCACTTCTACTAGCATAGCATGGTGTAATAAGCAAACATAGAAGTAACTCCCAAAGGTTTGATAATAAACAGGTAATAGGTACTACCTCATCTACTTCCCATCCCACAATTTAATTAGATCCTAACCATGCAATATGTGAGGGTTTGATCTAATGCAATAAAACTGGGTAGTAGAAAAGGTATGATCAAAGTGTTACTTGCCTTGCTGATGATCCGTGAAACCTAGAGATTCGAAGTAACAAGCAGCGCACTCCGGGTATTCTATCGCAGATAAACAAACAAGCATACAATAAGTAATCATCTAATGCATGGGTAAAACTCAAATAAGAGATCTAACCAGAAGGTTCAACTTAAGAACTCCGGTTGGCAAAAGAATCAAATCGAACAAAACAACGAAAGTCAAACGGCGAAAGAAAACAACTTTGTTCTACTAATCTGGATCTAGGGCAATTTTTACAGTAGCAAAATCTTGTTTAAGTTTGTTAAATGGATAGAGGGTTTCGAGACGAAACTCTTGGCACTTGAATCGCCTGATTCCGATAAACGAGCGAAAAGTTATACTAAAAAGAAAGTCGGATCAGGAATCGCGATCAGAAAAATCGCGGATTTAATCCAAAAAAAAGAAAAACGACGAACGTTTGCTAGAACGAACGAACGGACGAACGCTCGCTATTTAAATATACCGGAAAAATCAATCTATTTAAAAAAACCGAAACTAAAAAAAACCGGTGAAAAACCGAACGGTTTTTCGAAAAAACGGTGGCACGGAGTTCAAGGCGAGGTGAACCTCGGGCGGCGTGCGGCGGGGTGGCGTCGGCGGGCGGCGGCGCAGCGGGGCGGCGCGGCGACGGCGGCGGCTAGGGCTGGGGCTGGCTAGGGTTTGGGACGCTGCGGGCTGGGCTCCCCGGCTTATATTGCCTAGTCGGGCCGGAGTCCTAGTCGGACACGGCCCGTTAGGTCGGTTCGTTTTTTTATATAATTACGCTCGGAAGGAAAATAAAAGGAAATACTAAACGGACTCCAAAAATTCCGAAATAAATTTTCGCGGGCTTCTAAAATCAAGCCTCACAAGGCGAACATTTATTTGGGACCTAAATGCATTTTTTAAAAACGCCCATTTTTCCTAAATTCAAATAAAACACCAAAAAAACTCCGAAATAAAATCTTATTTGATTTTATTATTAAATCCTCAATATTTATTTATTTTGGGAAAGTCATTTTATTCCCTCTCTCATATTTTTGTAATAGAAATAATTGATGATAAAATAATTAAAATCAAATGATCCTATTCTCGAAATTTGAGAAAACTCAAATATGAAAATAATGAAATCCCCAACTCTCTCCGTGGGTCATTGAGTTGCGTAGAATTTCTAGGATCAACCAAACTGCAAAATAAAATATGGTATGCAATGATGATCTAATGTATAACATTCCAAATTGAAAATTTGGGATGTAACACAAACGATCACCCTCAAGAACCTCTTCGAAATAGTGTTTGGCAGCCACTCGGCCTATGGTCGAACCCTACACCGCAATAGTGGTAGCGTCCATCTCCGCCCAATATGCTTTAACACGGGCAAGGGCCATCCACGAACCTTCTATGCACGTCGACCTCTTCATCGCATTAATGTGCGGCACCGCACCAAGGAACAGCTGCACTAAGTTGAAATAGCTATTTGGCTTCGGCTTTTCCGGCCATAGCTGATCCACGACAAACCTCATGGCGAGTCCGGACAACCTATTTAGTTCGGCCCATTCGGCTAGCTGATCAGTCAATGGAAGCGGACGCTCTGGAACGTTGAATTGCGACCAGAACAGCTTGTCCTCTTCACGATCCATTTGACCTTAGAAGTATTTGGCCGCATCGGCAGCGCTCGCCGCCAAGTCCATATATGCGTCCGCAAACTCCACAGCCGATCTAGAGGGGCATACCGTGGATCTTTGAACTTCCTCCGTAGCATGAAGGGCTTCCCAGCCGCAATATCCCCGGCTTCCCGCAGCTCCTCCTTCTCTCTCATAGCAGAGCGGGTGTCTTTGTCCGCCATCGTGGCCTTTTCAAGGTCCGTTGCCTTCGCTTGGTCTTCTTTCTCAAGGAACCGGCAATGGTCGGCAGTGTCTTTTAGTTCTACAGCTATCTTGGCCATCTTCTCTTTGCTCTCGCAATGCGCAGCCTTCTCGGCTTTCAACTCTTCGGCCGCCTTCAAAGCAGCTGCATTACTAATCTTTGCTTGTTCCTTGGCTCAGGCAAGTTCTGCCCGCAAGGTTTCCACCGTGGCAACTCTATCTGCAGTCACAACATATTAAAAATACTAGCATCATGCTGCTCTTACTATGTGGCATTCGCCAGAAAATAACACTTACCCTGTTCCTCGTCAAGCCTCTTGTTAACAAGCTCGATGTCGGCATCCGCCACATCCAGTTGCCGCTTCAGTTCGACAAATTCATGAGTCCGGCTAGCCACCGGAGCTCCCGCTACCTGCACATCAAAGCGGTATGGTTATTACCTGGGACTACGATCCTCTATTTTCCGTCGTTCTCGGTGACAACCAGAGTCTCAGGGGCTACTATCTACACAGGGCACACCTAAGAATGTGCGGTACCATCACAAATGTATATCATTTTACGTACCTCAAAGCCCGTCAGTAGACTCATAAAGGCATCATGCAACCCACTTTCAGCGGAAGAGATCCTTTCCATCACCGTACCCATCAATGTACGGTGTTCTTCTAAGATGGCCGCTCGCTCCAACAGCTCTCTCAGTACGTCCGACCGCATACCAGACGGTGCCGGACTCTTCTGTTTGCTCCCTTCGAGAGCCGGACGCTGGGGACTTCGGGTGACTATAGGATTATCTTCTGGCCTCACCGGATTCGGAGAGGCCCTCTGTGACGACACTTCAAGGTCGCCCGCTTCTTGAGCGGAGGAGTCCGGGGGAGGCGTTTCTTTCTCCATCATCTCGGAAGAAGATCCCCCGAAGACGAGCTCTGCTGAGAAGGGCTAAGATCCGAACTGCAATAAATACTTCGGTTATTTTCCTCAGAGGTAAGGTAGTATATCTCCACTATTAAAGTACTTTTTGGTTACTTACAGCTTGTTGGAGGGCTGATCCCCGTGCGGTCTTTATGCGGCAAGAGCACCCTCCAAGGCAGGACCCTCTAGTGGAGATTTCTTCTCCCGCTTGGAAACCTGGGTTTCCGGATCTTCAGAGGTAGTCCTCTTCCTTCCCCGGGGTGAGAGAATGTCCGATTCCTCCCCTCGGTTATCCTCCCTCACGGAGGCGCTCATTCCCTCGGTAGGAATAGATAGCGATGGAGGCCCGCTTTCGCCCTCATTATTCCCCCCTTTCTCTTCCTTTGAGGGCTCCGACAAGGTGCTAGCTCGAGCATATTTTCCAGTACCGGATTTTCCAAACCCTCAGGAAGGGGGGCCGAACACCGAATCACCTTCGCCTTTGTTATCCAGTCCTGGTCAAAGAGCAATTTCTCAGGATGACGTCATAGTAAATAAAAGACGGTGTGTTCGGCTAGAGGATTACTTACTTGGTCGGCAGTACAGTTGCTGCTCAGGCCCACGTCCTCGCTAGTATCCGGACACTCTATTTGGGGTCCGAAGAATAGTACGCGACCCTTCTGGGTTGAAGTCCCACATGCGGAGGGGCCGGCGTTTGCAAGGTTGGACTCGACGAACCAGCATGACTTGTGCCACCATAATCAAACTGAAATCTCCTTCGAAGAGATTTCGGATGCGGCTTTGCAGTACATGCACGTCCTTGGCAGGACCCCAGCTCAGCCCTCTGCTAATCCATGACATCAGTTGTGGTGGAGGGCTTGAGAGGAAAGCAGGGGCAGCCACCCACTTGGCACTTCTGGGAGCTGTGATGTAAAACCACTCCTGTTGCCATAATCCGGACACCTCTAGAAAGGAACCTTTGGGCCACGGAGCTCCTGCTATCTTGCTTATTAATTAATGCGCCTCCACACGCTGCATACTGCCCCTCGACCATCTTCGGCTTCACGTCAAAGGTCTTGAGCCACAGGCCGAAGTGAGGGGTAATGCGGAGGAAGGCCTCACACACGACAATGAATGTCGAGATGTGGAGAAAGGAGTCCGGGGCTAGATCGTGGAAATATAGCCCATAATAAAACATCAACCCCCTAACGAAGGGATCCAGAGTGAGGCCTAGTCCTCGGAGGAAGTGGGAGATGAACGCGACATCTTCGTTGGTTTCAGGAGTAGGGATGACGTGCCCTCGGGCAGGCAGCCGATGCGAAACCTCGGCGGTCAGGTATTTGGCCCCCCTCAACTTCTTGATGTCTTCTTCCATAACAGAGGAGGGCATCCATCGGCCTTGAAGGCTAGATCCGGACATGATTGAAGATCCCGAGCACCTGACCTGGGCTTTGGGTGTTAGAACTCAAGGCGGGGGAAGGATTCGATTGAGCACGGGAGGGAAAAAGTAAAAGCCTTGTCCCTTTATAAAGAGGGTGAATATCAATCGTCCTCTCCGTAGCCATTTGGGACTTGCCTATAATCTAGGAGTCCAAGACATGATTGGGTTACCCATGCCCGTATTAATGAGAATCCCGTAATAAGGGGACATGATCTCTGCTTCGACGAGACGTGTCAAAAAACTGCCTCGCGTTATGTGCGGGGCTAGTTGAAGGAAACGGTTCAAATAATCACCAGGCCATGGCATAATGTCGTGTTGCCAAGACAAGTCAGCAAATTAGATTTGCGGAAATATTATTCTCTCTATGGTGGTATGTGGAACTTATTTTGCAGGGTCGGACACTATCCTTATATTCAAATTCTCCCGTGGTATATTCAGAGGAGGAACCCGCCTTGCAATGCCGAAGACAATATTGCGCGCCGGACTCATCGTCATTGAAGCCTGGTTCAGGGGCTACTGTGGGAGTCTTGGATTAGGGGGTCTTCAGACAGCCGGACTATCTCCATTGGCCGGACTGCTAGACTATGAAGATACAAGATTGAAGACTTCGTCTCATGTCCGGATGGGACTCTACTTGGCGTGGAAGGCAAGCTAGGAAATACGGATATGTGTATCTCCTCCTTTGTAACCGACCTTGTGTAACCCTAACCCTCTCCGGTGTCTATATAAACCGGAGGGTTTTAGTCCTTAGGACAACATACAATCATACCATAAGCTAGCTTCTAGGGTTTAGCCTCTCCGATCTCGTGGTAGATCTACTCTTGTACTACCCATATCATCAATATTAATCAAGCAGGACATAGGGTTTTACCTCCATCAAGAGGGCCCGAACCTGGGTAAAACATCGTGTTCCCTGCCTCCTGTTACCATCCACCTTAGACGCATAGTTCGGGACCCCATACCCGAGATCCGCCGGTTTTGACACCGACAATTAGCAACTGAGTTGTCAATTCAGTCACACCTGGAGATTAATTTTCTATGGCAAGATGATCAGCAGCAGAGTAATATGATAGTTTTCATAGTAGTAGCAATAAAAATAGCAACGGTAACAATGATAGATGTAGTTTTATAGCAAGTGCAATAGTAATGATAGCAGTAGTAACTTAGCAGAAACAATATGATAGAAATTCGTAGGCATTGGATCCGTGATTTGTTGGATAATATTTATCATGTGACAGTCATAACCTAGGGCGATACGGCAATAGCTGCAGTTCATAAATATAATGTAGGCATGTATTCCGTAAATAGGCATACGTGCTTACGGAAAGAACTTGCATTACATATTTTGTCCTACCCTCCCGTGGCAGCGGGGTCCAATTGGAAACTAAGGGATATTAAGGCCTCCTTTTAATAGAGAACTGGAACAAAGCATTAGCACATGGTGAATACATGAACTCCTCAAACTACGGTCATCACCGGGAGTGGTCCTGACTATTGTCACTCCGGGGTTGCTGGATCATAACACGTAGTAGGTGACTATGACTTGCAAGATCGGATCTAGAACATGGATATAATGGTGATAACATAAATGGTTCAGATCTAAAATCATGGCACCTGGGCCCAAAGTGACAAGCATTAAGCATGGCAAAGTCATAGCAACATCAATCTCATAACATAATGGATAATAGGGATCAAGCCCTAACAAAACTAACTAGATTACATGATGAATCTCATCCAACTCCTCACCGACCAGCGAGCCTATGAAGGAATTACTCACTCCCAGTGGGGAGCATCATGGAATTGGCCATGAAGAAGGGTTGGTGATGACGAAGAATGAAGGTCCCCCTCTCCAGAGCCCCAAACGGACTCCACATCGGGCCTCCCGATGACGAACAGGAGGTGACGACGGCTCCATCTCATGGATCACGATAATTCTTTCTCCCTGATTTTTTCCTAGAAAAATAGGATTTTATAGTGTCGGTTTCAGGGTCCGCGGGGCCAATAGGTGGGGGTAACCCACCTGGGCGCGCCTGGGGGGTAGGCGCGCCTGGGGGGTAGGCGCGCCCTGGTGGGTTGTGCCCACCCAGGTGCCCCCCTCAGGTGTCTCTTGGCTCCAGAAATTCTATTTTATTGTATAAAAAATCCTCGCAAAGTTTTGTTCCATTTCGAGAACTTTTATTTCTGCACAAAACAACAACATTTTAGTTCTGCTGAAAAAACGTCAGTTCGGGCTTTGTTTCAGTCAAATCATGAAAATTAGGGTCCAGAACAAGAGGAAAAGCGTTAGGAAAAGTAGATACGTTGTATCTCAAGCACACTACACAGTTCTATAGAGTTCTACCTTGATGGCCCCGTATGTCAATGAACACAAGAATATACTGCGCTCCAAACACCCGGAGCAGTGTGATAACTGGATTACATGTGAACACATCAGGACTTTTTGCAGTTGGTTGCAAACACATCTCATGGGTGACAACACTGTTGCAGATGAGCTATACTCATTGGCCAGGTGATCATCTTCGACTGTATTGACTTACAAAGGGTACAAGATAAATGGGAATATATTTTACACGATCGCCCAAGATCAAAGGAGCAACAACCAAAACAATGGTGTCCGCTTTGATGCAGCAACCAACAGGGGAAAGGATACATATTATGCTTACATAGTGGACATATGGAACTTGACTATGGACATGATTTTAAGGTCCCTTTGTTTCGGTGCAAATGGGTCAATCCGTTAGGAGGCGGGGTACAGGTAGACCCGCAGTATGAAATGACAACAGTGGATCTGATCAATCTTGGGTACACAGACGAACCATTCGTCCTAGCCAATGACATGGCACAGGTTTTCTATGTGAAGGACATGTCTACCAAACCGAGAAAAAGAAAAGATAAGGAAGAGAATACATCATTGAAGGAAATATGCCCTGGAGGCAATAATAAAGTTGTTATTCATATTTCCTTATATCATGATAAATGTTTATTATTCATGCTGGAATTGTATTAACTGGAAACTTGATACATGTGTGAATACATAGACTAAAAAAAGTGTCCCTAGTATGCCTCTACTTGACTAGCTCATTAATCAAAGATGGTTAAGATTCCTGACCATAGACATGTGTTGTCACTTGATGAACGTGATCACATCATTAGGAGAATGATGTGATGCACATGACCCATCCGTTAGATTAGCATAATCACTGGTACGCGTCGATGCTATACAAACGGTTTTTAACCCCTATCCGCGACGGCATTTGGGACCATCACCAAGTGAGTGTGTGCGATAGGGTGTCCTTCCCACACGACCCAGAAATCGTCGGGGATATGGAGCAGTGAACCAGAGGCCTTCCAAAATGTAATCGTGTACGATGCAGTACCCACTAAATTCTTTCGCACATGTGGTATCGGTGATTAAACGTTTCTAATGACGCAGTGAAACCATACGGTCTGTCGTAATGAACCGTTTGCGAAACAGTATGTAAGGCACACGGGCCAACATATGAAATGTGTGCGATTAGTGCCCCATCGCACACGAGTTTTCTGCGTAACACGTTTGCCATGCTAGACTCCATCGCACACGTTTGCCAACAATTACCGTCTGCGCTAATGTTCTATCACAAATAGTTCAGGAGCCCCTTCGCACACATACAAGTGCTGCAGACCATTTGTGATTTGTTGGGTCTCACCGACGGTTTCCGCAAGATTGACGTGTGCTTTTCGTTTGGTATCCCACACGTTTCCTGAAAAAATTACGACTGGGATTGTATTTTACATTGGGCATGGTTTACTCCCAGTTCTCGTGTACTATAACGCGATATCACAAACGGTTCCAGAGACCCTACGCACACATAGTAGCGCTGCAAATAGTTTGCGATTTGCTGTGTATCACCGACGGTTCCACTATGATTGACGTATGCTTTCCGATGTGGATCGCACACACTCATTTAGTTGAACCGTGTGGAGAGCAATTGCTAGGTTAAAACAAAAATATCCCATTTTGAATCGGCAGGCAAAAAGAAAATTCGCCACAATATTAAATTGAACAAATAAACAAAAATACCCCATTTTGAATCGGCACGCAAAAGCAAATTCGCCACAATATTCAATTGAACAAATAGTGTCCACAGGAAGAGCATTCATCAGATTTTGCAACAATTGCAATTGAACATATGGTAGCTAAATTCCAATGATTTGTCCACACATATATGCATTACATAATTAATCATAGTGTACGAAATACGAAGACCTCATCAGATGGAAAACAATGGATCCATTCGTTATATGTTTAGCGGCTAACTCTTACTCAGTGTTTCGGGAGAAGGCATGCTGAAATCTTTATTATCACCAGTGGAATTCATGTAGTGATCAAGGAAGAAGTCGCTGATAAATATACGAACCATCGGCAATTCACCAGCCGGGAGCGTTTCAGGAGTCCTTGGTTTTAAGATGAGCTGCAGTATTTTTAAGATCAGAATGTGCCATATGAGTGGAGTAGAAGATATTAATTAAGATAGACTTACTGGTACTAATTCGCGAGGATCGTCACAACTATCAGCAGATTTGTAGATGGAGATCATGTGTCTGCAAACATAGTATCCACAAAGGTTGGTCCCTGCTTCTTGCTGAGGACACTGAAATTTTTTGTACATAATTAGTCATGTATTTGTCCTGTTAGGAACAACCTAACTGGTGTTAGATGTATTATTTTTTCTTTGGACAAAATAGAAAGAGGTTTTAGAAGCTTGAACATTTGACTAGCGTAAGGAAATATATTTGTAGACTGTTGGATAAATTTTCCGAAAATATCAGATTTCGGTGTGTTACCGGAGAAACAATCTCATGCTGCAGAGGTAGATCCCTCTTGAACAAGTTCCTTGGTTTATTTTTCCACAATGTGACCACACTGTAAATGATGATGAATTTTGACAACATCAATTATTGAACCAGATATGAATGCAAATTAATTTCAACATCATAGAATTCAATACTTATCCATGAATTGCTCAAGATGCGTCAGATCCTGAGCGTTTGTTGACTCTTTGAGAGAATCGATGTAGTAAACTGTGTTCTTGTTTGGAACAATGAATACCAATATCCAATGATCGCTACATATTAAGAAAGCCATGAACTTATGAATTATGTCGAAATCTGAAAGACAATAAGTGTATGCGTGGTTGTTTACTTAACTTACCGTTCATGATATGGCTAGAGAAATGATTTTGCATGGGACGTGTTTTCGAAGAGACGGACGACCATGTTAACGGCCTAGTCCTGTAGCTCCTTACCATGTATTGTTTTGCCATTTGCTAATTCAGGATCTATGAAATACACATCCTCCCCTTTTCTTCTCTGCACGTTCAATCCCCTGAGAGGAATAAAATGCAGTTAGCTCTTTATCATTTATAGCCTTGTATGGAGAAGTTGATCAGAGTTTGGTAAGTACTTACAAAATCAGGCATCTAACAAGAGTGGCATCGAGCATGTTGAAGTTGAAGAAGATATGTAAGTCCTTGAAACTCACATTGATGGAACCAACATCGTGTTAGAAATGATCTCTATTGTAGTGGCTAGCAAACCATGAAGACCTGTTGACATTTGATCCATGCAATATTCATGTAATTCGCGACAACTAAAGCTACACTCATCAAAGTATTCACCAACAAGAAACGGCTAGCCATGGACGTAATTGTTTTCTTCAAGTACGCCTTCTTTACTTTTAGCAAGCAACAAACATACTTCCTCATCATACATGGCATCAGAAATAATATTACTCCTTGATTCGAACAAGCTGCTGTTAATTTGGTTCTAGGCGATGAGTGCTTTAAGTAAGAGGCAATCATTCTCTTTCCTCTTCACTCTCCTGCCGCGCTTCCTCCTGGTCGTGGGTGTAGCCTTTTTGGCTACTTCCTTCTTGGTACTTGAAGCATTTCTGGCAGAACGTCTGGTTGCCTGCAAAGTAGACTATCGAGCAGACGATGAAGCTTGGACGGACCGCTTAGCAGACGGTTTATCTATGTCAGACCGCTGAGCTGGCGGTGCTGCTGTGATGGACTGCTGGGCTGTAGGAGCAGAGGTATCGCACTGCTGACCATGCATTGAAGATATGTCGGGTTTCTGTGCAGGTGGTGCCAACTTGTCGGTGTGCTGAGGAGGCCATGCCAATGCGTTGGTTTGCTGAGCAGGAAGTGCTGACGCATTGGTATGCTGACCACTATCGGACCGATGGACTGATGAGCGGTCGGTTCTGGACCAACAGACCACTTAGCAGGCAGTTCCGAAGCATCAGACTGCTCAGCAGTCTGTTCCACCAGGTTGGTCTGCTGAGCATGTGCTGCAGCTGGGTCTCCCCCCGCTGCTTCAGCGGCCGGCATCTGAACCGGTGGTGCGTCTTCAGCAGTTGTAGGCCTTTCCACTGGCTGCTTTGAGGCGGAGGATGACATGGCCTGTACGCCATAGAGTCAGGCCGGCTGATCACAGATTGATGCATCAGCCCACGTGAGTTGCTGTGGCAAGGAGAGCATCACTGGTTGAGGGGCGACAGTGGTTGCTCTTGGCGGGGCTTCACGGATCTCATCGATGAACTCTATTTCCTTCCATGGCCATTGGATGTGATGTAACCGTGTTTCTCCCAAGGTCCTTTGCTCATCGAAGTCTCCTAGGATATTCTTCAGGGCAAATTCACTGAATCCAGGATTTACTTTAGCCATGTAGCACTTCACACAACCCGGCTTCAATGGAACATTGTCCAAGAAGAGGCCATCTTCCAAGAAGGGTGGGCAAACCCAGGCTGTTGCACATTTTAATGTACCTTCATAATGTGTAAGCACACCCTTCAGTCTATCTTTCATTGCAGATAGATCAGATATAGCATCATCAGGAGCAGCTGTAGTCTCAGTGTCACTGGGGTCAGCTGATGCGCATCTACTCTTGTGCAGTGTTGTCGTGCAATAAGCAGCATCGTCCATGCCCGCCTCCTCTCCCATCTGCTGGCTATCTGTGAGTGTTAGAGTCTTCTGCATCATCATTGACTCCTCAATATCCTTACAAATAGCCGGATAAATCTCCTTCCTCAACCTTTCATACAATGCATTCTCTTCATTTCACTCCTCGCTTTTTTCATGCTGAGCCTCTCTTCTTTGCTGAGTGTGAAATCCCTCGTGTCCGGGACATTAACACATATACCCTTGCATGGCTAGGTTGCTCTTTTGTTTTTAGAGCAATGGACAGAATGTCACATGGACCCGAGTTCTTGTAGAACCCTCCAGGGATCTTGGAAGCCTCTAACATCACTTCATGCAATTTAGTGTCATGTGAGTTTTCAAAGTAATAAGTTCTGTCATCATGCCTCTTTGCACGTGCCCGCAAGTAGTCTCTGGCATGTTCACCCCTGATTTCACTAAAGGCCAGATTCCCACCCACCACTACTGCTTCTTTGTCCTCCTGTTCCCATATCAGTTTCATGCCTTAGTATCCTGGCACACACATATGGTGGGGGTGTACGTTCTTCTTCTGAAGTTCCGATTGCTTGAAACTCTTCTCAGCAAATTCTTTAGTTGCCCTAACCCTTTTGAATTCTGCCCAGTATGCCTTTGTAATTTGGGGGTATGCGGGGATTGGTTCCTTGCCTTCACTCAAGTACTTCTTGTACAACACGTGCTTCCAGTTTCTCCAAGTATCCCTATCCTTCTTCAATGCAGCGTGTTCCACCTGGATTCTCTACTACTCTAGAACGTTCAAGCTATCCATGGTCTCCTGGACTATCCTTTGTCGGGTTTCTGTGTCAGCCTTCCGAAACCCCGACAGATTAATGTTGAGCCTTGCCTTGCCAACAAATCTACACACACTCCAAAACCTCATGCATGCTATATCTGGTTTAGTTGGAGCCCAAGACTTTAAATCAATCTCGATTACTTCATATACACCTTTAGGCTAGTGCGTGGGTTTCCTTGGAGCGTTCCTCCGTGTCCTGACTGGAAGGGTAATTGCTGTAGCTCTATCCCGTTCAAGATTACTTGATCCCTCACAATCTGCTTTAGACCTAGGGTTGTCCGAATCAGATGAAGATACATGGCCTGAAGCATGAGAGCTGTCGATGCTACTCGGCATCTACAGAGAACACATGCGAAACTCAGGAATGGAGGATAAGCATAAAACTAACAACTTGGTATCAAGCTTTCTAAAGATGTCATGCAATAATTTAGAAAATGTACGACTAATTTGTTAAGTTTGTGTGACTCAGACGCCCACGATCTGTAAATAGGTAGTAACTTATTGGAAAAAATACAACTTATATGTAGTAAGGAAGGTAGATAATGAACATATATACGCTCTCCGTTATTTTATAGCCAATTTGGAAACATACGAAATGAAATTGGAAGAGGGATTGCAAGGAAATATGCTTCACTGCGATGGAGAGCAGTAACTAACAGGCTTCTTAATGCAAACCTGACCGGACCATAGGAGAGGCGAGAGTTACTGCATCGTTATGCTCAAGGGTGGCTGACGAGCAAATGAAGATGGCGAGGCGCGGGCCGCCGCATGTTGGGAACGACAGTGGAGGTAGGCTTGACGCCGAAGAGCGGGCACATGGCCGGGGTGAGCACGGCGGCGCCAGAGAGGATTCTACTATGGATCTGGGGGATGGGGGAGCTGGCAAAGGAGATTGGGTGGACTAGTTGAGTGAAACACGGGTGGACGATGGGGGTGTTGGGGACTCCGGGTGTTGGCGGCCTAGGTGAAAAGGGTGAAAAATATCTTCGGTCGCCGCACGCGCGGAAAGGCCTAGGCAAATGGTTGCCTCTAAGCGCTCATGTGCACAAACAGAATAATTTCATTTGAAATGAAGACATACTAATTTTGAAATGAAGACGTGAGTTCATCGTTTCACCTCTAAATTTTTCCCACGTAAAGCAATTGATACGTATCCAACATATCTATAATTTATGAAGTATTCATGCCGTTAGATCATCATTCTTGGATGTTTTACAATAATTTTATAGACACTTTATATCATTTTTGGGACTAACCTATTGACCCAGAGCCCAGTGACAGTTGCTATCTTTTGCTTGTCTTTTACATCGCAGCAAATCAATATCAAACGGAGTTCAAACACTGTGAAACTTTTTATGGATTTTTATGGGCCAGAAGACTCCCGATGAGCCAAAGCAGCACTGGGGGGGGAGGGCTCGAGGGGGGCACAACCCACCAGGGTGCGCCAGGCCCCCCTGGCGCTCCTAGGTGGGTTGTGCCCACCTCGGTGGCCTCCCGTACCCCCTCTTTACACTATAAATTCCCAAATATTCCAAAACCCCTCGGGGTTAACCTTAGATCAGAAGTTTCGCCGCTGCAAGGCTCCGTAGCCACCAAAAACCAATTTAGACCCGTTCCGGCACCCTGCCGGAGGGGGGAGTCATCTCCGGTGCCCATCGTCATCATCCCGGCGGCCACCACGATGAGGAGGTAGTAGTCCACCCTCAGGGCTGAGAGTTTGTACCAGTAGCTATGTGCTTAATCTCTCTCTCTCTCTCTCTCTCGTGATCTATATCATGGGCTTTGTTAGCATAGATGGACCATATGATGTTTCTCCCCTCTGTACTCTGGTTGTGATGAATTGAATCTTTACCCTTTGAAGTTTTGTCATGTCGGATTGAATGTTCAGATTTGGGAACACATGATGTATGTCTTGCGGTATGAATACTTGAGGTGACACATGCGGTATCATATTGATTCACTTGATATACGTTATGGCACTCAACTTGCGGATTCCCGCGGTGATATTAGGGTAATCTATGCATAGGGGTTGATGCATGTTTTTAATATCTTTTCTCCGATAGAAACTTTGGGGTCTATTTGTAGTTCTGTGCGTGGATTTAGTATTATGAATATCAATATGCTTTGGTGTTATTATAGTATGAACTCTAGGATAGATCGAACGGAAAAAAATAGCTTTGCGTTATTTTAGTACGAACTCTTGAATAGATCAAGCGGAAAGAATAGCTTTGAGGTGGTCTCGTACCATACAAACATTTCTATCTTTTGTTCTCCGCTAATATGAACTCAGGAGTGATTCTTTGTTACACTTTGAGGGATAATTATATGATCCAACTATGTTATCACTGTTGAGAGATTGCACTAGCGAAAGTACGGACCCTAGGCCTTGTTTTTAAGCATTGCAATACTGGTTTTGTGCCCATTTACTATTTGCTACATTGCTGTTTTTATTTATTCAGATTATAAAAATATATTTCTACCATCCATATTACACCTGTTTCACCATCTCTTCGCCGAACTAGTGCACCTATAAGATTTGCCATTGTATTGGGTGTGTTGGGGACACAAGAGATTTCTTGTATTTGGTTGCAAGGTCGTGTGAGAGACACCATCTTCATTCTACACCTCTCATGGATTGATAAACCTTAGGTCATCCACTTGAGAGAAAATTGCTACTGTCCTACAAAACTCTACGCTTGGAGGCCCAACACTTGTCTACAAGAACAAAGTTGCATAGTAGACATCAAGCTCTTTTCCAGCGTCGTTGCTGGGGAGGTGAGTGCTTGAAGGTATATCTTTAGATCTCGCAATAGAATCTTTTAGTTTCTTATTTTATCACTAGTTTGGGTTATAAAAAAAACTACAGAAAAATGGAATTTAGGTTGCATCATATTATTGATCATGTTTATAGTATATTTCTTGAAAATGATGGTTCAGAAAGTTGCGCTCAATTGTTAGAAGAAGAAGAAGTCAATAAAATGCTTGGCACAAAATATTTGTATGATGAGCATGATTGCAATGTTGTTAGTATGAATTCTTTGAATATCCAAAATACTAATGATGATTGCACAAGTCATGACAAAAATGTTTCTTATAAGCATGTCACATTTTGTGGAGTGAATTGGGAGTGCAATTGTACACCAAAAAGGGAAGATAGATTTTGTAAGAAGCATAAGTATTTAGAAATGAAAAGGTTGCAAGAAAGGCTAGATGATTCTGCTGAAAGATTTAATTTTTTCCGCCATCCTTGTGAACTTTGCAATGAACATGGTCATTTAAATCTCCAATGCAAATTCTTTGTTGATCAAATCGTGGCTAAAAATTGTGATAACTTGATTACCCTTGAGCATCATAAAGAGCTTAGTCTTCTTTTGGGGTATGAAGAAATGAAACATATAACTAAGGGTATTCCAAAATTGTATATCGAGAGATTTCTTGATTTTGATCTAGAAGAAATTTATATGTTCTATGTGGTAAATTGCATTGAGAATCCTTATATCGCCAACTACTTAAAGGCAAGAAAACAAATGGAGTATGAAGAGAGTACTAATGAAAGGGAAAATATTTCCAAATACCCTCCTAGTGTTTATTATGCTGAATCAGGTAACGAGGAGGAGCTTCCTATCCAAACAATCTCTTCAACAAGAAGCTTGAAGAAATTAATTAAACCCACACATGGTGTGGTGAAGAAGAAGAAAAGAAGGAATAATAGAGTTAAAAAGGTATCTCTCCCAAATAATGTTCCTCCTATCACCATTGTGCCTCATGAAAGTGAATCAAATATGTTGATGGAGGATGATGATATTGAGTATGATTTTGTGATACCTACTACCATTTGTAATGATTATGATTGGGAAGACAACGATATCCTTTATGATCTTGAAAATATTTTTAGTAATTGCTTGGAAGAATATGATAATAATGTTTGATATACTATTGGTGCCATTCATGCTATTGATATGAATGATTGTGATGATATGCAAAACAACAAGCTTGGGGATGCTATGCTTAATGAGTATGATATGTTTAAAGAATTATTTGCTGGAAATAATGCTTGCCCTAAGCTTGGGGATGCTTTTCTTAATGAATACGATCCTTTGATTCCTTCTACTTTGGATAAGAAAATTTATTATGATGATAGCATGCCTCCTATTTATGATGATTACATTGATTAAAGTGGGTTTGGAAGAGTGTCAACTCTAGGTAGTAGTGATCCCACTATTTTGGAGGGTGTTGAATCTTATTACAATATTTATGAAAGTGGATTTGGAGAGGTCATGACTTTATTTAATGATAGATCCACTATTTTGGAAGAGGTTTCAATTGATTATTACAATGAAGTTGCTATCTATGATGATTATTATGATGACATGTATGCCATAAAGAGTAATAAATTTTCTATGCTTGTGCATCATGAAAAGAGTGTTGTATGTGATAGTTATATTGTTGAATCCATTCATGATGTTTCTGAAAATTATTATGAGGAAGGAACTTGTGCTCTTACATATCTCAATAATATCAAGTTTCTTCTCTATGTGTTGATTGTTTTGAAGTTACACTTGTTTTGCCTTCCTATGCTAGTTGATTATTGTTCCCATAAGTTGTTTTCTCATAAAATACCTATGCATTGGAAGTTGGTTAGACCTAAATGTGCTAGTCATATGCTTCATGATGCTCTCCTTATGTTTCAATTATTATCTTTTATGCATCATTGAATCATCATGCCTAGCTAAAAGGCATTAAAGAAAATCGCTTGTTGGGAGACAACCCAACACTTTTACCTACTGTTTTTGTGTGTTCACATGATTAGGCTGCTGTAGTAATCATGTTTTATTGCTTTTGTTTCAATAAAGTGCCAAGTAAGACTTTTGGGATGGCTTACGGTGATAGTTGATTTGATCCTGCTGAAAAACAGAAACTTTTGCACTCAAGAAAACAATTCAAATTTTTAACAAAAGCGTGATAAAATGCTGATTCTTTTTACAGAAGATTAATATACAAATTTATCAGGTTGTACGAATATTTCAGAATTTTTGGAGTAGCAGAAGTATGGTTTGACTACATATTACTACAAACAGTTCTGTTTTTGACAGATTCTTCTTTCAATGCATAGTTTGCTTGTTTTCTAGTTTCTATGGCTTATATTGCTCAATATAAATTGTAGAAATGATATGATATAGTAGGCATTGTGTGAGAACAATTATGAATCTTCTCTTTGATAGTACCAAAGTGAAATGGTTTGCTCTTTATCATACTAATCTATCTCGCAAAGTTCCGTTAAGTTTTGTGTGATTGAAGTTTTCAAGTTTTAGGTGAGATATCAATATGAGGAGAATAAGGAGTGACAAGAACCTAACCTTAGGGATTCCCAGGGCACACCAAGGTAATATTCATGGAAGATCCAAGCAACTAAGCTTGGGGATGCCTCGGAAGGCATCCCCTCTTTCGTCTCCAACATTATCGGTAACCTCACTTGGAGCTATGTTTTCATTTGGCACATGATATGAGTTTTGCTTGGAGAATCGACTTATTTTGTTAGGATTTTCTTTATGTTATTTAGAATAATGTTTCGCCTTTTTTATTTCAATAAAAGTAGCAATGATAGCCTTTGCCATGCTTATTTTGCAAGTCTACATGTTGCTGTTTCAAAACAGAAAGTTTACTGCTGTTTCAAAAATTCCCTAGAAAAGTAAGAATGTGATTAAATGTTAAAACTTTTTGAGAAATGAGATCTGGTAAATTTTATACAATTTGGTAATTTTTCATAATTGTTGGAGTTAGGGAAGTATTGATACTCTTGCATTATTTACAAACTATACTGTTTTTGCAGATTGCTGTTATGTTTGCATTGTTTGCATATGTTTTCTTGTTTAATGATTGTATTTGAGGATAGGAGTATTAAATATGCAGAGGCATTTAGTGTGCAATGTTGAATAATAATTTTAGTGATTTGTTATAGTAGAGAATGATAAGGTTTTTGCATTGGTTTATACTAACTTACCTCACGAGTTCTTGTTGAATTTTGTGTGGATGAAGTTTTTGAGATTTAAGAAAGCAGCAATATGAGAGAAATTAAGGAGACACAAAAGATCAAGCTTGGGGATGCCCAAAGCATCCCAAGATAATATTTCAAGAAGTCTAAAGCATCTAAGCTTGGGGATGCCCCAGTAGACATCCCACCTTTCTTCTTCAACAATTATCGGTTAGTATCGGTTGAGCCTATGTTTGTCCTTCTTCACATGATGTGTGCTATTCTTAGAATGGAATTTTGTTTTGTTTTGCTTGCTGTTTCAATAAAATACTTAGATCTGAAAGTTTTTAAATAAAATAGAGTCCTCAAATAATTGCCAGGGAGGCTAAGTAAGCGACATTCACATCCCATCAACGAAGCTCTTTTCTATGTCATTTACTCTTGTGCTTCACTTATATCCTATGAGTAAATTGTTGAATAAATTGAATATCATGAAGTTGAAATCATATCATGCGTAGTGGTAGCTTCACATTGGGTTTAGAAAGTGAAATCTTTTGAGGCTTGACAATCACAATATTGAGCATACAAACAAAAAAGTGCATGGCAACCTCCGCTTCCCTCTGCGAAGGGCCTATCTTTTACTTTTCAGTATTTACTTTTATGCAAAGAGTCAAAGTATTCCTCTCTATTCCTTTTTATTTTCTCTTTTGGTAAGCATCATGTTGTGAGGAAAGATCTAGGCACATATATCCAGTTGGATATGGGTAGCATGAGTTATTATTGTTGACATCATCCTTGAGGTGAATACGTTGGGAGGAAAAACAATAAGCCCCTATCTTTCAATGTGTCCAGTTGAAACGTTTTGCTCATGTGTACGCGGTGAGTGTTACAAATCATAGAAGACGATATGATGGTTGAGTATGTGGAGCTCTTACTTAAACTCTGTTGAATAAGTTGAATTGCAATTGCTTGGTCACTAAGAACACAGGTTGTTGAGTTTCAAAGGAGTTCATAGTTTGAACCTTAACATGTGAATTGGTTGCTACTATAACATGAGAAGTTTTATAAGAAAGAATTGCTTTTATGATGCTAGGAATAGTGATTGAACTTATCATTTACCAAACTTATGTACTTTGCTAGCATTCACACTTCATAAATTATTTCTGTTATCATTTACCTACTCAAGGACGAGTAGGAATTAAGCTTGGCGACGTTGATACGACTCCAACATATCTATAATTTATGAAGTATTCATGCCGTTATATTATCATTCTTGGATGTTTTATAGCAACTTTATATCATTTTTTGGGACTAACCTATTGACCCAGTGCCCAGTGCCAGTTGCTTTTTTGCTTGTTTTTTACATCACAGAAAATTACTATCAAACGGAGTCCAAACACCGCGAAACTTTTTGTGGATTTTTTATGGGCCAGAAGACTACCGATGGGCCAAAGCAGCACTTGGGGGGCCTCGAGGGGGCACAACCCACCAGGGCGCGCCAGGGCCCCCTGGCGCACCCAGGTGGGTTGTGCCCACCTCGGTGGCCTCCTGTACCCCTTCTTTGTGCTATAAATTCCCAAATATTTTGAAACCCCTCGGGGTTATCATGCTGTTATATTATCATTCTTGGATGTTTTACAATCATTTTATAGAAACTTTATATCATTTTTTGGGACTAACCTATTGACCCAGTGCCTAGTGCCAGTTGCTTTTTTGCTTGTTTTTTACATCGCAGAAAATTAGTATCAAACGGAGTCCAAACACCGCGAAACTTTTTGTCGATTTTTTATGGGCCAGAAGACTACCGATGGGCCAAAGCAGCACTTGGGGGGGCCTCGAGGGGGCACAACCCACCAGGGCGCGCCAGGGCCCCCTGGCGCACCCAGGTGGGTTGTGCCCACCTCGGTGGCCTCCTGTACCCCTTCTTTGTACTATAAATTCCCAAATATTTTGAAACCCCTCGGGGTTAACCTAGCTCAGAAGTTTCGCCGCTGCAAGGCTCCGTAGCCATCAAAAACCAATCTAGACCCGTTCCAGCACCCTGCCGGAGGTGGGAATCATCTCCGGTTCCCATCGTCATCATCCCAGCAGCCACCACGATGAGGAGGGAGTAGTCCACCCTCGGGGCTGAGGGTTTGTACCAGTAGCTATGTACTTAATCTCTCTCTCCCTCTCTCTCTCTCGTGATCTATATCATGGGCTTTGTTAGCATAGATGGATCATATGATGTTTCTCCCCTCTGTACTCCGGTTGCGATGAGTTGAATCTTTACCCTTTGAAGTTTTGTCATGTCGGATTGAATGTTCAGATTTGGGAACACATGATGTATGTCTTGCGGTATGAATACTTGAGGTGAAAAATGGGGTATCATATTGATTCACTTGATATACGTTATGGCACTCAACTTGCGGATTCCCATGGTGATATTAGGATAATCTATGCATAGGGGTTGATGCATGCTTTTATTATCTTTTCTTCGATAGAAACTTTAGGGTCTATTTGCAGTTCCGTGTGTGGATTGAGTATTATGAACATGAATATGCTTTGGTGTTATTCTAGTATGAACTCTAGGATAGATCGAACGGAAAAAATAGCATTGCGTTATTTTAGTACGAACTCTTGAATAGATCAAGCGGAAATAATAGCTTTGAGGTGGTCTCATACCCTACAAACAATTTCTATCTTTTGTTCTCTGCTAATATGAACTCAGGAGTGATTCTTTGTTACACTTTGAGGGATAATTATATGATCCAACTCTGTTAGCACTGTTGAGAGATTGCACTAGCGAAAGTACGGACCCTAGGCCTTGTTTTTAAGCATTGCAATACCGGTTTTGTGCCCGTTTACTATTTGCTACCTTGCTGTTTTTATTTATTAAAATTATAAAAATATATTTCTACCATCCATATTAAACTTTTATCACCATCTCTTCACCGAACTAGTGCACCTGTACAATTTGCCATTGTATTGGGTGTGTTGGGGACACAAACGATTTCTTGTATTTGGTTGCAGGGTCGTTTGAGAGAGACCATCTTCATCCTACACCTGTCATGGATTGAACAGTTTGGTAGGCACACGACTTTCGTGTGTGAACCATGTGCTATTTGAAAAAAAAATTCGGGAGGGGCTATTTGAAAACATTTACATGTGCTGTCAAAAGGGATGAGGATCGCCGTTCGATCAAGGAGAATCCAATGATGTAGACATACGATCCATGGGGTTTGGGTTCTGGCCAATCAGAACGCACGACTCAGATCATGCGCGTGCCAGAGGGAGGGGTGCATCGGCCAAGGTTTAGTGGACACACGGCTTTCGTGAGTGAACTGTGTGCTGTTTGAAAACATTTACATTACCTAACAATATATTTTTGTTCGAATGAAAACATGAGTTCATCGTTTCGCCTCCAATTTTTTTCCACAGTAAGAAATCACGAGTATAGTGGAGAGTGTCATATACTAGTATCCTGCATATACAGTATATATGATACTAGTGTATGATACTACATTTAATTAATTATAGCGCATAGTATAATACATAGAGTATAGTATGATTGATCATATTTATTGCCATGCATGACACAAATTAGCATCGCATTTAACATGATACAGTATCTACCTATATGTTACTCTAACATTCTCTATATATATTTAATTCTTGGCCACATCAGCATACTTGCTATTTCTGAGTGCATGACATTGTCGGCTATGATACCACCACTATAGCCAGCCTTATATAGTGGGGAGTATCATATACTATATATAGTATCATGCAAATGATACTAGTGTATGATACTACGTACGTACCTTCATAGTGCATGTATAGTATCATAGAGTAGTATATATCATGGATGACCACATTTATGGCCATGCATGACACCAAGTAGTATATCATTTATGTCACACCTGCTGATGATACATCCGCAGCGGACTGAAAGTGTAGTTCAGTTAACTGAACTAACTGAACTGCTACAGAGCTAGTGTGTGTGTTGGGCCAGAGGCCATGTAGGCAGTGTGTGTTGGGCCTGAGGCCGTGTGTGGGTGTGAGAGGGCCCAGGTGGGCGGCTACATATTGTACCACGGACGAGATGCTGGGGAGGAATGGAAAAAGATATCAATTCTCCTTTCCCCTTCTCCAAGCTCTCCTCTCACCCTCTGCATCTCGATCCCCCTTTCTCATCCCGATCTCTCCTCTCCCCCTGGGTCGTGACAATTTATTATATATATATATATATATATATATATATGTTACGGTATCTACCTATGTTATTGCTTCTCTGCCACGCCATCATATTTGCTATTCCCAAGTGCATGATACCGGCTATGATACCCCCACTATGGCCACCCTAATAAGGTTGGTCGTAATATGGTATCAAGCGGTATAATGCATGCCAACTAGACTTTTTGGATGATGTGGTGCACAGTTAAATGAGGAAAGAGAGGGTGTGATATCATATCATGATACCGTATCATATTAAATGTTGTACTACTTTGTGTCATGCATGCGCGCGTTCTTGAGGTATTACCGATCATATACTAGTATCACGCATATATCCTCCCTCCTTTTCGGTTTATAGGCTTAACTCAAAATTTTAGTTTTTCCATTTTAAAAGCCTCAATTTGGTTGTTCCCCATCACATGTTCAGATTCCAAGGTGCATTAAATCATTGCATGCAAGTATTAAGAGAAAGTTGACCAATGCATGTACTTTATGCATGCATGTATTGCAATTAATACATTGGAAAACATAATTTTTTGAGGAAAACAGAAGCATTAATTCGGTGTTTTTGCAAACTACAAAAAGTATTTCACCACTCACCATCTACCTTGGTTGGTGAGATTTTGGAATTGAGCCCTATAAGGCTGGTTGTAACGGGGAGTGTCATATACTAGTATCATGCATATGATATATACTAGTCTATGATACTACTTCGGTAATGCATAGTATCATAAGTGAGTATCTTAGGTTGCCTTATTAATTGTCATGCATCACACAAAGTAGTACAACAGTTAATATGACACGGTATCATGATATGATACCACATCCTCTCTTTCCTCATTTAATTGTGTGCCACATCATCCATAAAGTTTGTTGGCATGCATGATACCGCTTATGATACTACCATTACAACCAGCCTAAACCGGAAAGGAGGGAGTATGAGACTAGCCACAATGGAGAGTAACATACACTAGTAACATACACATATCCCTATACTATGTTACTACCTTCACAGTGGGTAGTAACATAAGTGTAGTGCCATGCAAAGCTTCATTTATTAGGTTATAAACTCATATTGCATTGGGACATGTGATGTTATAGTAACTAGCTAAGTTACTGAAACTATCTCTCTCCTCATTAACTTATTGCCACATAGGCAAGTTTGCTGAGTTGGAGTCGATGTTACTACTGAAGTTACTCCCACTATGGCTAGTCTGATACTAGATAGTCTATGATATACTAGCTACCTCACTAAGAGCATTGTTAATAATACATCCAACAGTCAGCTATAAGAAGTTGCCATGTCATATACAACCAACCTCTTAGCGGGCATGTACAATAATAAGTTTTAAACACGTACTAGTTTATCAATAGTTGGCCCACCTTACATCCTCACGAAGTGTCTTGGATCTCGTGTTGAAGCTGACTCTACTAACCAAGAGCCCGCTTCTCTTCTCTCTCCTCTTCTCTTCCTCCAACTAATAAGAACATATATATTATTCTATTCCTTAGAGCCTTCTTAGACTACCCACAGTGGGAGTAACATAGGTAGTATCATCACATGTATCTAGATAAAATAGATGATGTGGCAAGCAATAAATGAAAAAAGAGGAAAGTGGTAACATAGCTAGTTACTAGTAGTATGAGTAACATCACACATCTCAAGGCAAGATGAGTCTATAACCTAATGAATGAAGTGTTGCATTTCTCTACACATATGTTACTCCCAAATATAGAGGTAGTAACATAGACTAGTAACATATGCATGCGCGTGTTCCTGAGGTATTACCGATCATATACTAGTATCATGCATATATACTCCCTCCTTTTCGATTTATAGGCTTAACTCAAAATTTTAGTTTGTCCATTTTATAAGGCTCAATTTGGTTGTTCCCCATCATATGTTTAGATTCCAAGGTGCATTAAATCATTGCATATAGGTATTAAGAGAAAGTTGACCAATCCATGTACTTTATGCATGCATGTATTGCAATTAATACAACGGAAAACATAAATTTTTGAGGAAAATAAAAGCATTAATTGGGTGTTTTTGCAAACTACAAAAAGTATTCCACCACTCACCATCTACCTTGGTTGGTGAGATTTTTGAATTGAGCCCTATAAGGCTGGTTGTAATGGGGAGTATCCTATACTAGTATCATGCATATGATATATACTAGTTTATGATACTACTTCTGTAATGCATAGTATCATAAGTTAGTATCTAAGGTTGCCTTATTAATTTTCATGCATCACACAAAGTAGTACAACATTTAATATGACACGGTATCATGATATGATACCACATCCTCTCTTTCCTCATTTAATAGTGTGCCACATCATCCAGAAAGTCTAGTTGGCATACATGATACCGCTTATGATACTACCATTACAACTAGCCTAAACCGGAAAGGAGGGAGTATGAGACTGGCCACAATGGAGAGTAACATACACTAGTAACATACACATACCCTAGACTATGTTACTACCGTCATAGTGGGTAGTAACATAAGTGTAGTGCCATGCCAAGCTTCATTTATTAGGATATAGACTCATATTGCATTGGGACATGTGATGTTATAGTAACTAGCTAAGTTACTGAAACTATCTCTCTCCTCATTAACTTATTGCCACATATGGAAGTTTGCTGAGTTGGAGTCGATGTTACTGCCGAAGTTACTCCCACTATGGCTAGTCTGATACTAGCTAGTCCATGATATACTAGCTACCTCACTAAGAGCATTGTTAATAATACAACCAACGATCGGCTATAAGAAGTTGCCATGTCATATACAACCAACCTGTTAGCGGGCATGTACAATAATAAGTTTTAAATACATAGTAGTTTATCAATAGTTGGCCCACCTTACATCCTCACAAAGTGTCTTGGGTCTCGTGTTGTAGTTGGCTCTACTAACCAAGAGCCCACTTCTCTTCTCTCTCCTCTTCTCTTTCCTCCAACTAATAAGCACATATATATATATATTATTCTATTCCTTATAGACGGCTTAGACTACCCACAGTGGGAATAGCATAGGTAGTAACATCACACGTATCTAGATAAAATAGATGATGTGGCAAGCAATAAATGAAAAAAGAGAGGAAAGTGGTAACATAGCTAGTTACTAGTAGTATGAGTAACATCACACATCTCAAGGCAAGATGAGTCTATAGCCTAATAAATGAAGTGTTGCATGTTACTACACATATGTTACTCCCAATATAGAGGTAGTAACATAGACTTGTAACATATGCATGTTACTAGTCTATGTTACTACCCATTGTGGCTAGTCTTATGTCACTCTATTGTACTTTCTCTAAGGCATAGTATCATTGAGTAGGTAGTATCATATGTAGTACTTCATTTATATTGTCATGCATGACACATAGTAGCATAGCATTTATTATGATATAGTTTAATGATATGATACATAACCCTCTCTTCTTCATTTAATTCTATGACAGCTCATCAAAATTGCCTAGTTGGCATGCATGATACTAGCTATGACACCCCCTTACTATCAACCTAGCAAAGAAATTGTACAGATCATTTATGCGTTGCTTTCTGATTTTTCATCCATTTGTTTGAGAAGCGAGGAGAAGTTTCAAACATTTCGGCCGCGAGGTGCGGCCACTGGCGTAGGCCTAGTTGGTATTTTAATTACAGGAAATTAAGATGGAGTTTCGATGTGTGCCCGTGGTGTGATCTCATGACCCCGTCGAAAAAAATGGTAAAGTTTGGACGGTGACTGCTCCTTCCAAACCGGAGCTTCTCAGATGAAGGATCATGGTTTCCAAAAGGAGACATGTCAATTCAAACTCCTGTGGCCGGTGACTTCATCGTTTGGCCTCATAAAAATTTCCACGGTACACAATCACTATTATACCACGGGTTTGATTTTCTAGCGCATTTCAGGTATCGTTAGCTATATTTAAGATATTTTTTGAGATTAACGTGCATTTTGTGCATAAAAATAAACTCATGTGTTACGGAATTGCATGTGCTATCGAAAGGGATGAGGATTTCTGCTTGATCTGGGAGTATCCAACGGTGCAGACGTACGATCCATGGGGTTTGGGTTCTGGCCAATCAGAAAGCAAGACTCTGATCGTGGGCGGGGTGGCGGGGTTTGGTCGGCACACGGCTTTCATCAGCAAACCGTGTGCTTTTGCAAACCAGATTGCATATTTTTGTTCACACATACTGTAGTGAGATCAATTGAGTGTGCTACCTCTATGATGTAATAATAATAATAACAAAAAACAGTTAATATTCATTGCCTGAACTTACAGCATATCAAGGTTAACATATTAACGGTTCTTACATCAACAGAAAACCGGGCATAACTCACAAATTCAGTACACGTGACAGTTCTAAATTGAACGAATTAAGTTGCAGGGTAGGCATAAAGATTAGTCTTACGGCTTAATTCCCATGTACATGGGGGAACTGGGATCATTAAGTTGACCCCTCTAACATCCCAAATTTTCAATTTGGAATGTTATACATAGGTCATCATATGCATATCATATTTTTATTTGCATATCGTTGCGATCTAGAAATCCTAAGCAACTCAAGGACCCACGGAAAGAGTTGGGGCTTTCACTATTTTCATATTTGAATTTTTCTCAAATTTCAAAAGAGGACCACTTTGGTTTTAATATTTTTCTCTCCGAAATATTTCCCATATAAAAAAAATAAAAGAGAGGAGATAAAAGGACTTCTCCAAAATAAAAGAAATATTGGAGGAAAAATGTTTAAATCAAATAAATATTTTATTTGGGATTTTATTGCTATTATATTTGAATTAGAAAAATATGCATTTTTCAAATTTGCAATTTTAGGCCAGAAAAATGTTCACTTTGTTCTACATATTTTATTTAGACGGTGAAAATTGTTTTTGGAATTTTTAGAATTTTTTTATATTTATTTAGGATTTTCTTCGGTGGAATTATTAAAAATAAATGTTTCCCGGACCAAACTGGGCTAAAGCCCAGCCGGCCCAGCTGCGCGCCGACTTAGGAGCCGGCTCGGGCCACGAGACCAAGGTCGCCCGAGGCTATATATAGCCAAGGCCCAAGGCCGCCTCAACCCCAAACCGCCGCCAGCCCGCCTCGTGATGCATGCCGCCTCGAAATCCGTGCCGCCGCCGCGCCGACATTGCCACAGTTCGCCGCCGACCATTTTTTTTTTCGGTTTTTCGTCGGTTTTTCCTGTAAACCCTAGATCTAGATCTACATCCATTTTTTTCACATTTCGAATTTTTCCCAGTTTTCTGCCGGTTAGATCGGTTTTTCTTGGTGAGAGCTATTTTGCGACTGTTTGTTCGTTTAGATCTAATAACGAACAAATTCGTTTGTTAGCCTCTGTTAGCGGACGTTCGTCCGATAGATTTTATTTTATTTTATTTTCAGCTAGGGACCTATCCACGAATACTTTTATCGCATATGAGCCCCTGATCTTCAAACCCTCGTAACTTTTTAACCGTTCGTCCAAATCCAGTGAAACCAACGCCAAAATCTTCGTCTCGAAGCCCTCTTTCCATTTAGTCAACTTGATCATGGTTTTGACAATTTAAAATTTGGTTTCAAGCAGATTTGAATTCGATGTTCTTTTGATCGTAGTTTGAGTTTCGTAGCTCCGATTCGATTGATTCTTTTTCCAAATCGAAGCTCTTCAGTTGAACTTTCATTTTGGATTTTCTTATCTGAGTTTTACCCTAGCATATATGCTTGATTGCTTATGTATGCTGCTATTTGTTTGCGATAGAATTTCCGGAGTGCGAAGCTGTAGCGACCAGACCTCAAACAGTCTGATCTCTGTACTCCGGTGTCATCCCTGGATCAGTAATGCTGACACCACACAGTACTCGGATGATTTTTAACAGAGTAGCAATCACACACTTATTACATCGAGTGTCTCAAGAGAGAACTTATTACAATAAATATGGCTTAAGGCCATCTAATAACGATAACAACGGAAGGCTTGGAAGATAAGTGAGTCCATCAACTCCAACGGCATCACTGAGTATAGAACCACGACCGAAAACTCCTTAATCGCCGTCTGAAAAGTCTGCAACATTAACGTTGCAGCCCGAAACGGGTCGGCACATGGAATATGTTCGCAAGGTAACACATAGAGAGTAATGGAATGAACCAGCTATACTATATGCATATCTGGCTGGTGGAAAGCTCTATGGTTACAGTTTTGCGTAAAGCCAATTTTTCCCTAATTCAAAGGAATAAATTTAATTACTATCATGGTGGTTGTTAAACATTGATAATGGTTGACAGCATTCTCAATCCCAATTAAGCATCATCATTAAACATAACCCAACAAAATTAATTTAGAGTAACATGTTGAGATTCACATGATAATCCAAGTACTAAATACTCAAGATGTCCATAGCCGGGGACACGGCTAACCATGATTAGTTTATTACACTCTGTAGAGATTTGCGCACTTTTCCCCACAAGAATCAATCACCTCCGTTTGGTTTCTCGCACTACATGGTGTTTGAGAAGACGGATGACCGAGACATAGTCTTTCAGAAGCGCTAGCACCTTACGATCGGGTAGACCGTACCAACCTACATCCCCTACATCTGCTAGTATACCACTGTAAGAGTTCGCACGACTTAGTCAACTATGCTAGAGCCCATAATAGCTTATGGCTGCACACGGAAGTTTCTAGTTTGAATAGTCTCATGATCCCTTTGAGCCTGGGTGGCGGTCCAAAAGAAAACTTGCAAGTCCTAGAATACCCAGGTGCCTCAATCCACCCAGATGTGTGTTTAAGTTGCCACCTTAGATAAACCATTAATTAACAAAACTCACATCTGTCATGGATATCACTCACCCAATCCACGTCTACTAGCATAGCATGGCATAATAAGCAAACGTAGAAGTAACTCCCAAAGGTTTGATAATAAACGGGTAATAGGTACTACCTCAACTACTTCCCATCCCACAATTTAATTAGATCCTAATCATGAAATGTGTGAGGGTTGATCTAATGCAATAAAACTGGGTAGTAGAAAAGGTATGATCAAAGTGTTACTTGCCTTGCTGATGATCCGCGAAACCTAGAGATTCGAAGCAACAGGCGGCACACTCCGGGTATTCTATCGCAGACAGACAAACAAGCATACAATAAGTACTCATAAATGCACATGTAAAACTCAAATAAGCGATCTAACCAGAAGGTTCAACTTAAGAACTCCGGTTGGCAAAAAGAATCAAATCGAACGAAGCAACGAAAGTCAAATGGCGAAAGAAACAACTTCATTCTAGTAATCGGGATCTAAGGCAAATTTTAGAGTAGCAAAACCTTGTTTAAGTTGGTTAAACGGATAGAGGGTTTTGAGATGAAACTCTAGGCGCTTGAATTGCCTGATTCCGATAAACGAGCGAAAATTTAAACTAAAACGAAAATCGGATCAGGAATCGCGATCAGAAAAAACACGGATTTAATCGGAGAAAAAGAAAAACGACGAACGCCGAATTTTTTTATTTTTTATTTTTTTTTTCTCTTTTTTTCGTCACGAAAAACGAGGCGCGACGAACCTCGGGCGGCGGGATCATTGGCGACGGCGGCTCCGGCGGCGCGCACGGATCGATGCGGGGCTGATGGGCTGGGGCGGCTCGGGGCGGCGCTATTTAAAGGCTGCCCCCGGGCGGTGTCCCGCTCGAGTACGGCCCAAAGTCGGTTCGTTTTTTAAAATTATTCCGCTCGGAAGACAAATAAAAATAAATACTAAACGGACTCCAAAAATTCCGAAATAAATTTGCACGGGGTTCTAAAATCAAGCCTCATAAGGTGAACATTTATTTGGGATCTAAATGCAATTTTGAAAAATGCACATTTTTCCTAAATTCAAATAAAATACCGAAAAACTCTGAAATAAAATCCTATTTGATTTTATTATTAAATCCTCAATATTTCTGTATTTTGGGAAAGCCATTTTATTCCCTCTCTCATATTTTTGGTAATAGAAATAATTGATGATAAAATAAATAAAATCAAATGATCTTATTCTCAAAATTTGAGAAAACTCAAATATGAAAATAACAAAATCCCCAACTCTCTCCGTGGGTCCTTGAGTTGCGTAGAATTTCTAGGATCAACCAAAATGCATAAAAAAAATATGATATGCATGATGATCTAATGTATAACATTCCAAATTGAAAATTTGGGATGTTACAAACCTACCCCGCTTAAGATGAATCTCGCCCTTGAGATTCGGGTTGGCTAGAAAATAGGTGAGGGTGGTCTTTGAGCAAATCTTCCTCTCGCTCCCAGGTGGCTTCATCCTCCGTGTGGTGGCTCTACTGAACTTTGCAAAACTTGATAACCTTGCTGCGAGTAACTCGGCTAGCAAACTCAAGAATCTTAACCGGCTTCTCGTCGTAGGTCAAATCGTTATCCAACTGAATAGTTTCCAAAGGCACTGTGTCTCTCAACGGTATGTCAGCCATCTCCGGGTGACACTTCTTCAACTGGGAAACGTGGAACACATCATGAACTCCTGACAATCCTTTGGGAAATTCCAACTTGTAGGCTACTTCTCCCATACGCTCCAAAACTCGATATGGTCCTACAAATCGTGGCGCTAGCTTCCCTTTAACTCCAAAATGCTTTGTTCCCCAAAGTGGAGATACTCGATCCTTGCGTTTAGAATCTGCATAACTCTTCTGTCTATACTGGGCTACCTTGAGCCTATCACGAATCAACTTCACTTTCTGTCGGACTCCTTAATCAAGTCAGGTCCAAACAACTGACGGTCTCCAACTTCGTCCCACGACAACGGTGTCCTGCACCTCCTTCCGTACAAAGCTTCGAAAGGGGCCATCTTCAAACTGGTTTGGTAACTGTTATTGTAAGAGAACTCTGCATATGGCAAATTATCGTCCAAAATCTAATTGACTCTCTCGGTCTATCCATGTGTCTGCGGATAAAAAGCTGTACTGAATTCTAGCCTAGTTCCCAAAGTTTCGTGCAACTGCTTCCAGAACTTTGAGGTAAACTGGGTTCCTCTATCTGATACGATACTCCTCGGAACTCCATGCAGACATATGATCCTGGTCATGTATATCTTTGCCAACTTAGCACTGGTGCAAGTGGTTTTTACCGGGATAAAATGAGCTACCTTCGTCAATCGATCAACTACAACACAAATCGAGTCATAGCCTGAACGAGTCTTGAGCAATCCCGTGATAACATCCATGCCTAGCTTATCCCACTTCCATTCGGGTATCGGCGATGGTTGTAACAATCCTGCTGGCTTCTGATGCTCTGCATTTACTCTCTGACATACATCACAAACTGCTACATACTCCGCAATATCCTTCTTCATTCTGGTCCACCAGAAAATATCCTTCAAATCCAAATACATCTTGGTATTTCCTGGGTGAATCGAATACAGTGAGTCGTGGGCCTCTTGCAAAATCAACTTCCTGATCTCCGGGTCATTGGGCACGTAAACATGGTCTTCAAACCATAGGATGTCGTTCTCATCCTCACGAAATCCTTTGGCTTTTCCTTTGCTAAGTTTCTCCTTTATAGCGGCAATCTCTTTGTCAGTTTTCTGAGCTTCTCTGATTCTATCCATCAAAGTTGACTGAATCTCCAATGCTACTACATAGCCTCTCGGAACTATTTCCAAACATAGTTCACGAAGCTTTTCTGCTAACTCCTTGGGTATTTCTCCCGTCATTAATGTATTGACGTGGCTCTTACGGCTTAATGCGTCAGCTACTACATTAGCCTTTCTGGGATGATAATGCACTCTCATATCATAATCCTTGATGAGCTCCAACCATCTCCTTTGTCTGAGATTCAGCTCCTTCTGTGTGAAAATGTACTTCAAACTCTTATGGTCCGTATACACCTCACAATGGTTTCCAATGAGGAAATGTCTCCATGTTTTCAAAGTATGCACTACGGCTGCTAACTCCAAATCATGCGTGGCATAATTTAACTCATGAGGCTTCAGTTGTCTTGAGGCATATGAAACAACTCTCCCTTCCTGCATAAGCACTGCTCCAAGTCCTCGACGTGAAGCGTCGCAATACACCTCATAATCTTTGGTCTGGTCTAGCAAAATCAACACTGGTGAGGTAACCAAACGTTTCTTCAACTCCTGGAAACTAGCCTCCCATTCCTCTGTCCATATGAACTTGATATCCTTCTTCAACAACTCAGTCATAGGCTTCGCAATCTTTGAGAAATTCTCAATAAATCTCCGGTAGTATCCTACGAGTCCAAGAAAACTCCGGATCTCTCCAACTGTTGTTGGGGCTTCCCACTTGGTCACGGTTTCAACTTTAGCGGGATCTACCGCTATACCTTCTCCAGATATAACGTGTCCGACAAATCCTACTTCTTTCAACCAAAACTCACATTTGCTGAACTTGGCATATAGTTGATGTTCTCTGAGCTTTCCAAGTACCAAACGCAAATGCTCCTTATGCTCCTCTTCATTCTTCGAATAAACCAGGATATCATCAATGAACACTATGATGAACTTATACAAAAATTCCATAAACACTTTGTTCATCATGTTCATAAAATAGGCAGGTGCGTTAGTCAGACCACATGACATAACGGTATACTCGTACATCCCATACCTGGTGGTAAAAGCTATCTTCGGAATATCCTGTTCTCGAATCTTCAACTGGTGGTATCCTGATCGCAGATCGATCTTGGAAAATACCTTAGCTCCTTGCAAACGATCAAACAGATCATTAATCATTGGTAGTGGGTACTTGTTCTTGATCGTTACTTCATTCAATCCTCGATAATCAACAACCATCCTTAACGATCCATCCTTCTTCTCCACTAGAAGTACTGGCGATCCCCAAGGCGAAGAACTTGGGCGAATATATCCTTTGTCTAGTAACTCCTTAATCTATTTCTTAATTTCTACCAAATCCTTTGCTGGCATCCTATATGGTCTCTTAGATATTGGCCCTGTGCCTGGCAATAGCTCAATCAAAAACTCAATATCTCTATCGGGTGGCATGGCTGGCAACTCTTCTGGAAATACATCAGGAAAATCCCTTACCACTGGTACTTCCTCCTGCACAACTCCTGTTAGGCAATTTACTTGTGTCCTCTTTGGCACATGCTGGGATACATACTTGATCCTTCTCCCTTCTGGGGTGGTAAGCAAAATTGACTTACTAGCACACTCAATACTCCCTTCATACTTTGATAACCAATCCATGCCTAATATCACATCCAATCCTTGAGATTCAAATACTATTAGGTGTGAGGGAAAAACATAGTTACCAATCCTTAATGGTAACCGATCACACCATAGACTAGGCACATACTCTGCTCCGGGCGAGGTTACTAACATGGGTGACCTAAGGGCTTGGGTTGGTACGTTATACTTATCCACAAATCGCCTTGAGATGTATGAATGCGATGCACCAGTATAAAAAAGAATGAGTGCAGTAAATGACTTAACCAAAACTTACCTATTACTGCATCGGGATGACGTGGTTCACCTGTCCCCTGTTGAAAGGGTTCGGCTTCTTCCCTGAACTTCCATTGCCATTTTGGCCTTCAGGACATTCATTGGCATAATGTCCGGTCTTTTGACACTTAAAACAAGTGACTTGGCTTAGGTCCTTCTTGGCTGGGGTTGAGGGGTTGGTGCGGTTCTGGCCGTTGCTTCCTCCGTTGCCATTACCATGCTTGGTGCCATTGTGATTGTGCATGCTACCTACTCCATGGGTATGCTGGAAATGTCCTCCCGGTCTAGGGGTAAAACGTGGCTTCTGCTGAGCTCCTGAATTATACTTTCCTTGTCCATACTTCCTCTTGCGATTCTCAATCTGCTGCTGCTTCCCTTCAATCATAAGAGCACGATCTACCAACTCCTGGTAGTTGTTGAAGGTTGCTACCATCAACTACATGCTCAACTCATCATTCAGTCCTTCCAGAAACTTCTCCTGCTTAGCTGCATCCGTAGCAACGTCATCTGGGGCATAACATGCTAACTTACTAAAGTCCTCCACATACTGGCCAACTGTCCGTCCTCCTTGGCGTATGTTGCGAAACTCACGCTTCTTCATGGCCATAGCTCCTGCTGAAACATGTGCAGTACGAAAAGCCTGCTGAAACTGGTCCCATGTGATAGTGTCGACTGGGAAAGTGGCTGTGAAATTCTCCCACCATGATGTTGCGGGTCCTTCTAACTGATGTGCGGAAAACTTCACCTTCTCCGCATCTGTGCATCCTGCGGTGGTCAACTCCCTAGCGGTCTTGCGGAGCCAATCATCTGCTACTATCGGCTCGATGCTACTGGAAAACACTGGCGGATTCAGCCTAAGAAAATGGGCTTAGTGGTCAACAGGTGGTGGTGGTGGTGGGTTGTTGTTGTTGTTCCCCTGATTCTGATTTTGGACTAGCAACTGCATCAATGTGTTCTGCTGCTGGATCAACTGAGTGAGCTCCGGTGGAAAGGCAAATTCGGGGTCACGTCTCGGAGGCATCTGAGGGTTTAGAAAAGATGATATATAAGAATAGAGGGGGTCTAAAGAGAAAACACTATCCATATGCACATGAGGCAAAAGCAAACAATTCACTTCATTCAATCAAACAAGGGCATACAATCGATCTATCTATCGCAAAAGTGCCCAGACTACTATATTTACATGGTGGACTACTACTACTGATGAGGTGGTCTACTAGAAATATTCTTCGGTTGCAGACTCCATGATATCTACTCCAGCTTCATCAACATAATCATCATCGCTACTATCTTGTTCCGAGTCGGTGCCGTCGATGATGATGTAGTCTTCCGGGCTAATCTCCTTGGTTTCTTCGTCTTCATCTACTAGCGTAGGGCCTCCCATAAATATTCCGATCTTCTTGATCAGGTCGTCATTCTTCTCCACCAATACTTCAATTTCCTCTTCATAATCTTCACGTGTAGCCTTGAGTTCTTCCTCCAGTTCCTTGATTCTAGTATTAGCCTTCTTCAGATCTATCATGTTGGCACACATCTGGTTCTCCTATCGTCGAATGTGCTGGTTTAGCTCCTGGATAAAAGCTACAATTGATCTATCCTTCCTGGTGCTGAGCATCTCCCAGTGCTCATCTCGGCACCCACAAATCTGGTAGATAGTATCCTTGAGATCATTGCGGTAGACTTCTCCAATGCGTCCCATGGCGATGTGAGCTGCCATGCTCTGTCCTAGACTCCAAGTTGGTTCATCAAAAGAAAACCCTATGGTCTTAGTGACTAGCATGAACGTCCTTCCTGGAACTTGAACTTGAATCATCCAGCGCTCTTCTTCAGGTAAAGTGGCGTTGTAGGTTCCTGTGAAGCTTGGTACTCCTATGTTCAGGTATCTAGTGACTTCCTTCAAGTGACGTCCAAAGGGTGTATCTTCATCCGGTTGTGTGAACTTGTTCCTGACATCCGCCATCCTAAAGAGTAGAAAAGATGAGAGGTCATAAGAGAAGAGAGTGAATAGTGATCTAGGTCCTTTAGCTTAGTGGTCGTGCCCTACAGTCATCGTGTGCTCTGATACCATCTCTGTAGCGACCAGACCTCAAACAGTTTGATCTCTATGCTCCGGTGTCATCCCTGGATCAGTAATGCTGACGCCACACAGTACTCGGAGGATTTTTAACCGAGTAGCAATCACACACTTATTACATCGAGTGTCTCAAGAGAGAACTTATTACAATAAATATGGCTTAAGGCCATCTAATAACGATAACAGCGGAAGGCTTGGAAGATAAGTGAGTCCATCAACTCCAACGGCATCACTGAGTATAGAACCACGACCTAGAAATCCTTAATCGTCGTCTGAAAAGTCTGCAACATTAACGTTGCAGCCCGAAACGGGTCAGCACATGGAATATGCTGGCAAGGTAACACATAGAGAGTAATGGAATGAAACAGCTATACTATATGCATATCTGGCTGGTGGAAAGCTCTATGGTTACAGTTTTGCGTAAAGCCAATTTTTCCCTACTTCAAAGGAATAAATTTAATTACTATCATGGTGGTTGTTAAACATTGAGAATGGTTGACAGCATTCTCAATCCCAATTAAGCATCATCATTAAACATAACCCAACAAAATTAATTTAGAGTAACATGTCATAGCAGTAGAGGGTATAGCAGTAGACCTTACCAAGGTTCAGGTAGTCACTAATTGGCTAGCACCCACCTCAGTAGGGGAGATCCGCAGTTTTCATGGACTCACGGGGTACTACCGGAGATTCATTGAGAATTTCTCCAAGATTGCGAAACCCATGACGGAGTTGTTGAAGAAGGACACAAAGTTCAAATGGACAGATGAATGTGAGGCAAGTTTTCAGGAGTTGAAGAAACGTTTGGTTACAACCCCAGTGCTGATTCTGCCGGATAGATGCAAGGATTTCCAAGTGTATTGCGATGCTTCTCGCTTAGGACTTGGAGGTGTACTTATGCAAGATGGAAGAGTTGTTTCATTTGCCTCAAGACAGCTTCGACCACATGAATTGAATTATGCCACGCATGATCTGGAGTTAGCAGCTGTAGTTCATGCACTCAAGACCTGGAGACATTTTCTTATTGGAAACCATTGTGATGTGTACACGATCACAAGAGTTTGAAGTACATTTTCACGCAGAAGGAGCTGAATCTCAGACAAAGGAGATGGTTGGAGCTTATAAAGGATTATGATATGAAGCTACACTATCATCCAGGCAAGGCCAATGTCATAGCAGATGCTTTGAGCCGGAAGAGTTATGCCAATACCCTCGTAAGCGGAGGTTTTCAGCTGGAGTTAGTTGACGATCTCAAGGAGCTTCGTTTGGAGATAGTTCCATGAGGTTTTGTCGCAGCAATGGAGGTTCATTCAACACTATTGAGAAAGATTCGAGAAGCTCAGAAGGATGATAAGGAGATTGCTGAGATAAAGGAGAAGATGAGCAAAGGAAAAGCCAAAGGTTTTCGTGAGGATGAGCACGACACTTTATGGTTTGAGGACCATGTATATGTACCCAATAATGCAGAAATCAGGAAGTTAATACTACAGGAAGCTCATGTCTCGCCATAATTGATTCGCCCCGGAAACACCAAAATGTATTTGGATTTGAAGGAGCATTTTTGGTGGACTGGTATGAAGAAGGATATTGCCGAGTATGTAGCCGTATGTGATGTATGTCAGAGAGTGAAAGCAGAACATCAGAATCCAGCAGGATTACTGCAGCCTATGCCGATACCCGAATGGAAGTGGGACAATCTTGGCATGGATTTCATCACCGGATTACCCAGGACACGATCGAGATATGATTCTATCTGGGTAGTAGTGGATCGTTTGACCAAAGTGGATCACTTTATTCTAGTGAAGACCACCTATATGAGGGCGAAGTTGGCTAAGATATATATGACCACGATCGTATGTCTGCATGGAGTTTTGAGGACCATCGTATCATATAGAGGAACACAATTTACCTTGAAGTTTTGGAATCAACTGCACTAGACTTTGGGTACTAGGCTAGAATTCAGTACAACCTTTCATTCGCAGACAGATGGACAGACCGAGAGAGTCAATTAGATTCTGGAGGACATGTTGAGAGCTTGTGCGCTAGATTATGGATCAAGCTGGGATGATAATTTGCCGTACGCAGAATTCTCATACAACAACAGTTATCAAGCTAGTCTAAAGATGGCCCCTTGCGAAGCCTTGTATGGAAGAAGGTGTAGGACACCGTTGATGTGGGATGAAGTTGGAGACCGTCAGTTGTTTGGACCGGATTTGATCAAAGAATCCGAAGAGAAGGTTAAGTTGATTTGCGACAGACTAAAGGTAGCTCAGTCCAGGCAGAAGAGTTACGCAGATTCAAAATGCAAGGAGGTAGTCTATGAAATCAGAGACAAAGCATATCTTCGTGTGTCACATCTCCGAGGAGTTAAACATTTTGGAGTTAAGGGAAAGTTAGCCCCAATATTTGTAGGACCATACCGAGTTTTGGCACGTATGGGAGAAGTTGCCTACAAGTTGGAGTTACCCAAAGGACTGTCAAGAGTTCATGATGTGTTTCACGTTTCCCAGTTGAAGAAGTGCCATGCAGAGATGGCTGATATTCCACTGAGAGACACAATGCGCCTGAAAGCAATTCAGTTGGATAGTGATTGGACCTACGAGAAGAAACCCGTCAAGATTCTTGAATTTGCCAACCGAGTTACACGCAGCAAGGTTATCAAGTTTTGCAAAGTTAAATGGAGCCACCATACTGAGGATGAAGCCACCTGGGAATGAGAGGAAGATCTACGGAAAGACCACCCGCACCTATTTTCTAGCCAACCAGAATCTCTAGGGAGAGATTCATCTTAAGGGGGTAGGTTTGTAACATCCCAAATTTTGAATTTGGAATGTTATACATAGGTCATCATATGCATATCATATTTTTATTTGCATCTCGTTGCGATCCTCAAAATCCTAAGAAACTCAAGGACCCACGGAGGGAGTTGGGGATTTCACTATTTTCATATTTGAATTTTTCTCAAATTTGAAAAGAGGATCACTTTGGTTTTAATACTTTTCTTTCCAACATATTTCCAATATAAAAAAATAAAAGAGAGGAGATAAAAGGACTTATACAAAATAAAAGAAATATTGGAGGAAAAACGTTAAAATCAAATAAATATTTTATTTGTGATTTTATTGCTATTTTATTTGAATTAGAAAAATATGCATTTTAGGCCAGAAAAATGTTCACTTTGTTTTAAATATTTTATTTAGACGGTGAAAATTGTTTTTGGCATTTTTAGAATTTTTTATATTTATTTAGGATTTTCTTCGGCGGATTTCTTTTTAAAAAATGTTTCCCGGACCGAACTGGGCCGAAGCCCAGCCGGCCCAGCTGCACGCCGACTTAGGAGCTGTCTGGGCCAGGAGAACGAGGTCGCCCCAGGCTATATATAGCCAAGGCCCGAGGCCGCCTCAGCCCCAAACCGCCGCCGCTGCCAGCCCGCCTCGTGGCGCGTGCTGCCTCGAAATCCGCCAGAGTTTGCCGCCGACCGTTTTTTTTCTAGTTTTTCATCGTTTTTTCGTGTAAAACCTAGATCTAGATCTAGATCCTTTTTTTTCGCGGTTCAATTTTTCTCGGTTTTCCGTCGGTTAGATCGGTTTTTCTCGGTTAGAGCTATTTTGCAAACGTTCGTTCATTTAGATCTAATAACGAGCGAATTCGTTCGTTAGCCTCTGTTAGCAGACGTTCGTCCGATAGATTTTTGTTTTTATTTTACTTTCGGCTAGGGACCTATCCATGAATACTTTTATCGCATATTAGCCCGTGATCTTCAAACCCTAGCAACTTTTAACCGTTCGTCCAAATCCAATGAAACCAACGCCAAAATTTTCATATCGAAGCCCTCTTTCTAGTTAATCAACTTGAACATGGTTTTGACAATTTAAAATTTGGTTTCAAGCAGATTTGAATTCGAAGTTCTTTTGATCATAGTTTGAGTTTCGTAGCTCCGATTCGATTGATTCTTTTTGCAAATCGAACCTCTTTAGTTGAACTTTTAGTTTGGATTTTCTTATCTGAGTTTTACCCTTGCATATATGCTTGATTGCTTATGTATGCTACTATTTGTTTGCAATAGAATTTCCGGAGTGCGAAGCGTGCTACTACGAGTCTCTAGGGTCTGCAGATTGTCAGCAAGGCAAGTAACACTTTGATCATACCTCTTTATCACCCAATTTTTATGCATTAGTTCCAATCCTCAAACATTGCATGAGTAGGATCTCCTAACATGTGGGTATTGGGAAGTAGATGATGAGGTAGAACCTATTGCCTTTTCTTATCAAACCCTGGGACTTACTTCTACGTTATGCTTATACTGCTAGCTATGCTATGCTCATAGACGTGGATTGGTTGAGTGTATCCATGACAAATGTGAGAGTTATTAATTAAGGGTTAACTTAAGGTGGCTACTTAAATACACATCTGGGTGGATTGGTTGTGGGCACCTGGAGAATCCAGTGTTGTCCTAGGATATCCCCGAGTACCCGTGTGATCATCCTATGGTTTGCCACCCAGGCTCAAAGGGATCATAAGATTATTCATGCTAGAAACTTCTGTGCGCAGCCACAAGTCATTATGGGCTCTGGCATAGTTGAGCATGTTATGTGGCCTTTTTCAGTGGTAGGCTAGCAGATGTAGGGAAAGTAGTTGTAACTGTCTACCCAGAGTAAAGAGTAAATGCTTCTAAAAGACTGTGTCTCGGTCATCCGTTTCTCAAACACCATGTAGTGCGAGAAATCCAACGGAGGAGATCGAGTCTTGTGGGAAAAGTGCGCAAACCTCTACAGAGTGTACAAACTAATCATGGTTTGCCGTGTCCCCGATTATGGACATCTTGAGTATCTGGTTCTTGAATTGTCATGTTGATCTCATCACTCTTAATTAATTTTGTTGGGCTGTTAATTTCTTTTATTTGGGATTGAGTTGGAGGAATGTTCTTAATGTTTATCAACCAACTTGATAGTTAAATAAAATATATTTCTTTGTTGTAGGAAAAAATTGGCTTTTTGCAAAAACCTGTTAACCATAGAGCCTCCACCAGCCATATATGCATGTAGTGATAGCATTTACTTGTTCATTGCTCTACAGTGTTATATTGCCAGCATGTTCCATGTGCTGACCAGTTTTCGGGCTGCAACATATTATGTTGCAGACTTTTAAGATGAAGAGTAAGGTGCGCCAGGTCTTTGTCGTGCACTCAGCTATGCCGTTGGAGTTGATGGACTCGCTTTATCATCCAAGCCTTTCGCTGTTATCTTATTTAGATGCCCTTAAGCCATATTATGGTAATAAGTACTCTCTTATGAGATATTCGATGTAATAAGTGTGTGATTGAAACTCTGTTATAAATCCTTCGAAGTACTGTGTGTGTCAGCATTACCGATCCAGGGATGACACTTATGCACAGAGATTTGACCGTTTGAGGTCAGATCGCTACAACCCCGAATGAACTTGGGGTTTTTTGATGATTTTACATTGCACTGTTACACGGGTGCATGATCCCTTGGCAGGCAACTCATCAAATTCATCGTACTCGTCCTCATCAGTAACATCATCGACACCCAGTACCCTTCTCTTCCCATGCATCGGTAAATGGCAGTTCTTATGCAAGGGGTCTTCCACAAAGAAAATCTTGGTAGCATCGCTGGCAAGAATGAATGGGTCCGCATGATATGCCATCATTGTCCTATTAACACAGGTCTTCCTATACTCATCAATCCTTACCTGACCAAGAGGGATCCATGCGGACCTGAATAATGCCACCTTAACTTAGTCAAGCTCCCAAATCTCTTTGATGGTTCCATAGTATACCCTTTTATCAGCTTCATTTACAGTCATGCATTCTATTCGAACAGATTTGTTCTGATACGAGGTCTTCTGATCATGTTCCTCAGTGTAGAAAGTGTATCCATTTATGTCATAACCTTGGTAAGTCAACACCATAGGTGATGGCTTTTGTGCCAACCACGTAGCAATGTCATCGATGGACCCTTGTGCCAAATGATTCTTCAGCCATTCAGCGTAGTTCTTAGTGTGCCCCTTCATCTACACATCTGATAAATGCTCCATTGGTAAGAAGCTTTGGCGTATCTCTGCCAAGTGTTCTTTGTCATAAGCGATGAGAACCGGGCTGTTAAGTAGTACCGTCAAATGGGCTTTCTCTGCCAATTCTACAGGTGCAGCCATTTGCGTGCCAGCAAGGACCGACTTACCTTTCAGCCTTCCCTCGTGGCAAGAGAGGGGCAAACCTATAGGTCCTTGTTTCATGTTTTCGGTGCAAAACTCAACCACCTCCTCCTCGGTATAACCTTGTAGGGTACTTGCCTCTGGATGTTTTCGATTCTGACAAAAGCGTTTCAGTATTCCCATGAACCGCTCGAAGGGATACATGTTATGAAGAAACACAGGACCACAATACTTTATCTTGTCGACATGGTGCACGGTGAGATGGACCATGACATCAAAGAATGACGGCGGGAAAAACATCTCTAGGTTTGACAATATTCTTGCAATATCATCTTGCATATAATCCAACTCTTCAGGATTTACAACTTTTTGCCATAGTTGGTTGAAGAAATCGCAGAGGTCAATGAGTGTGTTTCTTTTATCTTTGTCCATCAGATTCCTGTTGGCCACCGGGAGGATTTGTGTCAACATTACATGGCAATCATGAGACTTCATGTGTCCCAACTTCATTTTAGCTAAGCACACATCCATGAGACTTTTGATGTTTGCGCAGTAGGAAGAGGGTGTCTTAACTGACAACAAATAGCTGAAGAACTGGGTTGCTTCTTTTGTACTGAAATTGTAACTCTGGCGAGCTTTGATGAATTTTTCATCTTGTTCTGCTTCACTCTTGCGTTTTGATTGATCAGCAGGCATATCGAGACGTGAACCGTCACCATCCTTTATTTTACCTTTAATCTTGAGCAGAGTACCAAGGATGCTTTCACATACATTCCTCTCTACGTGCATGACATCGATGCAGTGACGTACATGTATAATCTCCCAGTAAGATAATTTCTAGAACACCGATTTCTCTTAAAAACTTGACCCTTGGGTGTTTGTTTCACCATCAAAGGATGGTTCTTTCCAAGCACAACATTAATTTTTTAGCCATGTTGTGGACCACCTCCCCGTCATAGGGTCTTGGGCCCGCACCTGCCTCTACCGTACCATCAAATTCACCTTTCATCTTTCGGTATGGGTGAGTTTTCCATAAGAACCTACGATGACGCAAATACACTGTTTTGTGCGAGTTGGAAGTCTTCTATTAGTTATCCTATCATCTCCCTTTGTTCTCTGCCCTGATGTGTTGCCTAATACTGGCATATCTTGAATGCTGTGCACCAGCATCGCATGTAGATCGAAAATATCCTTTCTGTAAGCATCATAACATTTTACAGCAGGCACATCTATCCACACTGTCAGCATTTCATCTACCAGTAACTGAAAGTAAATGTTGATGTCATTTCTAGGTTGCTTCGGGCCTTGGATAGTCATTGACATCATAATGTATTTTTTCTTCATACACAACCAAGGAGCTAGGTTACATATGCACAGAAGCACCGGCCATGTGCTGTGATTGGTGCTCATCTCGCGAAAAGGATTCATCCCGTCAGTACACTCCCCGAGCCTTATAATTCTAGTATCCTTGGCAAAATTTTCAAAAAATTTGTTGATTAATTCCCACCGATCCCCATCTTTCGGGTGCCTCATAAAACTATCCGCAGTTCGCTCATCATGATGCCACCGCAACCTCTTTGCCTCTCTAGGGTTTGCAAACAAATGCCTCAACCTTGGAACTAAATGCAAGTACCAAACAACCTTGAACGGGATTCCTATCTTGATCTCGTCGTCCAATTTGTACTTGTCCTTTGATCTCATGCGCTTGTATCGTGTGCTTGCATGTGGGACATGCACGCAAATCTTTGTACTCACCACGGTACATTATACAATCATTCACACAAGCGTGTATATTTTGTACTTCAAGTTCCAATGGGCAAACAATTTTCTTCACTTCATTTGTGCTTCTGGGAGCACATTATCTTCCAGAGGAATTTCTTTGAAAATACCTAACATCTCTGTGAAGCCCTTGTTTGATAGACCGTTTGCTACTTTAAATCTGAGAAGCGCCAGGGTGGCACTCAACCTAGAATATTTCTTTTTGCAACCTGGATACAATTCTTTCTTGGAGTCTACATCAATGGTAGGCAGATCCTTGTACCCAATCATATCCTTTTTTGGGCCCTCGAAATCTGCAATCATAGCAGCAAAATATGGCATATCAAGATCTTCGTCATCTGCGTCGACGTCTTGGTTTTCCAGTGGGTGTTTTGGCTTTCCGGTGTTCCATTGGCAGCTTGACGCCTCTACCCCGATGTTAGATTCAACATTCATGTGACACTGATCGGGGTTTGGCATCTCGCTGCCCTGGGTATCTTCATCCATGACCTCCTCTTCACCGTGTCTGGTCCAACATGTATATCCATCCATGAATCCCGTAGAGACTAAGTGCATCTGGACAACTGCAACTCAGTGAAACTCTGTATTGACACAATCAGTACATGGACACAGGATGTAATCCACATCACCAATTCTCCTCTTTGTACTTTCAGCCAAATTCATGAACTCTATGATAGCACTTATAAAATCTGCGGTTTTCCTATTCTTCATCCATCGAGATTGTTCCATCTGCAGCACATGAATGGTAATTAAAAACAAAACAACAACATTAATACATGGATTAACTACTGCCCAAAGATGCATGCATAAATCACAAGGTTTTATTTTCATAATTACTAAGGGTGCTCCATGTTGTTATCTAGACGTGCAATGACAAAAATTAGTGGCCAGTCAATTTACATGCAGCATACTAGTACAGCAGTACCCTTAGGAATTGAATACCTTAATTAAGCCAGTCACGAAAAGAATATCTTAATTAATTAGCTGTGCAGTGACCTCCACCCAGCAGACAGACAAGCGCGATGCGGTGGCACGCCGACACAGTAGGGTCGAGGAGCAAAGCTTAGTGCGGCTGCCGCCTGAAGTTCGACCTCCACTATCCCACCATCGACCGCGATAGATGTGCTCGAATCATGCCGCCGCCGACCTCGATGGTTGACCTCCTCCTATCGACCGCCGCCGGCCGAGGATTGACCTCCTATGATGCCGCCACCGCCCACCGACCGAGGATTGACCTCTTCTCCGGTAGCGGCTGCCTAGGCCGCTGCCGCCCTTTCTATATGAAGAGCGGTTTTTTTTACGGATATCCGTAGAGCGGCTATTTACATGGTATCTCACCATAACTCAATTATATGGACAGGGTAGTACATCACATACAGTTATGTAACGGCAGCCGTGTCTAACCTATGTTTCCTTCTCACACGATTTGGTGCGGACATCGTGTGTGACGTTGTAATACCTAACACAAACGACATGTATAAATAGTGTGCCGTATACAACATATAGTGCCATAAGTAGTTCCCAACCGTTAGCTTATCTCCACAGTTTCCCCATTTCCCCCAAATCCCTACATAACCTCCAAATTCCCTTGCGTGGCGCTGACATTGGGGGAATGTGGACGAGTGGTGCCGATGGTTTCGGTGCGGCTACTGCTGCTCGTATCGCTGCCACGACGGCGGTCGCCACCGTGCACTTTCCTAAGGTCATCAGTAGGTAGGTGTACTATGGATCCGAACCATCCTGTCAGGTTCTAATCTATCCCGATCTTTTTTAGCATGCCCAAAGTATAGCTCCTTGCTGAATCCATCCTGAATGACCCCCCCAAGGAAAGCGATCTGCCGCCGGATCCAGAGCATGACTCTAGACTCCCGCAACACGAGTTCGACTTTGAATTTTGTGCCACCAAGAAGTACCAAAAGCTGGGTTGTGTGCATGGGCACACTCCCTCTCAACATGTATGTACGGAGCGATTCGACATTGGCAGGCGGTTTCTCAGTTGCCCCTTAGAGGTTAGTGCTAATTAAGTTCATCATTTTACTTCAGTTAATGACACCGCTCATTCTGAATACTATTTAACATTGTCAGGGATATGAGGCTTGTGCCTTTGTTAACTGGCTGGATGAAGAATGGCATGGCAGGGCTCAGAGTGTTATCACCAAGCTCACAGACGATAACGTAAACACTACAAAAAAGACACATCCGTGACATTTTGGGCCGAACGGAATTTTTTTCTGTCATACTTATGACACTTCTATGACGATAATTGTGACAAAACCCGGTATCATCATAGATGTGGTGGGGTCCTACTTCTCTGACAAAAAAATATGACAGAAAATGGGCTTTTCATCCTGGGCGGGCCGTAGATGCAGCTGCATGACATTCTTTGGGACGTCCATCATGGAAAAAACCATGGTAGAAGTAAGGGCGAGGAAAATATCGGGGAGTTCCCGGTTACGGTGGGTGGTCGTGGTCCGAGTGATGCGCGTTTCTCTCGTACGTACACGCGTGTGGGCGAGGCATTGCGCTCTAACTAAAATCAAGCGATGCGTTGGGCTCTAACTGAACCCGAGCGATTGCACTGCTGGCTACGCGTTACTGAACCCGAGCGATCGATCGATCCCTTGCTGTTAACTGAACCCGAGTGATTCCTTCGCTACTGCTACTAACTACAGCTGATCGATGCTGCATCTGGATGAACAATGAGCGTTATTGGGGGGATTTGGATGAACTTTTCCTGGTGGGGGTTTGGATGAACAGGACCCCGTGGTAGTAGAGGCCGTTGCTGCTGGATGAATAGTACCCCGATCGATTGAGTCGGTGAATGAGTAAGACGCCGTGGAGGGCTGGATGAACAGTAGCCGGTGGAGGGCTGGTTGAATAGTAGCCGGTGGAGGGCTTGATGGACAGTAGCCCGTGGAGGGGTGGTTGAACAGGACCCCGTGGAGAGGGCTGGTTGAACAGTAGCCGGTGGAGGAGCGAGTGGTGGAAGCTGGATGAACAGGTGCCCGTGGATGAACAGTCGTAGGTGGAGGCTGGGGGAGGTCGACGTTGGATGAACAGTAGCCCGCGGAGGCAGTCGACGGTGGATATGAACAATATCCCGTGGAGTCTCCTTTTTATGTACGCCACACCCCTCCCGATGAATAGGACTGCCGTTTCGATCGTAGCGCTCCAACACAAGTCTGTTTCCTCTGTTTTGCGGTATGCCACACCCCTCCCGATCAATAGGACCCCGTTTCCACTGTAGGAGTTCCATTTCCTCCATTTTGCGGTACGCCAGACCCCTCCCGATGATCAGGATCCCGTTCCCACCGTGGCCGGTCGAACACAAGGCCGTTTCCTCCATTTTGCGGTACGCCAGGCCTCGTTTCCATCGGCTGTTCCGTCCAAGCCGGTTGGCTCCTGATGAACAGCATGCGTTCCATTGCCTCCCGATGAACACGGCGCATTCCTTTGCCTCCCCATGAACACGACGACGGTGCAGCTTCTCCGTTCCGACCCAGCCATGTACACGAGCCCTGGCTGTACGTATGCGCTAGTAGGCGTTCGAGACCCCGCCCATATGTACATACGTGGCCGTATTTTATGGCGTGTGGTTGTTTGTACGTGTACATGGTTTAGACAGGACAGCCTGAACTGCTACGTGGGGGGCTCTACTATGACATGTGCCGCTACTTACTCGGCCACGATTCATACTTGTAGGGAGACCGATCGACCAGTATGTACATACATGTTCCGACAAGACAGACAACAGTACGTACGCTTCACCGTGTGGGTCCCAGCTGTCATGGAGGATAAGGACGCACTTCCTTGCGTGCGAACATATAGCTGCTGGGTCCTAGCTGTCAGGGGGGATATTTTTTTGCATGTAATAAGGACGCACTTCCTTGCATGCGAAGATGTAGCTGGTGGGTCCCAGCAGTCAGGGGGAGAAAACATTATTTTTAGGGTAAAAAGGATGCAGTTGCATGCATGCGCCCATGGGCGTGGTGCGTCCCCACTGTCAGCCTCTCACGTACAGTTATCTTCCGATGACTCTTGGTTGTTGACCACATTGACCACACCGTGCCGAGCGCACCAAGGTCGGTGGACGACGGCGAGGCCCCAGACTAGAATGACCTGGAGATGGGGGAGATGTGGCAGTGGAGTCGTAGATGGAGAGGAGTGGGAAACTTGACTAGTTCGGGTGTGCAGCAGCACTGCCTCCCAAGGGAGATAGGAGCAAGAACAGAGGTTGAAGAAGGAGCACGGCTGTTGGATTAACATCCAATGGTCTAGCTACTAGAATCATTTGTTTATTAAGTTGACAAAGCCTTGCGTACACGTTTGCTTAGTAGGCCCACAAGTCAGCCACCAAATCTGCCGGGTCCTAGCTGTCATCGGGAGGAATGGTTTTTTTCACATAACAAGGAGGCACTTCCTTCCATGTGAAGATACAGCCGTTTGGTCCCAGCTGTCAGGGGGAGGAAACAACTGAATAAGGAGGAACTTTCCTTGCGTGCAACCATGGACCTTGTGGGTCCTAGCCGTCAGGCTCTCCACGTAGAGTCCTCTTCGGATGAATCTCGTTTGTTGACCACGCTGCACCAAGTGCAGCGAGGCGGTGGACGACGGCGAGGCCCCAGACTGGAACCACCCGAAGATCGGGAAGACGCGGTAGTGGATTCGCAAACGGAGAGGAGTGGAAACTTGACTCGTTCGGGTGCGGGGTGGGCCTACACTCGGCAGAGAATAACAGGAGGTGCGGAGTTGAAGGATAGCCTGGCTGTCCGCGGGGTAGCGTTTCGCTGAGGCTCGCAAAACAACACCGCTGGATGCCGGAGGCTGGAGCAGGCAGTCCCGGTAGTGCTAGGGGAAGAAGACGAGAGATTGAAGAAGAATGCCGGCCGTTGGATGTAAATCCAATGCCTTGCTTAGGCTTGGACCTACTGGCCCACATGTCAGCCAGTCCATTTGTTTTTTAGACCATTTGTTGGGCTGGGTGAAACAATGAGGTATCATCTATGCACCCGTTTATATATATGATAGAATTTGAAACCCATTTGCATTTTTCTCGAAATCCGCAGACTTGCTGGGCTAGGCGAAAATATCATGTTGGGCTGGACGAAGAAATGTTATAAAAACATAAAGACATGATTGCACGTCTATTACTACATTGGTCAGTAAAATCTTTGCAAGCTTATGTACGCAATCACTAGGAGTTAACTTGCCAAGTTATATATAAACAATTATTACTATTATTTTGTAAGAACTTTCAATTTACGAAATAAAATATCATTTTAATTTGATGAGTGAACTGGACGTTTGGTATTATTATTTTCTAGGGTAGACGTGGGACAATTTGGTTGGTTCTAGGAAAAAGTACTGGGAGAAAACTCAGTTTACATCGAAAAAGAAAATGGGAGAAAATTCAGATATAGGATTAATGAAAACGAAAAATAAGGAAGTGAGAAGGTCTATGTAATGGTTGGACGAACGGCAGGCTTAACGGAACCTTATGTTGTTTCTATTATATATATATGTAATAAAATAAGATATAAATATAGGTTCAGTTTTGCATTCTTATAGAAAACATAGGTTCAGTTTTGCATTCTTATAGAAAAATAGAACTGAGCTATGCGTCGTTTTGAAAAAACAAACATAACTTGGGCTGCTGATGTTATAGACAAGCTAGGTTGGGAGGCCCAGAGGCCGCTTGATACCTGCTGGATCCAAAAAATGTTGAAACATGTCATGGGCTGCCCATGTTAAACAACAAAACCTAGGACATGGACCCGGTGGGCCCGGGACTGTCAGCCTTTTGATGAATAGTTGTCTCCCTATTCCTCTTGTTTTGATGACCATGTTGGGAACGATAGACGGCGGCGTCACAGCGAGAGCACCAAGGCAGAGGATGACATCGAGACCTCAGACCGAACGAACCGGAGCGGGGGAAGACGCAGGCGGAGGGGAGTATGAGGGTTGACTTGTTCGGCTGCAGGGTGGGCCGGTTGAGCTGCCGCCGCCGGACAATGTGTAGGAGTAGAGGGATGGCCTGGCCAACGCCATAGGCTATGATGGCCAGCCGCTATATAGGAAGAGGACGAAAGATTGAACAAAATAAAGAAATACAAATGGATAGGTGGTTAGTCCCATATGTTTGTGTACGAGACCTACTAGGTCCACCTGAGAAGGGGAATATGTTGGGAGGAAGGAGATTCAAAGCACGGTAGCCGAGTGAACTAGTTCTTTTGAAACAGACGAGTGAACTAGTTACATACATAAGCAAATAGCCACTAGAAAAACCAAACAGATTAATGGGTTCTTAAAAGAAATATTCGGACAAAACAAATAATTACGACACATAGGCTAATGCATGAAACACTCAGATGATAAAGGTGCTTATAAACAGATAAAGTACAACATCTAGACCTTCCTGGCATGCTTGATCATAATGCTGCCGCTGTCCATGTACTCATCGGTTACGGAAAGTAGTCACGCCCTCATGTCAAAGATCTGCCTGTACATGTCGTAGCATACATATGTGTCCTTGGCTGCATAGGTTATGTAGGCTAGATTCAGAGGTACCTCCCACGTGTTCAGGTCCTTTGGTATCGTTGTCTTCTTTCACGTTGGCATATCAGGGGTCGATGATGGTCTCAGCGAGGTCAACCACGGATTCCTTCTCCTGCCAGTTGCCGATGATTATGTATTGCTTCGACAAGCTTGTTGCACCATATGGCCGAATCGTCGCGTTCTTCCTTCTCTCCACCGTAGCGAAGGTGCAGTCGGCGCTGCCGATGAAACGGGTGAATGCTCCAGAACCTCTGATGGCCCTACAGCCATGGTACACGAGAACCTTATCCCGCACACATACTTGGGAGACGGTGATCCGCTGGTCCTTGTCAGGAGACGAATGGATGGGCACAAGGTCTAGTCCTGCGACCTTGTTCTTTCTCCTCTTGTAGGTACTGCTTGAACTCGGCGAGGCAGAGCTTCACGGAGTAAGGATCGTTGGTGTACATCACATTCAACTTGGTGCAGCCATAGGACTAAACGGCGAACTCAAAGGGGAATTCCTTGCCGAAGTCCATATCTAGCAAGCTCACCCCTCGGATCGCCATTGGAGTCTCTTCAAGTGAACGAGTGGGTAGGCGGCGGCAACAGTTTGTTTTTCAGCTGTTGGGCAACTAGATTCACCAGTAAACTGAGTGCGTACATGCGACAATAGTTACTACCCCTCCCTCGCCCGCTGCACACCCGACAGAAGATGCACCCTCAGCGCATTCAAATGCCTCCATTAAGAAACCTATTCCGGCCACACATCGGTTCATGTGTGGGTCTGTATTGGTGTTGTAATAACAAGAGTTAGTGGTCACTTTACTTAAATTTAATTAGCTTTAATAGAAATTCATACATAAAACAAGCAATGCATTGGCTTGTTCTATCAGTGCCACAAGATCAACATGCACAACAATTAGAATTATTATTCTCAAGACGCACATGATCAGCACATTTGTCACACTTTCACACAGATAATACTACCAAGTTTGAACTATTTTGTTATGGTTGTTTTCCTCTGCATCATCATGCCGTGTTTCCCAGCTTGCAAGATTCAAAACAAACAAATAAGATGCAAATAATAATCACAACAAAGATGCCTACACATCTCATTGATTCCCAGCTTGCAAGATTCAGAACCAACAAATAAGATTCAAATAGTAAGTACAACAAAGATGACTACACATCTCATTTATTCCCAGCTTGCAAGATTCAGAACCAACCCATTAGAGCCTTTTGATAAAGTAAATATCAGGATTAAATCCTTTTTTTCTAGCCATGTCATACAACCAAAGAACTTGGCAAATGCTCTTGAGTGTCACAATATCTCTAGTTGAGTATTCCTGTTTGCACAACATAAATAAGAAGAGCATGATTACTATAATAATGGAACTCCTTGAACTCAACCTCCAGCTCCACTCGGATGAAGCCTGCCTAGAGTTCCATGATTCAATTCATGCGCCTTTTTCTTCAGTTCACCTGAAATGAAGCAAAGGTGGCATCATTCAGCTAGCAAGAAGTACTTGCTCTCGTGAGCTGGCAGGTTTTTCTTTAGTAGTTGCACTAATATTGAGGAACATTAAGGTTGGTTGTCCGGCTCATGTAAGGTGCAAATATAATTTGCTTATCCTTTTGTGCAGTTCCACCAAAATAAAGTCCATTCTTGCGATAGTGACGGCTCATCTTGCAAACGCTAATAAAATGTTACATAAGATTACCAGCAGAATTTGACGGAGATTTTGGAAACTCCAATCAACATTTTGTGCAGCTCCACCAAAATAGAGATGTTTCCCACGTGACATTTTAGTTGAACTGCACAAGACACTCATTCCAAAAAAAGTGTTTTGTGCAGTTCACCAAAAGGTCACGATAGCAACAAGGTGAAATGGATATCCCTATCTGCACAAAAAGATAGAAAGTAAACAGTTGCTCGTTAATAAGAATATACGAAACATACATGAAATTAAAAGAAGCATCTTAATTATGTTCATGGCAATCACGCAAGGACAATAGAAATTTTAAAACATCAGCAATGCTTCATGTTACCGAAAGCATTACGATCAACAATGACATTCGTCAAATATGGGATTACTTTAATGGTGGCATTGCTTGTTTACCAGATATACAGTAAATCAACAGCAGCTAAAGAGTTGGTTTAAGGGCATGGGACCGTGGGGACACCAGGACACTCAGCAGCGTAAAGGAGCAACTTACTTATCATACTGGGGAAAACAACAGGAGTACCATTTGTAACATAGTTTAATTGTATCATATCACTGGAGGCATTAGATTAACAATAACACTGATTAGACATGTCCTTAAGGTAACAATGTGATTGCTTCATTTTACATGCGCCCTTACATTAATAACAACAAAAGGTTGGTATAAGGACATGCGATAGTGGACGCATCAACACAATGTATGTACAAGGAGGCATAAAGTGGTGATGCCGAGTTTGTTCATGCTCTGTGAGGGCAGCAAATCTAATCTTGGAGACCATTTACTATGTGAGGGCAGCAAATCTAATCCTGGAGACCTTTTACTATGTGAGGGCAGCAAATCTAATCCTAGATACCTTTTATTATGTGAGGGCAGCAAATCTAATCCTAGAGACCCTTTACTATGTGAGGGAAGCAATTCTAATCCTGGAGACCTTTTACTATGTGAGGGCAACATATCTATTCCTGGACATACTCTGTTGACTTGTCCACCAACTGCCACTTTCTATCCTTTTTCAACCAATAATAGATCTGTTCCTTATCCAGTTTGTACTTTGTTTTCCCGTTATTTCCTTTTTCAACCAAGAGACCGGTCGGGTATCCTGTCTCTACTACTTTCACCATATTATTTCCTCTTTGAATCAAGTCCTAGATTCATGCTACAACTTTCCCCCATTTCTTCATTGTTTGAACCAAGTCCTAGATTTGAATGCATGAAGTAGCTTTACGTCTAATAATACTAAAAATTCAGGTGGCTTTGGAAGAGCTGATGGGAGTAGAAAAAGATGCACATGCAGACACGTGGGGAGCTGGGGCAGTAGAGCAAGGCCGCTTTCGAAGAACTTATACCTGAGGGTCCTCGGGATGTCGACGGTGGCAGGTCGGATCTACACACAATAAGGCGGGGAGGAAGAAGGGTTGGAGGATCTCCCGAGCTGGCGCTGTCTTGGAGAGAACCACACAGGCGGAGGATCGGGCTCCTCCGACAGCTGTGGGTTTCCTTCCTCGCCGACGATGACCGTGTGAACGATGGACCTAGTCTACACACACCAGCCGAAGGGATCCGGCCGAATCTGTGACCAGCGGTGAGCAGAGAGAAAATGTCTCTACCTCTGTCTTGTTTAGATCTGGAGAGGCTGAGAGAATGAAAAGAGCACCCCTAGTAAAGCAAGCGCTTAAGCCTTTGTGTACATATATAGTAGAGTGATTATCTTTTCTCTCCACAACAAGCGTCCCCAGAACATATGGATCTACCCAATCCATAAAGAAAAGAACCACCGCTTTTAGGAAATTTTGACAATTCTCTTTCACGTGCATTTTCTTTCGTGTTTCAATTTCTGTACGTGGCATTGAAGAAAAGAAACTATCTATTTAAGGTGACTAACTGTACGACTCCTACTTACTACTACTAGTAGTAGTATTGTTCACTTGTGCTCCCCGGCCCTCCATTCATTGAACAACCCCATGGGTGAACAAACATACAGTACTAGTAGTATTTATATAGAACGAACAAGCTCAAACTATTTTTGCGTAGTTAAAAGTTGAGGGCGGGGCTTTTCCTGGGTAGTACGCGCGGCAGTTTTTGCGTAGGCGGTTTGACAGAGAGGCGAGTAGGGTGAGGGAGTAGCGGTTTCAACTTACTTACTACTGAAAGGTCAGGATGTGCGATTCGACGGCGCGTTACTGCTGGAAAGACTTGTGATATGACTACTCACTATAGTCATGAATTACAGGCGGTACGACCGGGGTGATGCCCCTTCCGTTCCGCACTCTAATATGGTGCATGACATGTCGACCCAGATGCTGGCTCTCCCACATGTCGGTGAAGTACGTAGTAGTAAGAAGGAGCAAAGAATCATGCGGCATATACTAGTCACGTCGGAGGAGTGTGAACCACGGCAGCCCAGTGAACCAGCAGTAGAAAACAGTGTGCTGATATGGCCATAAAAACAATGTGCTACGGTCCAGACTATAGCATGTACAGTACTACTCCACGGTGGGAGTCCTATACTAATAAAACATTAAGGCGACGAGGCGATGCAGGGCTAGTTACAGGTGGCAAGAAGAAGAGATGCATCCATCGACGACGTCCACCTCCTCGACTCAGGGCGCCGGCCCACCGAACGGTGGCTAAGTAGCAGCGGCTTTCGTGGCCAGGTTGACGTGCTTATGAACAATGGCGTCTAAAGATTCCATCCACTCAAAGAAGGCCAACGTCTTTCTATCCTCACTGGCCTTGTAGTGGTCTATGTAGACGATTTCCTCATAGACGTGGATGTGCAGGCCGACGGTTTCTTGCATGGAGAGGCGCTGTGCGGCGAGCGCGGCCTCGAGGTGCATCGCAACCTCCAGCACCTGCAGGGACACCAGGGCTTGAAAGAGTTCATCACCATGGAGGCTGATGAGGGTGGTATGCAATGAGGAGCCTGGGCGCACGGGCTGGAGCAGTACAGCAAGGTCGGCCACGCGCTTCTTAACGGCGCTGAACTTGCAGATGGAGTTGACCATCATGTCATCCATGCGCGAGGCGAAGCCGGTGTCGGCGAGGGCTATGATGCCGGCGGTCGCTAGCACCGTCTGGAACCACTGCACGGTGCGGGGCCACAGGCCGAAGCCTTGGATGATTTGGCACAGCCGACTGCCACTCGCGTCCATCGCCTCCATAGGTGCTTGTGGCTTCTGGTCACTTGGTCTTGGATTGGAGTGAGCAGTGTTGTGTAGAGACTAGGAGTAGATGGATTGGAGTGGTGGGGTGCCTTTATATGATAACCCAATCTCTGTTGCATTCACATCTTGCTGGCTCTATTCTGCTTCTCCAATTAATTCCGTGTGCATGTAATTCAGGATGCATCATTGACCGTTCAACGTCTCCGGAATCGCTACCGTCTCCCTCCATGGCAATGGCACTCAAGCACCTATGGAGGCGACTGCCGCTCACATCTATCGTGTGTCAGGAGACGTTCCCGTCGATGATGAGGTGCCTATGGTGACTTCATAAATTTCAAGATGATAGTACTAATATACTCAACATTGTGCACCATGACCAAGGCGGAGAGGAAAACGAGAGAACTACGTATTTATTTACGGTGTAGATTCACTCATTTTTCTCCATATGTACTCCGTCTCGGTGTAGTCTAGTCACTTGTTGAAATCTCTAGAAAGGCAAATACTCCTTTCTGGTTTACGGGGCTCCATATGTACTCTGCCTCGGTGTAGTCTAGTCACTTGTTGTCTTTCTAGAGATTTCAACAAGTCACTACATAGGGAGCAAATGAGTGAATCTACACTCTAAAATATGTATATATACATCTGTATGTGGTAGTCCATTTAGAATATCTAAATAGACAAATATTTAGGAACGGAGGGAGTATCATGCATGCCAACTAGGCAAATTTGATGAGGTGGCATAGAAGTAAATGAAGAAAGAGAGGGTTGAGTATCATATTAAATGTTGTGCTACTATGTGTCATGCATGCTAATAAATGAAGTCATCGATGATACTAACATATGATACTATGCACTATGGATGTGTAGTATCACACACTAGTATCATATGCATGATAATGGTATTCCATTACGACCAGCCTAAGCAAAAACCTGTCCTTGTTTGCGAGCCACTGCGTGCATGGGCGAGGGAGAAGGCGTGTAGTAGTAAAATCAAGCTTCTCCTCATTGTACGAGTTGACGCGACACATCATAGCACTGGCCCCACATGTTTGCCTCTAAACTTGGCTGAAAGACCCGTACTGTACAATACTCCATTTGTTGCAACCACTAACATTTACCCCACCACAAATTAAAATATATATTCCTGTCTTGACCAGATGAGCGGGCAACTACAATCACCATGATGACATGTAGGGCCAGAAGATTATTTTAATCAAAAAAAGCAGGGAGTCAACCCCAACGATTTTAAGCTTACATGCACGGTACACGCTATCCTAGACTGCTCTACACATGAAACTGCCACACGAGCGTCCCGACTGCGCTTGGCTCTTCGCCTCTTCGGGAAGTCGAACAATGATGGATTACTACTACAGAGGAGGAGTACTACAGTATGCTTCTGGCCATCTGACACCGATTAAACTGCTGCATGTCCACCGCGTGCGGGAGGGAGAGCGTGTAGCGAACAAAATCTTATCCTAGTCCTGCCAGCCACCACGCTGATGGGCAAGGGAGGGACGCAGGTTCATTGACTTACTGCTCCTGCCTTTGCGTGTATCACAGGTTGGCCCAATAGGTGGGTGGCCCACCTATCATGCAGCCAAAGGCAGGTGCGCGAGGGAGAAGGCGTTGTAGTAATCAAACCTCTTGGTCTTGTATGAGTTGACGCGACACATCAAAGCACCACACTATATATTTCAATAATTTGCATTTACCAATGCACTAATTACATAACATGCATGCATGTTGTGACTCTCCTTTTGATACTTACATGTGTTGATTTAATGCACCTTGAAGTAGTATGAATATGTGACGGTAAAGCTTTGTAATGCCCCGGCCCTAATAAAGCGAGAGATGGTTGTGCCCAAGGAGGTCGAGATCATGTAGACGGAACAGGACCCGATGATGGAGCTCTCTATGGTCTCGGTGGACCTCAGCTTGCTCCACTGCCCCTTGTGCCTCCGCCCCTTGAAGCCTCTAGTGTATGAGGTACAAATACACCTCGTTCGTTCGGCTGATCGATCAAGGTTGAAGGTTTCTTGATTGATGTGCTGTTTGATTGATTTGTGCAGTGCAAGGGAGGGCACCTGGACTGCGCGGATTGCTGTGTTGAGCGCCTGGGGAACCAGCGGCAGTGCAAGTAGTGCGAGTACGGCGGTGGTTTCGACGTGCGGAACACGGCGATGTACGCCGTCCTCTCCTCGGTGAGGGTGGAGTGCCTGCACGAAGGCTGTGGGTTTTACGTCACTTACCACAAGCTCGCTGATCAGCCGAGCGTGTGTCTGCTCGTGGCCTGCAAATTCCCCAGGCCCGTCTATGGCTAAGAAGGCCCGCCGCTGGTGCTCTCCCACCACATCAGCATCGTGCATCCCATGCCCGTGCACAAGATCCAGTATAACAAGGTTCTCTAGCTGCAAGTGCCACTGTCAGAGCCATGGCTCTTGTTGTTCGCCTAGGAGGATGACCACATGTTTTTTCTTGGTTGGTAGCATTCTCGACATCGGCGCGCCTATCGCTGTGTCAATCGTCTGCATCAAAGCGGGGTCGTCCCCACTGCCACACTACATGGCCAAGCTATGGGTGAATGGCCAGCCGGGGGAGCCCAAAGGCAGGACCGATGCCGTCAAGGTGGAAATGGAGCTGACAAGCAGCAAGGATCCCGGCGACGTCGCCGTGCATGAGCTGACCTTCTTCACGGTTCCTCCCAAGCTGCTGGCCAGGGCTAAGCTAGTGTCCCTCCACATTCAGATTGACAAGCTCACGTCCTAAATGATAATACAGTGCCTTCTATTTATCTTAGTAATATGCTAATATAGGGGTTAGCTCGGTCTACTTTAGCTTAAGAGATGGTGGGCTTTGGTGGCGATGCAGCAATTACTTCGACATCAAATCAGCAGTTACAGTAATTTTCAACAGTCGAACGGATATTTTGTGTCTGTTGGATATAAAGATCCTTTGGGTAAGAAGTATAACAACTTATAAGAAGTAAGTATAACAGCTTAAATTCCTGTTTGTTCAGGAAGTGTTGCATACTTGTGTGAGTTGACGCGACACATCAAAGTAGTACTACTACTAGTAGGACTCCCTCCGACCCTAATGTCTCTGCACATAAGGCTGATCATAGTGGGAGTAACATAGGTGATAACATCACTACTAGGAAAAGGCCTACTAATGGCGCACCTAATTTGGCCATTAATGGCGCATTAGTGGTGCGCCATTAGTGCCACACCATTAGTATATTTTACTAATGGCGCACCACTGGTGCGCCATTAGTATCTGGTATACTAATGGCGCACCTTAGATGCACCATTAGTATATACAACAATGCGCCATTAGTATGCCTCCCAGGGGGCCATGTATACCCAGGTGCTTTGGCATACTAATGGCGCACAACAACAGGATGCGCCATTAGTAACTTCGGCATACTAATGGCGCACTGTTTAATGATGCGCCATTAGTATCCTTTGGCATACTAATGGCGCACTATGATGTGATGCGCCATTACTATGAATATTAGGTTTTTTTATTTTTTAATTTTCTATTTTTTGCACAGGTTACAAAATGTATAATTGGACAAAATATAGACAGCACACATCAACAATAGATTCATCGAATACAATAGAAGATTAGTCTCTGAATACAATTCATCATTTTACTCTCCGAATGCAATTCATCATATTAGTCTCCAATTGAAAAGACCGAACAAAGATAGAACATTATATTACAAGTCTCGAGACCGCGAGTTTGTCTTCACATTACAAGTCGATATCGATCATCTAAACTACCATCACATAGAAGAGAGCTGCGGTCATCACGATGAGCATCATCACGATGAAACTCGTCTTCATCCGGTTCCTCCAACGCTCCCTCCCCTCACCTGCTAGATAGCGGGCGTATCTAGATTCGGCCTCGGCCCTAGTGGTGTACCCTTTGTAACTGTTACCGCGGAATCGGTGAACCTGTCTCCGACACTCCTCCCAGTCGTTGTAGACTCCGGGAACCTTACCCTTGTACACGACATACCACGGCATCGCTATGCAGTAGCCAAACGAAACGTTAGTACCAATTCACAGACAATACATAAGCAATATATAAGTATGCAACAGAACGATCGGAAGAGAAAAGCAAGACATTAATAGCATCGATTACATCTAAGTTGAACGACTCTCGAAACCAAAGAGACATACTACAAGTTCATTAAAGTTTAATTACAACATGAGCCAATCGATGTTTCAGAACTAGACACAGCATCACTGCTTTCGACTCGACTCAAGGGACCGGAGCGTGGATGAAGCCGCCGTCTATCGTGGGAGTCATGAAACAACGGCGTTGTCAGCCTGCATTTGTAGGATTGTGTCGATGTCACTGTTGGACGGTTGATTTCTGAGGTAGAACTGCCCCGAGGTACGAAGGACATCTTGATGGATGATTTCCGCAAACTCCGACTGGATGCGAAAGAATTCTTGTCTGATGTCCGCGTCCTGGATTGCCGACACGCTCGCGGCCCAATCTTTGAGTCTACTCGGTAGCAGAAGTTGATGATGGTCCCGTACGATCGCCCGCATGTGATGGATGGCGTAGTAGGCACCCTTCTGACCGCCAGGCGGCTGCTTGACGCAGCAGAACGTCGTATTGTGGGAGAACACGTGCTTGCCGTACTTACGAATAGGCCTGGTGAAGGTGCCTCCAGATTTGACGTAGCCGGGGAGAACATCATCAAGAACCTTCTTGACATTTGTGTAGTCTACGTTCGACTGACGGTCCGGGTCGAAATACGTGGCCATGGAATATTTGGGGCTTAGGAGGATGAGCGTGCAACGTGTGTCACTGCAGAAAACACGGAATGTTAAAAGAAAAACGATCGAAATCTAAGAATTCATATGTTACGGGGCGGTTGAGGGGAGGACTTACTCGGGAAAGTAAGGCACGAGGAAGTTATCCTTATCTTGGTTTGCCAGAATGACGCCTTCGAGGTAAGAACTCGCGACTTGCCGGTCCCCAGCGCTGCCCAAGATCTTGGCACGCATGTAGAAGGGGTCGACTATCACGATGTCCGGGGTCTTGTCGCGAATGATCCGCATCTCCATACTCAGCGAAAATAGCCGAACGAAGGTGTAGTGCAGCGGATGAAGGTTCAACATAGCGTGGATGTCATCAAACCGCAGGACGATCGTACCCCCGATGGAGTTATCCACAAAGCCCTTGCCCTCTGGCACCTTGGCCGCGAAAACCGGGTATGCCACATCCTTCTCTCCGAGACGCCGCTTCTCCAAAGAAAGAACACTGTCATGCAGACTCCGCATAGCACCGGTTGCAGCATCGAGCATATTTCTCGGTAGCATCGGCCTACCCGCCACATGCACCCTCCTCGAGATATCCTCAGGTGAAGGTGGCCCGTCCTGAGCACGGATCGTACTCGGTGCCGGCTGGCCCGCACCCTTGTTAGTCTTTCTTTTGCGTGCCTTCTTCTTCTCCTGTAATGGGACCGAGTTCTGCTCACAGACCGCCTTCTTGAGTGTGTTGGGGCTGATAATATTTCGCACCTCGCCTATCTGAGGCTCGGTGAAGTCGGCAGCTGGAGGCGTCTCCTGAGAGCTGAACGGCAGACGACGCCTGTTGCAACTTGGCTTCTCCGCGGTACCAGCTAGATCGCGCACGTCTTTTGTTGGGTTGGGTTCTTGAGAAGGAGGCCCCATGAAGTCGCCACCGTACCCATGATCGGCAAAGTACTGATCGACGTTGGCAAATGTATCGTCGTCGTCGTCGTTCTGATCCTGTGCCATATGCATGTTTGGATCCAGTGGCATAGGGATGTCCGGCACCGTTGCGGCGGTCTTGCCATGGGGCCGACTTGGCGCCGGCACGACTGGCGGTGTTGTCTTTGGGGTGGTGTCCCCCGCCCCCAAACGAATCTGGCTCTTCGGCCAAAGCAGGGGCCAGCTCAGGCAGGCGCTGAGGGTCATCACGTCATCATCGTCGGCCCCGACGGGTCGAATCGGAGGTAACAACTCGTCGCAGCCTGGCAGCACCCGAACCAGTTGAACCCTAAACAAGTTGGGTGGCATCTGGGTACCGTGGAACAAGGGGTTGCCCGGTTGAACGATTTTGCCCTTGGCGACATCGACCAACTCGTTGTTCACGAAGTGCAGGAGAGTGCACGGAACGTCGGCGGCGCCCTGCGAAAACATGTAGGGCGTCAGGGATGCCCAGTCAAAGGCAAGGAGATGAAGTCCTCGGCCGAGAGAGGCTTAATTAGTTACCGTGATGATGGCGTCGAGCTCGGCTAATGTCGAGGCACCGCCAACGGCGGGCGTGCAGTTGACGGAGGGGCCGCTTGCTGCAGAGGTGCCGGCCGGCGTACACCCGGGTGCATTAAGCTCCCGTGCCGGCGCCGGAGACACCAATGGCCCCGCCATCGCGTTCTGCGAGTTGCTGGCCGTGAAGCTAGGAATCGGGGGCGGCCCCTGTTGGCCGCCCGCAATCCACGCACTAATCCCCTGGATCAAGGTAGGCACAATGGCGGTGATCGTCGCTCCGAGTTGTTGTTGCACTTGCTCTTGGACAATCTCCGGAATCCGCGCCACCTGTGCCCTGAGTTCTTGAACCTCGCGCGCCTGGCTTTCCGAGCTGGTCTTTTTCTCCTTTCGCCCACCAGTGTTATAGTATGACGACCATTTTGTCGACAAGCCTTTGCCGGCCACACGACCAGCTGACGTCGGCTTACTGAGCTTATCCTTGTTCTTCATTACATTCAACGCCCTATTTAGAGTGGTGTCCCAAGGGTTGCTCTTAGTCGACCCCGCGCTACTGCTTTCAGTCGCCTGCGGAAGGAATGTGAACCATTTAGAAATTTGGCTTCATTAATTAGAATGCGACCATATGGAGCTAATTACGCGGGGGTGTATTCCTTACCAGAACAAGCTCAAGCGCCCTGGTCTTCGGATCCGTGGTAAGCTCCTTTGTTTTCGGGTCCTTCTTGTACCGGGCCCTGACAAAGTTCCTGGTCTGCTTGTCACCGTATTTATCGAAGAGGGGCGGTAGGCCTTGCTCGGCACGGTCCGCCTCCTCCTTGTCCCATATAGGCTCCGCCACTCTGTAACCGCCGGGACCGAGTGTGTGTTCCCCTAAGTTCAGCTCCCGCATTTCTTTCCCCCACTTACTTGATTCGGAGTTTGCGGTGCTCGAGCAATTGATCTTGAAGTCGTTGTAGTCATCTTCGGTGATCGAAGGATTTTTCTCCTTGATCTTCTCATAACTCTCACCTTTCTCGATCATTCTCTTCACATTGCTTTTCCAAGTAGACAGGGCCTTGCTCATCTTCGTGAGGGCAGCATTGTTCACTTTATTCCCTTTGAGGCTTGTGTTTTCAAATTCAGCGGGGAACTTGTATCGTTCGTGCAGCTTCGTGAAGAGGAGGTTGCGCAAATTCCCTCGGTCAGGATGCCTCAGGTTCTCGGTGTTGATCGAGACGGTGCTCCGGAGAATGCACCCGAGCTGAAGCGAGTACCCCTTGACTATTCGTTCGGGCGCCGTTGGATTCCCGTCGGAGTCCACTTCAGTAACTTCCTCCTTGAGGGTGCGGAGCACGGTCGGGCGCCGGTCCTTCCGTTGCCTCTTCGGTTGGCTGCCATCTGTGCGTGCGCCGCCATCATCAGTGGTGGCATCCTCGGCGGCACCATCAGTGGTGGCATCAGTGGGGTCATCCTCGGCGGTACCATCAGTGGTCTCAGGATCGGTGGGGAAGGCGGCGTCCTCATACAAGTGAGGTTGTTCCTCCATCTCCTGGGACAGCTTCCAGAATGCCTTGCCGCCCGAACCCCCGGCCTCATCGTTGTTGGCCATGTTTCTCTCTAAATAGGAACAAAGTTTGGTCAAAAAGTTGGTTATTGTCAAGGAACAAGATCATGGTCTCATCATTTAGGGTTTGTCGACACCGAGGCATCCTAAAAGCTAAGCTTTTATCATTGAGGGTTTTTCGACGCCGAGGCACCCTAAAAGCCTAAGCTTTCATCATTTCGGTTTTTATCGACACCGAGGCACCCTAAAAGCCATGCATTAGTCACAAGTACGCCGGGGCACTTGATCCTACTTAATTAACTACTAAGATACCCCGGCCCATGCATTAGTCACAAGTACCCCATATGTCCTATTTTTAGCAAAGTCATGCTAAAATTCACGGAAAATTTCAGCATGACCTTTGCTGAAAATAGGACATATGGAGTACCCGAATTTGCCGGAACGGAAGTTAATCGACATTCCGGCAAACTCAAGGGCCTCTCGGGTGGACAAGGCAAAAAAGGCCTCCATCACAACATGGAAAATACATTGGCATGTGAAGAGGTGAAACAATATATGCATCTCCAAGCAGTATCATTCAACATTTTGGACAAACCACTACAAGCAACATGAGACACTGAAAACAATTGCTACCAATGAATCTACACTTCTATAAGAAAATAAATCAGAAACTTAGTCTGTCATCATTAGGCAGCCACCATTAGTTATTCCGTTATGTTAAAGCAGAAATAGAAAAATAGACTGAAAACACTAAAATCAGAAACAAATCCAACTGTACAGGCCAATGCATATAGGAAAAGTGAGGGGTTGAACTTCATTTTTTTTCAGGTTTTCTTGGGTGTATGAGGTCTGCTCTAATTTGTTTTGAAAAGTGAACCTGCTGTACTGGCCAACGCATATAGGAAAAGTGAACCTGCTGTACAGGCCAATGCATATAGGAAAATTAAGTCATGGAGAGTTGTTCATGATGTTCCTTGCCTTTTTTTGTCGAACAAACTTGATGCTTAAATTTTGGGTCTGAACATCAAGGATTACTTTGTACTAGTTTACAGAGACGGGGCAGAACAGTTACTTGTTGTATATATATTGCAATGTTTCTCCAATTTATCAGCTCTCAGTCATAGTAGTACAATATACTTGGTGTATTTATGGGTCCACTTAGCATGAAGGAGCTTGATCAAATTGAGAATCAAACAGAAATATCGTCAAGCATATCAGGTCAAAGAAGGCAAAAAACTTGTTACATAAGGTAAGGTTCAACAGCTTCAGAACTTTTTCTGTGATACAAATACTGCTTCAGTTTAAGAACATGTCTTAGTTTTGAATTCTCTTAGTGAAAACCTACTTCAGAGCATCTAAATGGTGATGTATCCACTGTAGTTAGGATTTAGCTCAACTTTTAAGAAAAAAAATTCTATAGAGTTAGGTTCACTATATATGACAGTGTTGTTAGTGGTTATGCCTTGCTTATGTCAAAGCCGCATATTTTTGGAGAATAAGGTATTCCTTGATGAGCTATTTGACCTCAGAAATAAGGTACTGATGGATCAGGAACTTCGTACAATCCTCACCCTAGATAGTATGCTCCTTCTGTTACTTATAGATGAGCATACAACGATCGGCCAGTATAAAGTGAGGCTTTTTGGCTCCCGGGCTCCATGAAGCCCGAATTTTATTAAAAATTGACCTTCTAAGTTTCAGAAACATCTGAGAATATACACAAGTACTTATAGATGTATACTAGATGTGTGTAAAATTTCATTATGAAGTAAGTTTTCATGTGAGTTGTACAAAAAAAATCATGTACTTCTATAGAGAATAGTACATGTGCTAGAAATACATGATTTTGTTAGTATTGCCTAGCTCGCACATTTGTGTATTTTACAGCCAAATGGTATAAATCCATAGGTATGTGTGCATTTTCTCTAAATTTTTTGAAACCTTAAAATTATAACTTTGAAAAATATCAAATTTCAGGCTCCATGTAGCTCGAGCTCCATTAGCAATTTCTATGGATAATATTACATACAAATATGACTTCGTTTGGTGCCTAGTCAACCGTCATGTGGATCTTACATGTCAGCAAGATGTGTCAAGACAATTTAAATTGGGAAGTCTTCCAGAAATGTATATCTACCGGGCAAAAATTGGAGACAGAAATAAGTCTAGGACAACAAAATTTAGCAACTTCAAATTGACCCATATTCTTTGCAACTTAAGCAACAAAGTTAATTCCAATAAAGGAACTTGTCTATGAAACTTGTATTAAACTTCTTACATGGAAGGAAATATATGGAGTTTTCCAGAAAAATAAATGCATCGTGGACGGTGGTGTGGGGGAGAGGAGGAGGGGGAGCTCACGGGGGCGGTGGTGTGGACGGGGCGACGAGGTGGGGCGACGAGGTCCGGGTGGTGGTGGTGCGACGAGGTCCGGGAGGCGACGAGGTCCGGGTGGTGGTGGTGCTCCGGCGACGGTGGTGTGGACGGGGAGAGCGGCGCCGAGGAGACGAGGACGACGGGGCGGCGGGGCGGCGGCGTCGGGAGAGGAGAGGGCGGCGTCCGGCGTCGGGCGTCGGGGCGGAGACGAGGACGACGGGGCGGCGTCGCGGCGTCGGGGCGGCGTCGAGGCGGCGGGGCAGCGGCGTCGGGAGAGGAGAGGGGAAGGGGATCGAGGGCGAGGGCGGGGGAGAGAGAGGGGATAGGTTTGGGCCGGGGATAGGAGAGGGGAAGGGGATCGAGGGCGAGGGCACAATACTAATGGCGCACCACCCCTCGGTGCGCCATAAGTACATCCATACTAATGGCGCACCTCACCCTCGTGCGCCATTAGTATTTTTTTTGATTTCTGCTCGAGCCAACAGGTTATCTTCCACCTGACCTGATCCACACCAAGTTCCCTCTACTAGCTCGACTGGTCAGCAGCCAGTTCTCACACCAGGAGGTCCTGGGTTCGATTCCCAGGCTCCACAATTTTTTATGCATTTAAAATGCTGTTTGATACTTATTTGTGTTTAAATATGTTCAAACTTGTTTAAATCATAACAGTAATATTTTTTTATAAGACAGTAATAATTTTTTAAAAAATATCATCAAACAGTAATGCCGGTGGAGCGGGGAGGGTGCGCGGGGTGCGGGGGTCGGCGGCGGTTGAGTAGGGAGGGTGCGGGGGTCGGCGGCGGCGGTTGAGTAGGGGAATCGAGGGTGCGGGGGGTCGGCGGCGGCGGCCGGTGGACCGGGGGGTGCTCGGCGGCGAGGGGGACCGGATCTGGCGAGGTGGGATAGCGATCGAGATGGAGGGGGATCGAGATCGAGTGTCCATGAAATTTAAAAATATTCATGATAGTTCAAAAAGTGCCCATGAAATACAATCGAGAAATGAAGGCTACGATTTAAATACAATCGATCTTAGCTAGCTATCTGTTCACAATCTTCTTGCCCTTCTTTTTCGCAAATGGAGTTCTTCTGTGGAACGGACGTCCTTTAGGTAGGGTGGTCCTGCTTCTTCTTGTGGTGTATGCTGCTACTTCATCATCGTCGTCATGTTCGATCCTCGGGTCGCCGTACTTGTCGAAGTCTTGCTCATTGGCTACTCCATCCATTCCGATGATCTTCCTTTTGCCTCTCCTCACGACAACACGACTGGGCTTTGACGGGTCGGTAATGAAGAAGCATTGGTCCACTTGGGAAGCCAGTACCCATGGCTCATTTTTCGCGGTGACGTTTGCGCCCGCGGTCTTGGATTTGGCTTCGGGTATAACCATGGTGGTGAAATACCGGTCTTCTTTTAGGACGCTCTTCGCCCATCTGACACGGAACATCGGGACCTTCTCTCCAGCGTAGCTCAGCTCCCAGATCTCCTCGATCCTTCCGTAGTATCTGTCCTTGTCGTTACCGGTGTAGGATTCCATCGTTACCCCGGAGTTCTGATAACCATCGCTCTTCATGTCCTTGGCCTCGGTGTAGAATGTGTAGCCGTTGATATCGTACGCCTCATAGGTCATCAGGTTGTGCTCGGCGCCCTGTGACAAGGCGAATATGAGTTGTTCTTCCGCGGAAGAATCCTCATGTAAAGGGTACGACAGAAGCTTCTGCTTGAACCAACGCGTGAAACATGAGTTGTGCTCTTTGAGTATATCTCCGTCCGTCCTCTGTTGGCCTCGGTCATTGTACGTCTTCTTAATAAAGGTTTTGTGCTCTACCACCCAAGGATCGACCACGTCTATGTGTTGTAGCGCGACTAGGTTTGCTCTTTCAAAGTCGGCGAGTCGACCCTCGAAGTCGACATGCATTTCGCGGCGACCCTCACGGTGACCCCATCCAGCGAGCCTGCCGAGGTGCCTGTTGACGGGCAGACCAACGGGGTTCTCGATGCCTAGATAATTCGTGCAGTAGGAGATGCACTCTTTGGTCAGAAAGCCCCTGGCTATGCTTCCCTCTGGACGTGACATGTTGCGAACGTATCCTTTGATGACACCATTCATCCTTTCGAACGGCATCATGCTGTGCAGGAACGTCGGCCCGAGTTGGATGATATCGTCCATGATATGGACCAGCAGATGCACCATAACGTCGAAGAATGCGGGCGGGAAGTACATCTCAAGCTCGCATAGTATCACCACGATCTCTTCCTGTAGCCTTCTGAGTTGCCTCACGCCAACAGACTTCCGAGAGATGACGTCGAAAAAGTTGCATAGGCCAAATAGCGTTTCACGGACGTGCGCGTCCATGATCCCACGGATTGCAACTGGAAGTATCTGCGTCATCAGCACGTGACAGTCGTGAGACTTCATCCCGCTGAACTTCTGCTTCGCTGGGTCTAGGTATCTGCTTATCTTCCCCGCGTAACCGTAAGGAAGTTTTACTCCTAGGAGGCAGGTGAAAAACTGCTCGATCTCCTCCTGACTTAGAGTGAAGCACGCGGGAGGGTAGTCATTTCCGGTCTTCTTGGCCTTTTTGCCTTTGCGACGACTTTCCGTGTCCTGCTTCGCCTCATCATCATCATCATCATCATCATCATATATAGCGTGAAGCTCCTGCCTGATGCCCATTGATTTCAAGTCTGCCCTTGCTTTCGGCCCATCTTTGGTCCTCTCTGGCATGTTGAGCAGGGTACCAAGCAGACTCTCGCACACGTTCTTCGTGATATGCATTACATCAAGGCTGTGAGGCACACGGTGGATCTTCCAGTACGGCAAGTCCCAGAAAACAGACCTCGTTTTCCATACCTTCACCAGCGGCTCTGGCGCCTTTCGCTTCTTTCCCGGCTCTGGCGCCTTTTGCTTCTTTCCCGGCAGTGGGCAATCTTTCCAATTTTTCAACAGCTCGTCTATTTCCTCGCCGCTCCTCGTACGCGGGCGTCCTCGGGGTTCGGTTTCACCATCGAACAGATCCTTGCGTTTTCTCCACGGGTCATCGTCGCGAAGCCACCTTCGATGTCCCATGAACACGGTTTTCGAAGACCCGGGATCTCTATCTAGCTGGCGATACGTTGTGTCATCCATGCACCTGACGCATCCAGAAAATCCGTGGACCACCTGCCCCGCGACATATCCGTAACCGAGATAGTCGTGCACCGTCGTGAGCAGCACGGCTCCCATAGGGAAATATTCTTTCTCTGCGGCGTCCCACGTATTGGCTGGCGTTTTCCACAGCGTGTCAAGCTCCTCTTTCAGCAGCCCCAGATACAGATTGATGTCATTCCCTGGTTGTTTCGGTCCTTCAATTAGCATACTCATGTGAATGTACTTCCTCTTCATGCACAACCAGGGGGAAGGTTGTACATCCACACAAACACAGGCCAGGTGCTATGTGTGCTTCTCTGGCTGCCAAACGGATTGACTCCATCGGTGCTCGCGCCCAGCACGATGTTCCTTGGATCGTTCCCAATTTCTAGGTCTTTGAAGTTCAACGCTTGCCACTGGCTCGCATCCTTAGGGTGACTCAGCATCTTGTCTTTTTTATCTATCTACGGATCATTTGCGTCATCTTCTCGCTTCTTCTCCTCCCTATCCGCGTGCCAACATAGGAGCTTTGCTACCTTAGGGTCCGCGAAATACCGCTGCAGACGAGGAGTGATCGGAAAGTACCACACCACTTTTCGAGGAGCTTTCTTCCTCTTCTTGTATCGAGTGACGCCGCACACCGGACATATGGTAGACTCCGCGTGCTCGTCCCGATAAATGATGCAATTCTTCATGCACACATGGTATTTCACGTGCGGTAAATCCAGAGGACACACGATTTTCTTCGCCTCCTCCAAACTGGTCGGGCACTTGTTCCCCTTGGGAAGACGTTCGTGCCAGAATGACATGTTCTCGTCGAAGCATGCGTCGGTCATTTTGTGTTTTACCTTCATCTCCAGAGCCATGAGCGTTACTTTCAGGCGGGTATCCTCGGGCCTGCATCCTTCATACAATGGAGTAACCGCGTCTAACTCAAGTTGATCCATCTTGGCTTTCTCTCGGGCGGCAGCTCTTGCGTTATCCGTCTGCTTGAGAAGCAGCTCTTGAATATGAGGGTCCTGCACCCAGCCCATCGATGGTCCAGCGTCGTCTGCTCCGCCGGCATCATCATCTTCATGATCATGCCCGTCGTCTGCTCCGGCATCTTCCTCATCATCATGTCCTGCATCTTCTACATGATGACTGTGTACAGCATCACCGTCGTGATCATCTCCTGGGGATTCTTCGTCTTCTCGCCCGCCCGAGCCGCGGTGGTTGTCTTGCTGCCCTTCCTCATTTCTTGCCCGGCCCCCATGGACGACTTCGTAGTCATCTTCATCACCTTGCCACCGATAGCCATCCATGAAACCACGCAAGAGCAGGTGGTCCCGCACCTGCCCGGATTCCGGGTCCGCAATAAGGCTCTTCAGCTTGCATCTTCGACACGGACATCTTATCTCCGTCTCGTTCTTTTGAAGCATCTCGGCCTTCGCGGACCTCAAAAACCTATTCACGATGCCTTCGGTCATCATGCGGACCATGGTCGCCTGCGGGGTAGAGCAAAACGATATTTTAGAACCAAGAAAAAATTTGGCATGACTTTCCCTAAAAATAGGACCAAAAAGAATGCTTAATGCCAAAATTCTCGCCGAAACGGAAATGAATCAACATTCCGGCAAAATATTGGCAACTATCGCATTTCAAATACCGGTACACCTCCAAACACAAACACATATGCAACACCACAAACATATGCAACACCACGAACATACATAGATCTAGCTAGGCCATAAAAAGTGCATGTGCACATTGTTGTAGGGAGAACAACATAAATATAGCTTCCCCCCTTACTTACCTATCAAAACAAGGTAATTTAACCACTTAAATTGAATGAATCTATGGTGGAAATGAGGTGAAAAAGAGGAGGCACCCGAGACAAGGAGGAGGTGGAGAGAATGAAGTGGGGAGAAAGTGAGTGTGGGTAGGAGAGGCTGTCCAAAATATCTTGTTGCGGCCCACTTACTAATGGCGCACCAACTCTAAATGCGCCATTAGTAATCCAGGTTACTAATGGCGCACCTTCTGGTGGTGCGCCATTAGTAGTTTTGCAAAAGAAAAAAAAGAAAACATACTAATGGCGCACTGTTCCACAGTGCGCCATTAGTAGTTTTGCAAAAAAAGGAATAAAAAATATAATAAAAAAACAACATTAGTGGCGCACTTTCCGACCGGTGCGCCATTACTAGTTACAACTAGTAATGGCGCACTGTATCTGGATGCGCCATTACTATGTTTGGACAGGCGCACTAGTTCAAACTTTTTTTTGATACTAATGGCGCACCCTGGGCCAGGTGCGCCATTAGTAGTTTCAACTCTAATTATGTATCAGAAGGTGGTGCGCCATTAGTATATACTAATGGCGCACCGCTTGTCTGGTGCCCCATTAGTGTCAATCCCATCTATAGCCCTTTTTCTAGTAGTGCATCACACTTATCTAGACAAAATAGATGATGTGGCATGCAATTAATGAAGAAAGAGAGGCATGTGGTAACATAGCTAGTTACTGTAACATCACACATATCAAAAAAGATGAGTCTACAACCTAATAAATGGAGTGATGCATAACACAACACATATGTTACTACCCACTCTAGAGGTAGTAACATAGACTAGTAACATGTGCATGTTACTACTCTAAGTTACTCCACACTGTGACTAGTCTAAGTCGAGGCGTGGATACCAAGGAGGGCCTGGTTGTGTCTATACTTGGACAACTCACCGACTGTAGGCGCAACAGGCAGATGAAGCTCGTGTCGTGTTCGTGCCGTGTGCGGCCCGCACATTAACCAAAACCTCGCACCTCCATCTTAGCCTCCGCGTTTTAAACTTCTCAATCTCAAGGCTAAGGAGCAACATGAAACCTATGATAGAGCCAATCGGAGGGTTGAGAACACTACAATTCATAGCTACATATCCGTGTGTGAGAGAGGACGACTGCGTGCGTGCACCTCTTCTCTTCCTGTATAACGTACTAAACTCAGAGTACAAGTGTATGTGGGTGGCATTGACCTAGGGAGCTAGAGATGGTGCGTGCGAGAAGTCCCGAGAGATAGGTGTGTGCGTGGGAAAGAGGGAGAGAGATGATATGTGTCGATGTAATGGGTGTGAAAAAAAGACTAGTCTATAGCTCGCCACGAGGCTATTGCTGTCGAACACCCCAATAACCGTAAGATATGTATTCGACGGTGCTAGTTATTGCACATACACGGCACTAGAAAAAGAAGTAGTACCATGGCATATGCTATAGCATGGCCGAGAACATGTGCCCACGTTACGCCATCCGGGAATAGTGCCGCACTTCGAAACTAGAATCGTCAATAAATTTTGAGCTTGTGTCTCATCACATTCCAAATTACTACCACGCTATATTTAATTGCAAACCTATTCACACCGATCACAACCTAAACGGTTTCCCACTTAGGAGCGTATTAGTAGTACTCGGTAATAAATACTACTATGCCAAGATGACTGCACATTCCTCCTCAACTCCTCATCCACAAAAAACAATCAAGTCATTCAACATCGTTCCTTTGCGTCTGCCATAGCTAGTGTGAGTTCTGGGTCGAGAGATTTCCACCAGGGAGAGGCGAGCATGGAAGAGGAAGCACGAGAGATGTCCTGCCTCACCGCAAAAGTAGTCGACATGTCCAGCCAAGAAGCAGTAGCAGCACAGAGGTCCCGCCGTGCCGCCGAAGCAGCACAGAGGTCCTACTGTGCCATCGATGTAGCAGATTGGTCCGGCCGCACCGCAGAAGTAGCAGAGATGTCCCTCCGTGCCACCGAAGCAGCACGGAGGTCCGGCCGCGCCGCGGCGGCCTTTGAAAATTTCTCGCCGGCAGGCGAGGACTCTTATAGGCGCATGCATGCGATCGTCCATAGCAGATGGATCAGATATCCGGCTGGGCGAGGTTGCAGGATGAGGCTACCGGCGTCATCCGACAACTAGGGGAGGGAAATGTGAAGCTCCGAGCCAAGCACGACCTGTTGAGGGCAAAGATCACGGGAAATGCGAAGCAGGCGGAGGAGACCGCTGCCTTCTTGCAAAGGACGGGCGTCATCATCAAGAAACTTATGGACGAGAATGCGATGCTCTGCATCCAGCACGAAAGGCTGGTGGAGGAAGCACAGGATGCTACCAAGCAGCGTATTAAGGACAAGAAACTGATGTAAGAGAACATCGCTGCTTGCCGTGAGAACTAGTCTCCGCGACCTGCAGCGCATAAAGAAAGTAGAGATCAGCGAGCCAGATCGTTGTATGTGTCTTCCTTCTTCTTTTGCCCTTGTGTATTTTAGACGTGTCCGCATGTGGCTTTTTTAATTATCTTCCTAATTATGTAACACAAGTATTATCCACTCTCGTCGTCCTTATATATATATATTCATCAATCTTGCCATAAGTCGAAGTAGATGCTATATAGGTCCGTCGGATCTTACATCAAGATCCGTGCAAAATTTTCTTCTAAGATTTTCTTTTTCCTCTCTTAAATCTCAATCGAGAGAGACATAGCCACACCATTAAACAGAGGCCCGGGCGCCATTAATGGAGACCTTGGGAGAGAGGTGCACGACAGATGGAGGTCAAAGGGCTCTCCTCCCGATAAGCACGCGCAGGGGTCTGATCGCACGCCTCCCGTACTCAAATAGCTACCCTGCACGTCGCCTCCTAGCTAATAAAAAAAGGGGACGCGTGGTGGCATGTAAATGGTAAATAGAACGCCCACAGTTTCGATAATACTTGTGTTTCCGATTGTAACGTGACAACACTTGTTCCAAAATGACTTTGTTGGTTGTTAATGTGTGCGCCTTCGCAAATCGGATAGCAAAATTACCACAACATGTTGGTGCCATGTCATGACACCAAGCCAAGTTTCATGATTTTCATGCGTGTTTTGGATTTAGAGAAATTAAAAGACCAAGTTTCTCAATGTTTCCAGCCGAGCCACGACGCCCAGATGTTTGAACTTCATTCCCATTTCTTGCATGGGACCTAGAAATTTACCCGAGGACACACATGTGATTTTTCAACCAGCTTTGGTGCACTGGAGCATGTGCTTGTATTTAAAATTTGAATTATGCACACAAAGGTGACACGTTCCCTCTCAGAACCACGAGGCTTCTTGAGAGAAGCTCGAGTTTGCCAGAAACTTATACCAAAACTTGTTCCTATTCTGTCATTTTTTTACCACAACATGGTAGTACCATGACATGACACCATGCCAAGTTTCATGATTTTCAGGCGTGTTTTGGATTTACAAGAATTTTAAAACCAAGTTTCTCAATGTTCTTGGCCGAGCCACATTGCCCAGAGGTTTGAATTTCATTCCCATTTCTTGTATGGGGCCTAGAAATTCACCCGAGGACACACATGTGATTATTCAACCATCTTTGGTGCACGGGAGCATGTGCTTGTAGTTCAAATTTGAATTATGCACATCAAATGACCAGAAACTCAATTAATGTATAAAAAAGGCCAAACGAACCTGGAATAATTCCAAAATTTGAAAGGGCACTCATGTAGTTCTATGTTGCCTCTATAAAGAAACTCAACGGGGCAGCGTATATTGTTTCGCACTCAAAGGTGACACGTTCCCTCTCAGAACTACGAGCCTTCTTGAGAGAAGCTGTGGTTTGCAAGAAGCTTATACCAAAAACTTGTTCCTATTAGGCCAATTTTTTACCACAACATGGTAGCACCATGACATGACACCGTGGCAAGTTTCATGATTTTCAGGCGTGTTTTGGATTTACAAGAATTTTTAAACCAAGTTTCTCAATGTTCTCGGTCGAGGCACGATGAACAGATGTTTGAATTTCATTCCAATTTCTTGCATGGGACCTAGAAATTCACCCGAGGACACACATGTGATTTTTCAACCAACTTTGGTTCATGGGAGCATGTGCTTGTAGTTCAAATTTGAATTATGCACATTAAATGACCAGAAACTCAACTAATGTATAAAAAGGCCAAACATGTGACAACCTAGTTTTCGCCCTCCTTTATTTGCGTGATTTTCAGTGGATTGATTTTGAAATTTGGGGTTTTTGAATCCTTTCATATGGACTTAAACACTTGGGTACCCCTTGGCTTTCACCCAAGTGTCCCATTTCCCTCTCTAACCATCGTTACCCTCTGGTTCATCTCAAAATAATATTTGGAATATTTTTCCTTAATGAAAAATATTCATTTCCCTCTCTTAAACCCTAGCTAGATCAATGTGCTCCAAAGCAACCCCAATTTTTCTTGCCCACAAAAATCTGAGAAAATTCACAAATATTCGTGGTACCCTAGGGCACCTTCCTGAGCAAAAGTACTACATGACTTTTTGGAATATTTTTGCTACAGCAACTACCATTTTACTTGCTCCTTTGGGCCTGATTTTTCTTGTGCATCATCACCTTAGTAGATGATTGCTACCCTCCAAAACATAGCTCCCAACTCCCATCCGTTTGACCACAGTAAGCTCTCAAAGTTACCGATCAGAAACTTACTAGGCTTGTGAAATCTTTTCTACTACGTCATGATCCAAACCAAACCGTGGTAACATTCAAAACTACCACGAACAACATGCCAGACATGAAGTTTGGGCTTTGGTCGGCATAAGCTCAGAGTTCACGCGGTGACTGTGTTCATCCAGGTATGCTGGCATGTGGCCGACACACTTTGCGACGCGCCCGAGCCTCTATTGATCGCGTGCTCGCTTCCCCACCTGCCTAAGCGTGCCAAACCTCGCCACCATCTTCGTCTTAGCCCCATTAACTCTCCCCTTGCACTCGCCGACGCTGGAGCTCGCCACAACGAGCACGGGCACAGTCCGACCAACGAAATAGTGCGGTGCGCACTATGCTCGTTGTCAGCCCAGTGCCCAGGTGCTCGTCCCCGTTCGCCCAGAGCCTCCGCGTGAGCTCCGTCTCCTTCTCCCTCTCTCACCGACGCCACTCATCGCCGGGCGCCGTGTCCAGGTGTCCACCGGTGGATCGCGAACCCCCCTCGATGCTCGGCTATAAATAGAGCCACCCCAGCCTCCTCGAGCATCATCCACCACTCCCACACACTGCACAACCTAGTAGAGGACCGTAGCACGGTCGGGCAGGCCGCAGGGAACCGTCCCCGAGCTCGAGCTCGCCGGCGATGCCCTTGGGTCGTCCCCGTAGCTCCGGCCCCTCCCAGGCCTGGGCAACCCTTCCAGGGCCTCCGCCACTCTGCGGTGGTGCCATTCCACTCAGTTGGAGCCCTTGGAGTCGCATCTGCTCGCCGTCGTCTTCGTCTCCGGCGAGCTCCTCTTCCTGTCTCCACTAGAGAGGAAGATTCTTACACCGTCCGACTACCCCTAGCTACTCTACGGGTACGGGCAGGTGTGCCTCATTCTCCTGTCTCGATCCCTCCCTCTCGTTTTGTCTAAGGAGACCTCGTCGCTGGCGTTTGCTCCGGTGAAGCCGTGCCGCCCCCTGTCTCGTTTCCCGTCTCCCCCTCATCTGACTAGCGGGGCCCGCTAGTCAGCAACTCAGTACTCGTGCGAAGCGATACGAGTGGTGGTGCCCCGAGGCTTTACGCCTTGGACGTCACCCCCTTCCAGTCTGTTTATTTAAATTCAAATTCATATTTATCTAGAGAGCTTGAAACAACTATAAATTTTCAACCATAAGTCCAAATGAATTGATTCTTTTTGCATTGTGTTCTTTGCAAAGAAATCTAGCAGCTCACCAAAAATGGGATTTTCCCCTGCTGTCTAGATTTTATGGTGATTTTCAGAAGGGTTCTTGATGATTTCTTTTTGTGTTTGTAATTGTTTTCAGAGCAGTGAAGCTTATCTTGAGGATCACCAGGAGGTTTGTGAACCTCATCTGCACTAAGGCAAGACACAACAACATTTTCATGGTGCCACTGCAATATTTGTGATTTTCCTACTTGAATGAATGATTTAATCCATGCATATAGATCATTTTTGTGTTATTCATATTCTGTTAAGTGCTTGTTCAAGTTAATATGCTTGTGTTACAGAAAGTTTAGAGCTAACTAAGTTAACAAAAGAGACTAGAATTAATTTTTGCTATGGTAGAAATAATATGGTTATGTATATAAGTAATTAATTGAAGTTATTTTTCTTGCATGAGAAAAATGATAAAACATGTTAGAGAAGATTCTGTTTAATGTGAGGTTTAATCTTGACCATAGGAGTGTCAAGAGTTGTTGATGGTTAAGCTTAGTGTGGATATAGTTGACTCAGTCTTTTCCATTAATATGTGATGCATATGTTATTGTTGCACTTCATGGCATACTATGACACCGGTTAGTTTCAATTTAAGTTGAACCTGATAATAATACAACTTGAATATATCATTGACCGGGTCATGGTGCCACTGAATCGAGTTTTTCCCAGTGCAACCACATTTGCCTGTATGTGAAGGCCTTTATTCAGTCCGTTGTCATGCCTCTGGTCAGTGCCTCCAAGTAGGGAAGGTTATGGGCGTGCGGTACCCTGGCCCGGTAAGCAGACATAACCTTGTGTGCCCATTGTTGAGTTTTTTGGTACCGGTCCCCGTGAGGGACGTTTTGGCCACGATGGTGGTCGTTGTGTCTTTGGTAGACACGGGGCCACCTAGGACTAGGCCCGTTAGGAGTGGGTCGGAGTGGCCGAGAGAGTGTCATGGCAATGGAGTGGTTTCGTCGGAATGCCGTTTGTCCACCCGAATGGGAGTACGAGGCCATGGGTTCCGTGGTGTGGGTATAGTGCGCTACCTCTGTAGAGTGTATTAATCTATTGATAGCCGAGTCCACGGTTATGGACACGCTCGAAAGTAGGTCACACCATGGTTCAACATTTAATAATAATTGCACACTAAGTTATGAACTCTGCACTGTTGATGATGGCGGGAAGGCCATCGGGTTGGACAGGACCAAGTGTTGGTCGTGGTTGTGATCGCCGGAAGGATCACTATTTTAGACCTAGTATGGCTTGAGGTTGTGATCGCCGGAATGATCACGAGATATTCATGGTTAAGATTTTGAGGTTGGTACGGTGGTGATCCAAGAAGTGATCACCGTTGGTAAGAGGATTTTTTTCTCACAAGGATATGATCACAGCATGTTGAATATATTGTTGCATTATTAATAATTGGTTAAATATCATGATATTGTTTGTCATTATGTTTATGTCTATTGTGAGCTTGCAAGTACATTCAATGTACTGACCTGGCGTGTCATGCCAGCTTTCAGGAAAAGCCTTGTTGGAGAGGAATGCTGTCCGAGTCTAGATTGTGTCCACATCGGTGTCCCTGTGCTATGGAGCTTCCGCTACGACGTTGTTCCGCTGCCGTGTAGTTGTTATGATCGAGGCCTTTATGTTCACTAAACAATGTACATATTGTTCAGCCGCACCGTGTGTGCCACTTGCCCTCGCTACCTGTTGTAATGTAAACTTTGATCCACTAGCATCAATAAAGCAGTTGTTTTCTATAACAAGATGTTATGTGTTGCTAGAAGACATGGTCTCTCGGCTGGCAATGCATGGTAAACCGGTTGCTCTGAGCCGGGGTGCCACATAAGGAACCCCGAATAATTCCAAAATTTAACAGGGCACTCATATAGTTCTATGTTGCCTTTGTAAATAAACTCAAGGGGGGAAGCATATATTGTTTCGCACTCAAAGGTGACATGTTCCCTCTCAGAACCACGAGCCTTCTTGAGAGAAGCTCCGGTATGCAAGAAGCTTATACCAACATTTCTTCCAATTCGACCAATTTTTTTACCACGGCATGGTAGTATGATAACATGAAACCATGCCAAGTTTCATAATTTTCAGGCGTGTTTTGCATTTACATGAATTTAAAACCAAGTTTCTCAATGTTCTCGGCCGAGTCACGACGCCAAGATGTTTGAATTTCATTCCCATTTCTTGCATGGGACCTAGAAATTCACCCAAGGACACACATGTGATTTTTCAACGAACTTTGGTGCACCGGAACATGTGATTGCAGTTCAAATTTGGATTATGCATATTAAATGTCCAAAAACTCAATTAATGTATAAAAGAGGCCAAATGAACCCGGAATAATTCCAAAATTTAAAGGGGCACTCATATAGTTCTATGTTGCCTCTGTAAAGAAAATCAGGGGGAGGCAGCGTATATCATTTTGCATACAAAGGTGATACGTTCCCTTTCGGAACCACGAGCCTTGCTGAGATAATCTTCGGTTTTGCAAGAAGCTTATACCAAAACTTGTCCCAATTCGCCAAAAAATATACATATGAAAACATGGTTTAGATTATCCTGAACATCTCGCTACCTAGACTAATGTACTCAGATTTGAATTCAACATAAAATGGATACAAATATTTGAATTGGAGATCGTATGGTACATGTAGTTCATAGTGAAATATGATTACTGTTATATGCATGTATTTTGTTATCAAGATAATATTTAAATTATTGTATAACTTGACAACAATCGTATTCAAGTAAGGAAAATTGATTCAAATTTAGTCCATATGGTAGACGACAATATATATGTTCATAGGGCGGAGTAAAATGTTCATATATGATGGAAGATCAAAATGTAGGACTACATCCATTATAAACCACAAGGTCACCTAACGATATATTCTAATTCAACATAACGTGAATTCAAAAATTGAAATTCGAGATCCTGGCATTTGTAATCATATAAAAATGGACATGACTCTTTCTTTTGGTGCGAATTGATTTGTTTTTTGTTGTTGTTGAGGGATGTGCAAATCGATTTGGTACTGTACAGGGTAATCTTGTTCTCTCAAATTTTTTTACATTTTTCTTGTAGTTTTTTCAATGACATCTATAGCAATTTATTAAAAGGGGACATGACTCTCTTGTGTCTTGTATGAATTTTTTTGTACACGTTAAGTTTGTTCTTCCCAACAAGGAATCCGCGCCTTGTTATCCCGAAATTTTCAAGCTTGAATTTCTTTTGTCTCATCTGCTTTGAAACTCCCGCCTCTTCAACCCACGCCGCGCCTTGTTATCCTGAAATTTCGACCCGCACGAAAACTCCCTCCTCATCCAAAATCGGTCCCGCAGCCCAGACACGTGAAATCCCCCTTCTACCCCTAAGACGGAAATGCCAGCTCGACGTCGCGGTGGCAAAACCGGTGGGGGTAAGCTGGCAACTAACCCTAAATTTCAGGCAAGTACGCCCCTAAGCCATGGCTCCCCTACCTTCCCCTTCGCCCCCTATTCGTACACCGAGGCCGCCAAAACCCGCGAAACCCCACGCTCCTTCGTCAGCCTCTCGACCGCCGCCCAGCCGAAGACTCTTCCCCGACGACGTCGTCCACCGCAACATCTCGCCATCCCTCATTGACCGCACCGGATGAGGATCCGTCATCGATCTCGTCGTCCTGCAGGATCAGCTGCCCCGTCCTCCACCTCCAAGGAGCTGACCCGATGTTCGCCTCGTCTAGCGCGCCACCTCAATCCCCACAGCGCCGTCTTGACCTACCCCACCGGAACCACAGCACCCTCACCAATTCATCCGATGAAGCCGAGGCCCACTCGGCGCCAGCAAGGAGGTTCTGCACTCACCACTGCATTTTATCTTTTATTCAATCTGACGAGGCTGCCGGTTCTTGATACCGAGTAGCCATGGCGGGTCTCCATCGACGGCGCCGTTGCTACATCTTGAGCATGCGTTGGTTTTCCCTTGAAGAGGAAAGGGTGATGCAGCAAAGCAGCATAAGTATTTCCCTCAGTTTTTGAGAACCAAGGTATCAATCCAGTAGGAGACCACTCGTGAGTCACCTCGTACCTACACAAACAAATAAGAACCTCGCAACAAACGCAATAAAGGGGTTGTCAATCCCTTCACGACCACTTGCAAGAGTGAGATTTAATAGAGATGATAATAATAGTATAAATATTTTTTTGTATTTTTATGATATAAATTGAAAGTAAAGATTGCGAAATAAAATAGATTGGAAACTTATATCATGGAAAATAGACTCGGGAGCCATAGGTTTCATCAGTGGCTTCTCTCAAGATAGCATAAGTATTACGGTGGGTGAACAAATTACTGTCGACCAATTGATAGAATTGAGCATAGTTATGAGAATATCTAGGTATGATCATGTATATAGGCATCACGTCCGTGACAAGTAGACGGACTCCTTCCTGCATCTACTACTATTACTCCACACATCGACCGCTATCCAGCATGCATCTAGAGTATTAAGTTCACAAGAACGAAGTAAGGCTTTATGCAAGATGACATGATGTAGAGGGATAAACTCATGCAATATGATATAATCCCCATCTTTTTATCCTCGATGACAACAATACAATATGTGTCATTTCCCCTACTTTCACTGGGATCAAGCACCGCAAGATTGAACCCAAAGCTAAGCACTTCTCCCATTGCAAGAAAGGTCAATCTAGTAGGCCAAACCAAACTGATAATGCGAAGAGACTTGCAAAGATAACCAATCATACATAAAAGAATTCATAGAAGATTCAAATATTGTTCATAGATAATCTTGATCATAAACCCACAATTCATCAGATCTCGAGAAACACACCACAAAAAGAGTTACATCAAATAGATGTCCTAGAGAATCAAGGAGAACTTTGTACTGAGATCTAAAGAGAGAGAAGAAGCCATCTAGCTAATAAGTGTGGACCCGAAGGTCTGAGGTAAACTACTCACACATCATCAGAGAGGCTATGGTGTTGATGTAGAAGCCCTCCGTGACCAATGCCCCCTCCGGCGGACACCGGAAAAGGCCCCAAGATGGGATATCATGGGTAAAGAAGGTTGCGGTGGTGGAATTAGCTTTTCGTGGTGCCCTCTAATGTTTTCAGGGTATGTAGGTATATATAGGAGGAAGAAGTAGGTCGGTGGAGCCACGAGGGGCCCACGAGGGTGGAGGGCGCGCCCGGGGGGGGGGGGGGGTAGGCGCTCCCCGGCCTCGTGGCTTCCTCGTTGGTTGCTTGACGTCCACTCCAAGTCCTCCGGATCACGTTTGTTCCAAAAATCACGCTCCCAAAGGTTTCATTCCGTTTGGAGTCTGTTTGATATTCTTTTTCTACGAAACACTAAAATAGGCAAAAAAGAACAATTTGGGCTGGGCCTCCGGTTAATAGGTTCGTCCCAAAACAATATAAAAGTATATAAATAAGCCTATTAAACATCCAAAACAGAATATATAATAGCATGGAACATTAATAAATTATAGATCGTTGGAGACGTATCAAGAATCCCCAAGCTTAATTCTTGCTCGTCCTCGAGTAGGTAAATGACAAAAATAGAATTTTTGATGTGGAATGCTTCCTAACATATTTTTCAATGCAATTTTCTTTATTGTGGAATTAATGTTCAGATCCTAAAGATTCAAGATAAAAGTTTAATATTGACATAAAAATGATAATACTTCAAGCATACTAACTAAGCAATCATGTCTTCTCAAAATAACATGGCCAAAGAAAGTTATCCCTACAAAATCCTTTAGTCTGGCTATGCTCTATCTTCATCACACAAAATATTAAATCATGCACAACCCTAATGACAAGCCAAGCAATTGTTTCATACTTTTTATGTTCTCAAACTTTTCCAACTTTCACGCAATACATGAGCGTGAGCCATGGACATAGCACTATAGGTGGAATAGAATAGTGGTTGTGGAGAAGACAAAAAGGAGAAGATAGTCTCACATCAACTAGGCGTATCGACGGGCTATGGAGATGCCCATCAATAGATATCAATGCGAGTGAGTAGGGATTGCCATGCAACAGATGCACTAGAGCTACAAGTGTATGAAAGCTCAACAAAAGAAACTAAGTGGGTGTGCATCCAACTTGCTTGCTCACGAAAACCTAGGGCAATTTGAGAAAACCCATCATTGGAATATACAAGCCAAGTTCTATAATGTAAAATTCCCACTAGTTTATGAAAGTGAGAACATAGGAGACTATCTATTATGAAGATCATGGTGCTACTTTGTAGCACAAGTGTGGTAAAAGGATAGTAGCATTGTCCCTTATCTCTTTTTCTCTCATTTTTTTATTTGGGCCTTTTTTTTCTTTTGGCCTCTTTTTTTCGTCCGGAGTCTCATCCTGACTTGTGGGGGAATCATACTCTCCATCATCCTTTCCTCACTGAGACAATGCTCTAATAATGATGATCATCACACTTGTTTTTACTTATGACTCAAGAATTAAAACTCAATACTTAGAACAAAATATGAATCTATGTGAATGCCTCCGGTGGTGTACCAGGGTATGCAATGAATCAAGAGTGACATGTATGAAAAAATTATGACAGGTGGCTTGACCACAAATACTATGTCAACTACATGATCATGCATGGCGATATGACAATGATGAAGCATGTCATAACAAACGGAACGATGGAATGTTGCATGGAAATATATCTCAGAATGGCTATGGAAATGCCATAATAGGAAGGTATGGTGGTTGTTTTGAGGAAGGTATATGGCGGGTGTATGATACCGGCGAAAATTGCGCGGTAATAGAGAGGCTAGCAAATGTGGAAGGGTGAGAGTGCGTATAGTCCATGGACTCAACATTAGTCATAAAGAACTCACATACTTATTGCAAAAATCTATTAGTTATCAAAACAAAGTACTACGCGCATGCTCCTAGGGGGATAGATTGGTAGGAAAAGACCATCGCTCGTCCCCACCTGCCACTCATAAGGAAGACAATCAACAAATAAATCATGCTCCGACTTCATCACATAATGGTTCACCATACATGCATGCTACGGGAATCACAAACTTCAACACAAGTATTTCTCAAATTCACAACTACTCAACTAGCATGACTCTAATATCACCATCTCCATATCTCAAAACAATTATCAAGTATCAAACTTCTCATAGTATTCAATGCACTTATATGAAAGTTTTTATTATTCCTGAAAGCAAATTACCATGCTGTTCTAAAGGACTCTCAAAATAATATAAGTGAAGCATGGGAGATCAATTATTTCTATAAATTAAAACCACCATCGTGCTCTAAAATATATAAGTGAAGCACTAGAACAAAAACTATATAGCTCAAAAGATATAAGTGAAGCACATAGAGTATTCTAATAAATTCCGATTCATATGTGTCTCTCTAAAAAGGTGTGTACAGCAAGGATGATTGTGATAAACTAAAAAGCAAAGACTCAAATCGTACAAGACGCTCCAAGGAAAACACATATCATGTGGTGAATAAAAATATAGCTCGAAGTAAAGTTGCCGATGAACGAAGACAAAAGAGAGGATGCCTTCCGGGGCATCCCCAAGCTTAAGATTTCTGGTTTCCTTGGATTTTACCTTGGGGTGCCTTGGGTATCCCCGAGCTTAGGCTCTTGCCACTCCTTGTTCCATCATCCATCAAATCTTTACCTAAAACATGAAAACTTCACAACACAAAACTTAACAGAAAAATCTCGTGAGGTCCGTTAGCGAAAGAAAACAAAACACTACTTGAAGGTACTGTAATGAACTCATTATTTATTTATATTGGTGTTGAATATACTGTATTCCAACTTCTCTATGGTTCATAAACTCTATTACTATCCATAGATTCATCAAAATAAGCAAACAACACACGAAAAACAGAATCTGTCAAAAACAGAACAGCCTCTAGTAATCTGTAGGTTTCGACTACTTCTGGAACCCCAAAAATTCTAAAATAAATTTCTGGTCTTGATGAATTTATCTATTGATCATCTTCAAAAATAATTTACTAAATATCACTCTCCAATGAAAAATGGCAGTAATTCTTGCGAGCAGTAAAGTTTCTGTTTTTACAGCACGATCAAAAAGACTTTCCCCAAGTCTTGCCAACGGTTCTGCTTGGCACAAACACTAATTAAACACAAAAAACACAACCAAAACACAGGATATATGAATTATTTATTACTAAACAGAATAAAAAAGCAAAAAATAAAAATAAAATTGGGTTGCCTCCCAACAAGCGCTATTGTTTAACGCCACTAGCTAGGCATAAAAGCGAGAATAGATCTAGGTATTGCCATCTTTGGTAGGGAATCCACAAGTGGCTCTCATAATAGATTCATATGGTAATTTTATTTTATTTCTAGGGAAGTGTTCCATTCCTTTCCTTAATGGAAATTGGAATCTAATATTCCCTTCCTTCATATCAATAATTGCACCAATCGTTCTAAGGAAAGGTCTACCAAGAATAATAGGACATGAAGGATTGCAATCTATATGAAGAACAATGAAATCTATGGGCGCACAATTCCTATTTCCAACAATAATAACATCATTAATTTTTCCCATAGGTTTCTTAATGGTGGAATCTGCAAGGTGCAAGTTTAGAGAACAATCATCAAATTCACGGAAACCTAGCAAATCACACAAAGTTTTTGGGATCATGGAAACACTAGCACCCAAATCACACAAAGCATAGCATTCATGATATTTAATTTTAATTTTAATTGTAAGTTCCCACTCATCATAAAGTTTTCTAGGGATAGAAACTTCCAACTCAAGTTTTTCTTTGTAAGATTGCATTAAAGCATAAATGATATGTTTAGTAATACTTTATTTTGACTATAAGCATGAGGAGAATTTAGCACAGATTGCAACAAGGAAATACAATCTATCAAAGACCAATTATCATAATTAAATTCCATTAAATCCAAGATAGTGGGTTCGCTGCTATCTAAAGTTTTAATCTCTTCAATCCCACTTTTACCAATTTTAGCATCAAGATCTAAAAACTCCGCATTTTTGGGACGCCATCTAACTAAAGTGGACTCATCTCCAGTCCCATCATTATCAAGATTCATATTACAAAACAAGGATTTGATAGGGGACACATCAATCACTTTTATATCTTCATCCTTATTATCATGAAAACTAGAAGAACACACTTTCACAAAGCAAGCCTTTTTTGCACGCATCCTAGCGGTTTTTTACTTTCACTCATCAATGGAAATTCTCATGGCTTTGAGAGACTCATTGAAATCATGCTTAGGTGGAATAGATCCAAGTTTCAAAGAATCAACATCAAGAGAAATTCTATCCACGTTCCTAACCAACTCATCAATCTTAAGCAATTTTTCTTCAATCAAAGCATTGAAACTCTTTCGTGAACTAATAAATTCTTTAATACTATATTCAAAATCAGAGGGCATCTTATTATAATTTCCATAAGAATTGTTGTAGGAATTACCATAATTATTAGAGGAATTACTAGGAAACGACCTAGAATTAAAATTACCTCTATATGCGTTGTTACCAAAATTGTTCTTACCAACAAAATTCACATCCATAGATTCATTATTATTCTCAATTAATGTAGAAAAAGGCATATCATTGGGATCAGTAGGAGTACTCTTATTCAAAAACAATTTCATTAGTTCATCCATCTTTCCACTCAAAACATTAATCTCTTCAATTGGATGCACCTTTTTACTAGTAGATCTTTCAGTGTGCCATTGAGAATAATTAACCATAATATTATCTAGGAGTTTGGTAGCTTCTCCTAAAGTTATTTGCATAAAAGTGTCTCCCGGGGCCGAATCTAGAAGATTTCTAGAAGCAAAATTCAATCCGGCATAAAAAATTTGTATAATCATTGATAAATTCAAACCATGTGTAGGGCAATTATGTATTATTAATTTCATCCTCTCCCAAGATTGTGCAACATGCTCATGATCAAGTTGCTTAAAATTCATAATATCGTTTCTAAGAGAGATGATCTTAGCGGGAGGAAAATACTTAGACATAAAAGCATCTTTGCACTTATTCCATGAATCGATACTATTTTTAGGCAAAGACGAAAACCAAGCTTTAGCACGATCTCTAAGCGAAAACGAGAATAGCTTAAGTTTAAGAATATCATTATCCACATCTTTCTTCTTTTGCATATCACAGAAATCAACAAGGTTGTTTATATGGGTAGCGGCATCTTCACTAGGAAGGCCAGAAAATAGATCTTTCATCACAAGATTCATCAAAGCAGTATTAATTTCACAAGATTCAGCATCGGTAAGAGGAGCAATCGGAGTGCTAATAAAATCATTATTGTTGGTATTGGCAAAGTCACACAATTTAGTATTATCTTGAGCCATCGTGACAAGAAAGCAAGCCAGCACACAAGCAAACAAGCGAAGAAAAAGTGAACGGAAAGAGAGGGCGAATAAAACGACAAGGGTGAAGTGGGGGAAAGGAAAACAAGAGGGAAAATGGCAAATAATGTAATGTGAAGGATAAGAGTTGTGATGGGTACTTGGTATGTCTTGACTTGGCGTATATCTCCCCGGCAACGGCGCCAGAAATCCTACTTGCTACCTCTTGAGCATGTGTTGGTTTTCCCTTCAAGAGGAAAGGGTGATGCAACAAAGCAGTGTAAGTATTTCCCTCAGTTTTTGAGAACCAAGGTATCAATCTAGTAGGAGACCACGTGCGAGTCACCTCGTACCTACACAAACAAATAAGAACCTTGCAACCAGCGTGATAGAGGGGTTGTCAGTACCTTCACGGCCACTAGCGAGAGTGAGATCTGATAGAGATGATAATAATAAGATAAATATTTTTGGTATTTTTATGATATAACTTGAAAGTAAATATTGCAAAATAAAATAGATTGGAAACTTATCTGATGGAAAATAGACCCGGGAGCCATAGGTTTCACTAGTGGCTTCTCTCAAGATAGCATAAGTATTACGGTGGGTGAACAAATTACTGTCGAGCAATTGATAGAATTGAGCATAGTTATGAGAATATCTAGGTATGATCATGTATATAAGCATCACGTCCATGACAAGTAGACCAACTCCTGCCTGCGTCCACTACTATTACTCCACACATTGACCGCTATGTAGAATGCATTTAGAGTATTAAGTTCATAAGAACGGAGTAACTCTTTAAGCAAGATGACATGATGTAGACGGATAAACTCATGCAATATGATATAAACCCCATCTTTTTATCCTCGATGGCAACAATACAATACGTGTCATTTCCCCTACTGTCACTGGGATCGAGCACCGCAAGATTGAAGCCAAAGCTAAGCACTTCTCCCATTGCAAGAAAGATCAATCTAGTAGGCCAAACCAAACTGATAATTCGAAGAGACTTGCAAAGATAACCAATCATACATAAAAGAATTCAGAGAAGATTCAAATATTGTTCATAGATAATCTTGATCGTAAACCCACAATTCATCGGATCTCGAGAAACACACCACAAAAAGAGTTACATCGAATAGATCTCCAAGAGAATCAAGGAGAACTTTCTATTGAGATCCAAATAGAGAGAAGAAGCCATGTAGCAAATAACTATAGACCCGAAGGTCTGAGGTAAACTACTCACACATCATCGGAGAGGCTATGGTGTTGATGTAGAAGCCCTCCGTGATCAATGCCCCCTGCCGCGGAGCGCCGAAAAAGGCCCCAAGATGGGATCTCACGGGTACAGAAGGTTGCGCCGTGGAATTAGGTCTTCGTGGTTCCCTCTGATGTTGTCAGGGTACGTAGGTATATATAGGAGGAAGAAGTAGGTCGGTGGAGCCACGAGAGGCCCACGAGGGTGGAGGGCACGCCCCCTGCCTCGTGGCTTCCTCGTTGGTTGCTTGACGTCCACTCCAAGTCCTCTGGATCACATTTGTTCGAAAAATCACGCCCCCGAAGGCTTCATTCCATTTGGACTCTGTTTGATATTCTTTTTCTGCGAAACACTAAAATAGGCAAAAAACAGCAATTTGGGCTGGGCCTCCGGTTAATAGGTTAGTCCCAAAAATAGTATAAAAGTGTATAAATAAGCCCATTTAACATCCAAAAGAGAAAATATAATAGCATGGAACAATAAAAAAACTATAGATACGTTGGAGACGTATCAGCCGTCGCCGGCCTCTTCATCCACGGCGTCTCTCCCCCATGTCGTTGCTTCCTCGGTGGCGACTTCCACACTGGAACTAGTTGTAGCTGCTCTGGCTCTCGCTCGCACTGCTGCTGCTCCGGCTCTCTCTTGCCTTTTGGCTCTTTTCTTGCTGTTAGTCGCGCTGCTGCACTGCTCTTGCTTTCATTCATGTTGTTGCTCTTCTTTGCTATTGTTGTCGGTCGCGCTGCTGCTCCGCTCTTGCTCTTGTTCGTGCTGCTGCTATGTTCTTGCTCTCGCTCGTGTTGCTGCTGCTGCTGCACGACCTCCGGCAGCTACAGGAGTTGCTGCTTTAGCACTCACTCATGGTGCTGCTGCACGACTTCCTCTCTGCTAGTCTGTTCCCTGCTAGAGCATCTGCTGATTTAGATCACTGCTTCTCTGCTACTAGTGCTCGAACGCACTAAACATCTATTGCAATGCTTTGCTAGTCGTTCAATAAGTTTCGACAGTAAAATTTAGTTTCGACTCTAAAGTTCATTTTCTTCAGTTAAGTTCAGAGTGAACAGCATTTACAGCATCTGTCGGAGCGGTCGTGGCACGATTGATGTGTTTTACATCTAGCACTTTTTGGTGCTGTATTTTACATCATCTATTGCAGATGATATTAGAATCCCACTTCAGATTAACGTTGTCTGTCTTGTCCTTCTTTAGCGTCGCCACCGTACACCTCATCAGAGCTGCTCCAACGACGGAACCATCCATCACAGCGGAGCAGTACCCTCGGCGTCATTTCCAGAGGCCTCAAATCTTCTTCCCCTCCTCCGACAGTCACACCAGCATCACCATCCTCCACGTCCAACCCAATGATGTTGAGGTCGACAAGGCTATGCCAAAGAGGTTGTACACTTGTTGCATCACTTTGTTACTCAGCATTCATGTCAATCCCTCAGGGATCCTTTGCTATGGAACTAGTATGGTACTACTATTCGTGCATTTGGTTAGAAGGAGTGGAGCAATGCAAAACTGGAGGATTTTTTCCTTTGGTGTCTCTTTCAAAGAAAATACGTAGGAATTTTACCACTTGGACATCCTTTTCAAATTAATATGCATGAAGAACATGACTAATTGCATTACTAGCATAATAAGATTCTTATTTTTTCATTTTCACGTGGTTTGACTTTAATTTGACCATGTTTCTCCACTCATGTGTTCTTCCAATTCATGTGAACCAAACACCCAGGTTGACAGAAATCCTATGTTTCCAAATACTCTGTTTTGCACGTGCATTCCTATCCTATTCCTGTGTTTTTCCTGTCCCTGTGTTTATAGAACCCTCCAATTCCAAGGAGCCCTTATAGATTTACTACATTTTCAGATAAGCGTCAAAGAAAACTATGTGTGTTATGTCCAGCTCTTACCGTGCCATCATCCACCCCACCCGAGGTGCACCATCAACAAAAGCATTCACTACAATAGAGATCCCCCCTGTAGACTTTCTTTCACCGCCTCAGATCATCTTCCCCATTGCCGGCAGCCACGCCAACTGCATTACCATCATCGACTGAGCAGATGAACCCGAGGACTACATAGTTCCGGAAGAGAGGTCGAATTCTTTTGTGTTTGCTTACGTTATACATCATTCATTATTACCTGCTACTTTATCATTCAAACTTGAGTTTAAAATGACCATGGGTCTCATATTGAGGCAGCAACGAATAGTATCTGTCTACTATCTGGTTCATCTGGGGTCTTCTATGTGGTTCATGTTGGGTGGGCAACAAACAGTAGATGATCCATTCTCTATCTTTTTAAAACTGAAGCTATAATCTACCTGCTATAATTAGTTTTGGATCTATCCACTCGTTTGCTACCATCAGTCTTGATTTCTGCTTGCATCCCTTAGGCCTTACAAAATCTAACTATTTTTTATTATGCATATCAGCTATTGTACACAATCGTACTGATCATGTAGAGAAAAAGAGAAGACCATTGCGTGGGAATATAATGTCATGTAGACGCCACGGCACGGTGGGCGAAGTGCCCCCCTCCCGCCATTCCAGATTGTATTCCAGAGGAGGATAACTGTTCTGATGGGGATTCAGAGGGAGCCGACCACTCCTATTTACCACCCGAGGTGTTTGCTCTAACCTGGCATGCTGATGTTGGTCATACCATGCATATGGTGCCTCGCATTGCTTACATTATACATCTTATATGTCATCAGCTGTGACGCCCCCAATTTGTCCATACACTAATCATACACGCAAATGTGTACGACCAAGATCAAGGACTCACGGGAAGATATTGCAACACAACTCTAGACATAAATAAAATAATACAAGCTTTATATTACAAGTCAGGGGCCTCGAGGGCTCGAATACAAAAGATCGAATGCACAAGAGTCAGCGGAAGCAATAATATCTGAGTACAGACATAAGTTAAAAAAGTATGCCTTAATAAGGCTAGCAGAAAAGTAGCAACGAGCGAAAAGGCAAGGCCTCGTGCCTCGGACCTCCTAACTACTCCTCGAAGCCAAACTCCATTGAGAACCATCCTTGGAATCCTCTGGCTCCTGGACTCCATCATATGGTCGCAACTACCCGGTATAGAAAGGGGAAAGGGGGGGAGCAAAGCAACCGTGAGTACTCATCCAAAGTACTCGCAAGCAAGGAGCTACACTACATATGCATTGGTATCAATGAAAGGGCTAGTATATGTGGACGGAACTATAGAATGCCAAAATAATAGGGGGTGTAGCTAGTCCTATCAAAGACTACGCTTCTGGCAGCCTCCATCTTGAAGCAGGAGAAGAGAGTAGATCGTAAGTAAACCAAGTATCATCGCATAGCATAATCCTACCCGGCGATCCTCCCCTCGTCGCCCTGTGAGAGAGCGATCACCGGGTTCTATCTGGCACTTGGAAGGGTGTATTTTATTAAGTATCCGGTTCTAGTTGTCTTAAGATCAAGGTACAACTCCGGGTCGTCCTTTTACCGAGGGACACGGCTATTCGAATAGATAAACTTCCCTGCAGGGGTGCACAACATTTCCCAACACGCTCGATCCCCTTTGGCCAGACACACTTTCCTGGGTCATGCCCAGCCTCGGAAGATCAACACGTCGCAGCCCCACCTAGGCACAACAGAGAGGTCAGCACGCCGGTCTGAATCGTAAGCGCGCAGGGGTCTGGCCCATCGCCCATTGCACACCTGCACATTGCGTACGCGGCCGGTGAGCAGACCTAGCAACCTCCATTACAAAGGAAGTTGCATTACGCGGTCCAACCCAGCGCGCGCCACTCAGTCGCTGGCGTCACGAAGGCTTCGGCTCATACCACAACGTCGAGTACCCATAATTGTTCCTGTGTAGTTGGCTAGTGCATATAGGCCATTGGCCAGACTCAGATCAAATACCAAGATCTCGTTAAGCGTGTTATCTTGAAGTAACCGCGAACACCGACCAGGGCCAGGCCCACCTCTCTCCTGGGTGGTCTCAACCTGCCCTATCGCTCCGCCACAAAGATCCACACAGAGGGCCGTCGGGAAAGTATGTCCTTCAGCCCCCAATTTGTGAATCAACCGCGGGTACTCAACGAGCCGACACGACTTTAGTCACAATATTTATCATGTGTATTATGTATAATATATACCCGTGATCAACACCCGACGTGATCACGGCCCGATAGTATAGCATGGTAGACTGACAAGATTATAGGGCCACTGATGATAAACTAGCATCCTATACTAAGCATTTAGGATTGTAGGTAACATATGAACAACTGTAGCAACAATGACAGGCTATGCATCAGAATATGATTAACGGAAAGCAGTAACATGCTACACTACTCTAATGCAAGCAGTAAAGAGAAGAATAGGCGATATCTGGTGATTAGGGGGGCTTGCCTGGTTACTCTGGCAAGTAGGTGTCGTCAACAACGTAGTCGATCGGGGCACCACCAGCAGCGTCAGTCTCGTAGTCTACCGGAGAGAACAGGGTGAAGAAATAATGAATACAATGCAAACAGATGCATATCGATGCATGAAATGACAATGAGCGTTACTAGGTGTGCCCTAATGCGGTGTTTCACGTTTTCGAACAAATGAATCGGAGGGGGAAAGTTGCATGTTCGTTATGCTAGGGATGTGTGGCGGACGAACGGGCTACGTATCCGGATTCGTCTCGTTGTTTTGAGCAACTTTCATCTACAAAGTTTTTCCATCCGAGCTATGATTTATTTTATATTAATTTTAAAAGATATAATCATTTTTTAGAATTTATTAATTATTTTAATTCAACATTATCCAGAATAGTGTTTGCTGACATCAGCTTGACATCAGCAGTCAACAGAGGTGTTGACTAGGTCAAACTGACAAGTGGGTCCCACTAGTCATAGACTGTTGACTAACTATTTGTTAACATTTAATTAGCAGGTTAATTAGTTAACTAAACAATGTTAATTAAGATAATTTATTTATTAATTAATTGTTATTTATTTATTTATTGAATTCTTTTATTTTTTTAAACAAACGTTCTGGGGCCATGGGCCCCATGTGTCATAGGGCCAGGGGGTTTAGCGGGCGCCGGGTGTAGCGGGGCGGGCGTGGGCGCCCGCGGAGGACGAACCCGCCGGGGCGCGAGGAGAGGCCACCCGCGACGGGAAATCCTGCCGGGCGAGGCAGTAGGGGGGCGTGTGGGGAAGCCATGCGGCCGGGCGGCGCGGGCGGAGGCGGGGCACGCCGGGAGTGGCGGCTAGTGATGGGTGGAGCATCAGGGTGGCCCATGGCGGAAGCAGGCGGCCCGCAGCAGAGGAAGCAGCGGCCGTCGCCGGCAAGATGCGGCACGACGCACAGCTGTGCGGGAGCGCGTTTGGGTGCGATGGTGAGGGGAGCAGAGGCGCGGTGCGATAGGGCAAGCGCGGGCACGGGCATGCAGTGGGGGGAACAGCGCATGCGCGCGGTTGGTCGCGGCGATGCGAGCGGCGTAGTGGGCGGCTGCGGGCGCGCAGCAACGGGCATGGCGTGGACGGGAGACGATGGCGAACGGGCGGCGTGCGGAAGGGCGCAACGAGGCATGGCCAGGGGCTCGGTCAGCGCATGCGCGGAGCGGCCAGGGCACGAGCTAGGGCAGGCGAGAGCACGACAGGTGGGTAGGGACTGTGATGGGTGTGAACTCGCGCGAGCACGGCGGCGGCAGTGAACAGCGTCTACGACATGAATTCGACCGAGAAAAAAGGGGGAACAGACCGAGGAGCTCACCATATGGCTGGGAGTGAGGTCGGAGAGGCGGGGGACAGAGGGGAGCAGTGTCAATGGGCGGCGAGGTCGACTACCGTGGGCGAAGGCGATGGGGATGGCGACGGCGTAGCGGCGCCTCCGCCCGATTCGAAGCAGGGAGAGGACGAGGTGGACCACGACGGTTCTCCTGGTCAGCTCGCAGCAGATCAAGGAGGCCCCGAGCACGGCAACGACGACGTGGCGGCGGCGGCTCCGTTTGGTGGAGTGCGTTGGAAGAGGACGAGGAGCGGGGGAAAGGAGGCTAGGGTTCGCAATGGAGAGAGAAGGGGACTATGGAGTTGACTTGTAGGCGTGGGGGGTGGGGGGATGGGGTCCGGATGGCCGGCGCGTGGCCTAAGTGCCATGGATGCCCTCCACGCACACCCTGCCTCTCTGTAGCTGAACATTGGGGATAAGTCTCCTATTGGGATGGATCTCCTTCTATTACTAAATGGGCCAGCTGTATAGTGCACTCTTTTTCCGCCTTCTTTTTTTGTCTTATTTTTCCAGCATCACTTACTATTTTCTTTTGGTATCAAATGATTTTTGGTGAACATGAAAGTTGGCACAAAAATCAAATGCAACACTTTGAAAAAGTGCCCAAAGTTTGGGGGTATTAGGAAATTTATAACCATTTGTTTATTTTGAAAATGTTACTTTTGTTGTTTTTGGACCACTTATAATTTCCTAGGGATTTATCTGTGAGCCAAATGATGTTGGATTCTACATGATACTGGTCGGCGGAATTTTTAAAATAATATGAACAGTTTAGTTTTTCTGTTTGAAGAAAAAATAATTTGACTTTATTTTAAATTTAAATTTGAATTCGGTTTGGATCAAAGTGAGGTTTTATAAAATTAATTGCGATGGTGTGGCACCATTAGTGTGTGGTTACTGTAGCTTAACTAACGGGGTGTTAAAAATCTTCTCCACTATAAGAAATCTCGTCCCGAGATTTTAAGAGGTGGAGTAACAGGAAAGATCTAGTTATGAAATTCTAACGATTCTTCTCGGTCTTGGTTGTCCTTCTCGAAGAGGTCGATCCATTACGTTGATGTCTTCATTCCTCTGCTTCAGGTCATCATGATGAAGTCATCATCCTTTTTTCGGAAATTTCATTATACTTACGAAAGGACAAGGGGTAACTCTACAACGATAGGATGTTATAAGGGAAAATCATCTAGGGGTATCCCAAGAATGAACATATGAGTATCTCTTGAGTTGAACAAATGAAACATACCGAGAGGAAAGTAAGAAGGTACCATACGAAGTTTCAAGCGGGTAGGCAAACGTTCGATGCCTGAAACAGGGCGTGAAAGGGGTTCAAAGCAACGGAATAAGTATTGTGTCTAATACCAAAATTGATGATCTCACAGAAGGTGGCTCGTGAATTACATACAAGCCCACGCGCGAGGAACAACCTTGGGAACAGGGGGTGTACAGGAGAGTCAGGTTTCGATCTTGTGGAACTGTGGGTTATGGGCCCGCCATGTGGGTTAAAAGTAGGAGGAGTGGTGACATCTTGCATGGTCATGATAGCAATGGCATGTCAGAGGGTAGCCCGTCGATTATGTAGGCAACAATGTCGGTACCAAGGGCGAGGGATGAAGAGAACCATTCTCCTTCTCGTTGAACGAGGCAGACCAATAGGCATAGTTCTCGTCCATCGGTGGTACCTGAATGTCATCAAAAATAGTAACAGGGTCTTGCTGACAGAATTGTACAGCGAGGGGTTTACATAAGCAGGAGAATATTACTACTTAGATCATGTAGATCACAAGAAAGGTTAAACCAAACAATGGAAAGGAAAATATGATTATCAGATTAAACTGAACAATGGAAAGGAAAAGGTGTTAAAACACATATTCCAGGGGTATATCCTTCCCAAGGTCAAGCAGAGCACGATATCCATGTTAGGATAGAAAGTAGAAAACCCTTTAGGTAATGGGAGATGAATTTTCATGGCATTACCCATACAACGGTGTTTGGATAATGGATAAAGAAAACTTAGCATTGCGCTTTCAATGCTCTTATTGAAAATCGGAGTACCACAGACATGCTCCAAGATAGCTTGGACATGGCCAACATGTGAAGATCAGACTTTGGAAACACAAAGGATCCATCAGGAATAACTTGTAGAATAAGTCTTACAATTTATCATGGAAGAATGGATAACCTTGTTGAAAAGGGAACTATAACAATAGGTCATCCGGCCAGGTGTGCTAGGCATGACATCATCTTATCGGGTCATATAAAGACCAATGTTATAACTCTTGGAAATATGTTCCAACCATTATATCTGACCAAGATCCGGTTCTGATTGCCATCAGGATACCGCAGACTCGGGATGCCTGAGAAGAGAGGTGTAACACAAATTATCGAGATGACATTGTAAGATTATCGGGAATTGAACTGTGGAAGCGAGTTCCGAAACAAGAGTTCATCATAAAATCAAGGAGAGGTGAGGAGGTGCCTGATTGACTCAGCGACAATTCATTGAGATTTTCAAAAGATGGATTTCCACACTTATGTGAACAAGGGGATATCATTTGTCAGATCAAATGATATAAAGAGGTATGCTCAAGGAAAACATACGTAGCTAAACATTGGTTGAAAGGTCCACCCGAAATATGGGTTTAGGTAGCATGATCAAAGTTAGAATGGTGATTCGATAACCAATGGTCTAAGAATGAATTATCGACCATTAATTTCAAAGCAATAGGGTTCCTAGAAGTTTTTAAACTCGCACAACATAATTCAATTATCGTTTTTCCGGTTTGAAACAATGCGGGGACCAAGGAATGAATGTATATGGCAAGAAATATAACCTATATCAAGAATTCTAAAGAGGTGGTGAAATTCCCATGATGTTCTTGACATAAAAAAGAAGGTAATACTCCAAGGTAAAGGACAACAAATGCTGGATAGCAAGGATCTCCAGGTATACCCAAAACACGAACACGTTTGTGTTGAACGGAAGGATATAAAGTGGTCGATGATAACAGCAATCATCGAGGACAAGGTTGTTATTTCTCATCATGAATTCAATTGATATCTTAGAAGACCTCAGAATGTTGATGATGATCATGACACATTTGTCGAGAGGTTTCAAGAAGATGTAACCGATCACCGATGACATCAAGTCAACAGAATGATGAAGCGAAAAGTTACTGAAACCATGGGTACGACACAAACTCGGAATCAAGCTTGTTTTTCAAGGCGAAATGACATGACGAGGAAAGTAGACGTATGCTTAGCTTATTGTCCAAAGATGTGCTTCGGTAATAAGGAACGGGTGGCACAGTTAAAATTTAGTACGATAATGATATAGCCAATCAGGCTAGGCATGACTTGAAGGGTTATTAAACTCATATGCAACGAATATTATTGTAGCTTAACTACTAGGTTGTTACATTAGCTTAGTTTAGATTTACTTTGTGTGAATGCCACCTGTTTGGTTTCTATATCACACTCCCACCGTTCCTAAACATTTTTCTTTTTTATAGATTTCAACAAGTGACTACATACGGAGCAAAATGATTGAATATACACTCTAAAATATGTCTATATACATCCGTATATGGTAGTCCATTTGAAATATCCGAAAAGAAAAAAATTTAGAAACGGAGGGAGTATATGGGAATTATGGAATGCCATCTTCTTTAGCCAGGTATCATATATGTGAATCATGCAATGCCATCGTGTTTAGCAACTCATCGTATATGTTAATTGTATCGTGCCATATTTTTTTCATAATGTATTCCATTTGTCAACAATGTTTATACATTCATCTACTATTCCTGTGCATCAGCCATTTGAGTCGGTCATGGGAAAATTTGGAGTGAAAACAAGGTCTTCTGAGCAGTCAGTGCTACCTGTCGATGCAGATTTCTTGCTGTTTACGGATAGCTCCTTAGAGGAGGATTCAGAGACAGATGACTAGTCGTATTCCCCCCTCCCCCCCCGAGGTGCATGCTCTAACTTGGCAGGGTTATATTGCTCATATCATGCATACGGTGTCTTGCATTGCCATGCCATCTGCTTAGATTAGACGTGCTTTGTGTGAATGCCTCGTGTTTGCTTTCTATATTAGATATGTGAAATATGCAATGCCATGTTTTTCAGCCAGTTATCATATATGTGAATTATGCACCGCCATGTAGCCAGGCATCATATATGTGAATGATCTCATGCCATCTTTTTTCATTACCTATACCATTTGTTGACAATCTGTGTATATTGAACTACTCTTCATGTGTATCAGCCATTTGAGCCGGTTATGGAAAAATCAGGAGTGAAAACAAGTTCTTCAGAGCAGGCAATGGTACCTGTTGAAGCATATATCTCGATGGTTACAGGGAGCTCCTCAGAGGAGGATTCAGAGACAGATGACCAGTCCTATATCCCACCTAAGGTGTATGCTCTAAGTTGCAATGTTTATATTTCACATATCATGCATATGGTGTCTTGCATTGCTTAGTTCAGACATCATATGCACAATATTGAATTCCATTTGCTTAGTTTAGAGATCATACAAGAGAGTGCCAGCTGCTTAGTATATGAATCAATTATGTCAATTCTATCATGCCATCCTGTATACTTAGACAACATGTATGTGAATTATTTCATCCCAACCTATTTTAGAAAGACATCATATAGTTTTGTCATGTCATCCTGTTTAGATACTCATATTATGTTGAATTATGCCATTATATCCTGTTAGGTTATCCATCATATATCTGAAACTGTGTCATGTTATCCTGTTTAGTTAGGCATCATATATTTGAAATTGTGTCATGCTGTCCTGTTTGGTTAGACAACACATTTGTGAAGTACCACATCTGTCTATCATACAATTTTTGTATGTTCAATTTCTTTTCTTCTTTATCAGCCATTTGAATTGGAGGGGGTGATCGCAGTATCTCAGGGAGCAAAAACCTGTTCTTCACAAAAGACAGTGCTACCCGTTGATGCAGATAGAACCATGGTTGTACTGGCCCACAAACTAGCCCCACCACACATAAATCGAGACTCTTCCAGATTGCACACTTACACCGTTGGGCAGAGAACCAGCTACAACCATCTAACCCCAACCCAAGCGGATAGTAGCCCACTTCTAGTTGACAAAGCACCATGTCCACCACAGAGTAACCCCACACGAGCTGTTTGTAAAGCAACTGCAGTGCCCAAAGCACGAAGACCACCACAATGAACCCAAACTCCATGTTTAGAGAAGAAGAGCAATTGTTCTTAGGTCAGATTTTGTAGCTATGGTCCATACTCCTTTGCTGTTGCATCACTGTATTTACTCATACCAACTACTATCGAATTTGAAGGATCCAATTGGAACTCCAATGGTGCAATAGGTATGTTTTAAACCTATTTCTTTAACTGGATTGTTGTTCTAACTTCTTGCTCTATGTCGATTTCAGTTTTAGTTGTATAAACAATTATGTTCTCATGTGATGCACATTACAAGTGTTGCCAATGTTGTGTAGTTTCTCACACTTATATTCTGTCTATGCTGTTGTGTCTTAAAAATATATGAGTTGAACTGTGTCTCTGTCTTGATTTGGCAACATAAACTAGAATGATATGGACAATACAGTGACCATAGTACATAGATATATGTTTGTTTCATGTTGTTATCCTGTCCACCTTACTACTAAACATGTTTACCAAAATGAGTTTCGTATACTACATGCTAAACATGTGATGTGTATGCTTGTTTCTCTTGTAGTATGCGAAAAAAATATTGGAGAAGAGCACCCCACTATGCAATGGTAAAGAAGTAATGCAGATAAGGTTCAAGATAGTGAGACAGCCCTGTTGGTCTCCAAGAAAGGTGATAACAATGATCTTGTAGACAATGAGAAAACCCCACAGTCCCGCTTTGATGTAGTGTTTGAGTTACTGGCCAGTACTACATAATCACTTCAGCTTCTTTAGTCTCAGCTACAAGCTGAAAGGCATCAGTCAGCTGTGCTGCGGCAATAAGCCGAAGGACTGAGGAAGTCCCTGCAGAATTCAGATGCATAATTTTTGTGCAATAGAAAATGCTGGAGGATTTATGCGCCAAACAAGAGAAAGTTAACAAGCTTGCTAAGCATCTTGCCAGCATTATGGGTACCCATGATATTATTCCTTGAGCTCTTCTAAAGTGGTTTCAGTTCTGGACTTGTTTTGCTACGACGTTTATTTGCACTGGTTGCCAAGTTTGACAACCATTGTATATGATATGCGGCTTTGTTCCCTATATTTGCACTGGTGGCGAACTTTGATGCCTAGTGGATGCAATATGTGTAATAGCCGTCGTAGCCTAGAATAAGTTGCTTGCTTATTTATTTCCTTGTTGTCTTGTTTATTTGTTTGCTTGTATTCAATGTAGTTCTTTTTCCGCAGTTTGCTAGTGGCCGCAAGAATCTATTTTTTGAAACTAGTCTACAATAACCATGGACTACATATTTACTATAGATACCATGGGCCTGCTACGGGCCGTAGAAACAATGGGCCTTCTAAGGGCCGTAGAAACAATGGGCCTTCTATGGGCCGTAGAATCAATGGGCCTTCTACGAACCGTTTGATCTATTGGCCAAACATGGGCCAATAATAGACAACATTATGTGCCGTAAACGGGCTAGATTTGGAATCGTCCGTTCATGGGCCGACCATAACGGGCCATCATTAATCTGCCGTATTCGATAATGCTACGAAAACGGCTCAACGGATTAACGGGCCACAAACGGGCGATTGTAACCACGGGCTGAATTAGGCCCACAAGCAGAAAAGGCCAGTAACGAGCCGTAAGTAACCGAATGCTGGAAATAAGCACAAGAATAAATGGTCCCTTAATAGGCCGAAAAATAACACGGGTTGGAAACGGCCCAATGGAATAATGGGCCGTTAATGGGTATAAAGCGGTACACTGTTCATTACAGGCTAGATTCATCACGGGCCGTTAATGGACCAAGAGTTACAAATTGCCTCATATGGGCCGAAAGAGATCATGGGCCATATATGGGCCGGAAGTTACAACAGGCTGGGATCATAATGGACGGCCCAGATGAAGCTACTGAGCTTAATTCCGGTAGGCTATAACGGGTCGTGAGTTAGCGGGCCGTAAATGGGCTATATACGAACATGTCGTTAACAAGCTTTTTGTGGGCCGGCCCATTACTGTTTGACCAAGTCAAATGGGCCGTCCTTTTCACCGGAATGGGCCTCTGTTGGGCCATGCCACGTGTCGACGTATCATAGGTGGCTCATGTCCAATGATTGGATGACATTTGTCCCAACGGTGAGCCAAGACGTGTGTCCTCCGACCAATGACAATTTTACACGTGGAAAATCCTCATTGGTCCGGGCTGTTAGCGGGTTATCGGATCCAAAACCGGACCCGATAGCTTAATAGAGAACCGTTATGGTGGATGCCACGTGTCGGTCACCCTTGACAAAAGCACTTCCATGACGCCTGATTTATCGTCATGGAAGTGGACACTTCCGTGATGATAATTTTGGTAATGTCATGGAACACTTCTACGACAGCACAGGTATGACTATCCTGATTCTGTCATAAAATTGTCATGGATGTACATGCGTGACTGAAAATGTGACCTACTGTGAGAAACACTTATCATCACGGAAGTGTCTTTTTTTGTAGTCAAAGCTGAAGAAGAAACTGGCTGATCTGGAATGTACAATCAGTACGATGAAGTACGAAAGAACCAATCATAGGCAACAGATGAAAGCAAGAGACAAGAAGGAACTAGCATGTGTAGTTGTGGTTGTCGCATTAGCCATGTTCTATGTGCTGTTTGCAATGATGATTAGGGGTTTTGTTTGATAATATTGCTAAAGCACATCTAGATGTGCTCTAAGTAATGCACATCTAGGTCCTATGCCATTGATGTTACGCGGAGATTCGTGCAGATATTTTTCTTTGTCTTCTTTATTTTCCTTTCTAGTTTGATTATTACTAGATTTATCAATAAGAAGAGCTCAATGTACTACTTGCCAACTTTCCTACTCTGTTTGTACCGGTACCGGTGCATAATCCCAAAACTCGTTCCTTGTTTTTGTCCTGAAAAAGGAAACCAGTCAAATTGCCAATAGAAGTCCTGCGCAACCCCGGGAATTTGGAGCGACTGGGTACAGATAATTGCGGTTGATTATATCAGCGGTTAGATAATACGTTATACCTCGCTTCAATCCCCTCCCCCCACGCAAAAAACACCGTTTCAATGGGCAGTTCCTCTTCTCTCCATACCCCTCTTAAGTGTCCACCATCTTCATCATCCCCATTAGGTCGCGCTACACATTGGCACACTCTCTGCAGCTATTTCCAGCGACAACGAGGACGACAGTTTGGCCAGCAGTATGGCGCCTGATGATAGGTCAACATCGGAATCATCCCGCTCATATTCCATGAGTCTGGCGTCGAGCCCAGGCCTCGATTATATCTGGTTCATGGAAGGGACGCCGCCTCCGGAGTCATCAGACGACAACCAGATGGACGAGGAGCCATCGGAGGACAAAGAAGAGGTCGACGATGATGATGATGAGGAATGGTCGAACGAGGAGGAGGAGGACGACAGCAACGATGATGACGACGGCTGTGGCGATGAAAACCAATGGTCAGAGGAAAGAAGCGTCCTCACCAAGATGATGTCGCGGGGCCATCCAACAACAACAGGAAGAAGAAGATGGACTAAATTAAGCAGACTGTATATATCACTATTTATCCTGTCAATCTCATTGCAAACGGTTAGTGATATGTATTCGACAGAGATCTTCTACATTATTTGACAAGCACACAATTCACAAAAAAGACCTTATGGGCTGTCTATAATGATCGCACACAATTCTGATTGCCGACCTGTTTGCCGGGTATCACACACATCTTGTGATGCCGAATCATTTGTGTTCATGTCAATCATCACAAACGGTTCATCAAGGTGAACTGTATGCCGTATATCGCACACACCTTGATCTGGCTGCCCATTTATGTTGTTCCGTCTCATTTCTAGCAGTTCGTATGGATCAACCGTATGCCCCTCGTTGCACACGCAACTAAATTCTGAACCATGTTTGATGTATCACTCGTCGCAAACATTTGTATCTTTTTGACGGGTGTTTTACGTCACCGTTTGCGATTAATGCATTGCACACAGTTTCGTCAAAGGGTCTCTCATCGTAGTGTCATGTTAGCAGCATCCTGCATGAGTGAATGTTCGTTAAGTCTTATTGCTATTACTTTCTTCATGACTTATACATATTCCTCTGACTATGAGATTACACAACTCCCGAATACCGGAGGAACACCTTGTGTTCTATCAAACATCACAACGTAACTGGGTGATTATCAAGATGCTCTACAGGTGTCTTCGAAGGTATTTGTTGGGTTGGCATAGATCTAGATTAGGATTTGTCACTCCGAGTATCGGACAGGTATCTCTGGGCCCTCTCGGTAATGCACATCATGATAAGCCTTGCAAGCAATGTGGCTAATGACTTAGTTATAGGATGATGCATTATGGAACGAGTAAAGAGACTTGCCGGTAACGAGATTGAACTAGGTATGATGATACCTACGATCAAATCTCAGGCAGGTTACATACCGATGACAAAGGGAATTACCTATGTTGTCATTCCGGTTTGACAGATACAGATCTTCGTAGAATATGTAGGAACCAATATGAGCATCCAGGTTCTACTATTGGTTATTGACCAAAGATTTGTCTCGGTCATGTGTACATAGATCTCGAACTCATAGGGTCCGAATGCTTAACGTTCGATGACGATTTGTATAATGAGTTATGTGTTTTGCTGATTGAAGACTGTTCAGAGTCCCGGATGAGATGACGGACAAGAAGAGCAGTCTCGAAATTGTTCAGAGGTAAAGATTGATATATTGGACGATGACATTCGGACACCGGAATGGTTCGGGTATATTTTTGAGAACCGAGGGGTTACCGGAACCCCCGGGGAAATATTGGGTCTTCATGGGCCATAAGGGAGAGGGGAGGCAGCCCACAAGGGTTGGCCATGCCCCCCTCCCATAGGGAGTCCGAATTGGACTAGGGGAGGGGGGCGCGCCCTTTCCTTCTCCCTTCCCTCTTTCCCCCTCCATGAGAATGAAAAAGCGGGGGTCCTACTAGGAATGGAGTCCTAGTAGGACTCCCCCCTTGGCGCGCCCCTTGGTGGCCGGCATCCTCCTCCCCTCCTTTATATACAGGGGCAGGGGGCACCCCAAAGCAAAATAGTTGTTCTCTTAGCCATGTGCGGTGCCCCCCTCCATAGTTTATTCCTCCGGTCATAGCGTCGTAGTGCTTAGGCAAAGCCCTGCGTGGATCACGTCACCACGCTATCGTACTGGCGAAACTCTCCCTCGGCCCTCTGCTAGATCAAGAGTTCGAGGGACGTCATCGAGCTGAACATGTGCTGAACACGGAGGTGCCATACGTTCATTACTAGATCGGTTGGATTGTGATGACGTTCGGCTACATCAACCGCGTTAACCTAACGCTTCCACTTTTGGTCTACGAGGGTACGTGGACACACTCTCCCCCTCTTGTTACTATGCATCTCCTAGATAGATCTTGCATGGTTTTAGGATTTTTTTGAAATTACATGCTACGTGCCCCTACAGTGGCATCCGAGCCAGGTCTATGCGTAGATGATATGCACGAGTAGAACACATAGAGTTGTGGGCGATAATAGTCATACTACTTACCACCAACGTCTTCTTTTGATTCGGTGGTATTGTTGGATCAAGTGGCCCAGACCAACCATACATGACCATGTTCATGATACCGGTTCCACCGACTGACATGCAACTTGTTTTGCATAAAGGTGGCTGGCAGGTGTCTATTTCTCCAACTTTAGTTGAATCAAATTTGACTACGGCCGGTCCTTGTTGAAGGTTAAAACGGCACACTTGATGAAAAATCGTTGTGGTTTTGATGCGTAGGTAAGAACGGTTCTTGCTAGAAGCCTGTAGTAGCCATGCAAAACTTGCAACAACAAAGTAGAGGACGTCTAACTTGTTTTTGTAGGGCATGTTGTGATGTGATATGGTCAAGACATGATGTGATATAAGTTATTGTATGAGATGATCATGTTTTGTAAAAGTTATCGGCAACTGGCAGGAGCCTTATGGTTGTCGCTTTATTATATGAAATGCAATCACCATGTAATTGCTTTACTTTATCACTATGCGGTAGCGATAGTTGTAGAAGCAATAGTTGGCGAGATGGCAACGATGCTACGATGGAGATCAAGGTGTCAAGCCGATGACGATGGAGATCATGACGGTGCTTTGGAGATGGAGATCAAAGGCACAAGATGACGATGGCCATGTCATGTCACATATTTTGATTGCATGTGATGTTTATCTTTTATGCATCTTATTTTTCTTAGTACGGCGGTAACATTGTAAAATAATCCCTCACTAAATTTCAAGGTATAAGTTTTCTCCCTGAGTATGCACCGTTGCGATTGTTCATCGTGCCAAGACACCACGTGATGAGCGGGTGTCATAAGCTCTACATTCACATACAACGGGTGCAAGACAATTTTGCATATGTAGAGTACTCGGGTTAAACTTGACGAGCCTAGCATATGTAGATATGGCCTCGGAACACTAAGACTGAAAGGTCGAACACTAATCATATAGTAGATATGATGAACATAGAGATGTTCACCATTGAAAACTACTCCATCTCACGTGATGATCGGACATGGTTTAGTTGATATGGGAGTTCTTAAGTAATATGATTAATTGAACTTAAATTTATCATGAACTTAGTCCGATAGTTTTTGAATATCTATGTTGTTGTAGATCAATGGCCCCTTCTACTGTTCCCTTTAATTTTAATACGTTCCTAGAGAAATCTAAGTTGAAATATGATGGTAGCAACTACACGGATTGGGTCTGTAACTTCAGGATTATCCTCATTGATGCATAGAAGAATTATGTCCTGGAAGCACCGCTATGGACAAGGCCTGCTGCAGGAGAAACTCCAGACGTTATGAACGTCTGGCAAGCTAAATTTGATGACTACTCGATTGTTCGGTGTGCCATGCTTTACGGATTAGAATCGTGACTTCAAAGACGTTTTGAACTTCATGGAGCATATGAGATGTTCCAAGAGTTGAAGTTAATATTTCTAGCAAATGCCCGAATTGAGCGATATGAAGTCTCCAACAAGTTCTATAGCTGCAAGATGGAAGAGAACAATTCTGCCAGTGAACACATACCTAGAATGTCTGGGTACCATAACCACTTGACTCAGCTGGGAGTTAATCTTCCTAATGATAGTGTCATTTACTAAGTTCTTCAACAAGTACCACCAAGCTATACAGGCTTCGTGATGAACTATAATACGCAATGGATGGAAAATCCAATTCCCGAGTTTTTCGCAATGCTTAAGGATGCGATGTCATTGACTAAGTATCGGATTTCGGGTGCCGGCAGACCCTTGAGGTTCGAACACTGGGGTGCGCGCGGAGTTTTCGTCTCCTACCTACCTGCACCCCTTCGCCTTGCTAGGATCTAAACTAAGGAAAGAACAAGACAAGAGACATAGGGTTTATATTGGTTCGAGCCACCATTGTGGTGTAATACCCTACTCCAGTGTGTGGTGTGGTGGATTGCCTCTTGGGCTGATGATGATGAACAATACAAGGAAGAACAGCCTCGCGAGGGTCTGTTCTTGGCTAGGGCGATGAACTGCTGGGAGGAGCTCAGTCGCCGTTCTCTCTCTCTCTATCTCTCTCTCTCTTTCTTTTTGCCCTTGGTCCATCCTCCCCCCTGTCTAGCGGGTGGCTGGTCCTATTTATAGGGGCCCTGGTCTTCTTCCCAAATATCGAGCGGGAAGGGAGCCAACAATGGCGGGCTAATTTGAAAGGGGACAACTAGTACTAGCTATCCTGACAAAAGTAGTCTTCGCCTGCGCAAAGCTCTGGTGATGACGCCGTCTTGGGCTCCACAGTGATCTCCGTCTCATAGTCCTCCTGGACTTGGTCTCGTTGCACCGAAATGGCAACCTTTGCCTAATGCCTCGGTACTCTGCGGCTGCGTTTGCCCCCCTTGCACCAAAGAGGGAAGGAGGACACTACGCGGGCTGGCATCCGCCTGGAGCCCTCGGTCGTCATGGCTTGCGTCATGGGCACCTCGTGAGGTACCCCACCTTGATCTCTCTGCCTCCTCATGAGCCAGCCTGACGAGGCCGTGCCTGAGGAGGCTTCGTGTCGTCCGCCCCGCGAGGCTTGGCCCCTCGCGAGGGTCTTGGGTTTGTGTTGGTGAAGATGGGCCGTGCTAGGCCTCCCTTCGAGCCACGCCGCAGGCCGCAGCCAGGCAAGTCTGGGGACCCCCGTTCCCAGAACGCCGACAGTAGCCCCCGGGCCCAAGGCGTGCCCGGACTTGGCCGTGCAGGGAGGCGGAAGGGCAAGGGCGAAGCGCCGCGGGCCCTAACAGCTCGCGGCCTTGGCCGCCGCGTGGCGGCTGATTGGATGTGGGCGGCACTGTTCCCCCAAGCCCTCCTTATTTTGCGCCATGCTAGGCGGACCCATAGTTGTACACAGCCGTTCCCCTTTTTGGTTGCTCGTGCGCCCTTTGTCCTTCCTCCACTCGAACTCCGGTTTCTGTTCTCAACTCAACCTTGAACGTTCCTCCCCCCTTCCCCTCGCCATGGCTCCGACAAAGAAGGGAAGAGGGAAGAAATCCGTGTCTCCGCCTTGCCTGCCGCCGTTGGCGGCCCCCGCCGAGGGCTTCGGCAAGGTCAGCTTGGCCCTGGCCAACATATTCAATGAATGCGAGAGGACGACGGTCTGGCCCGCATCCCACTTCTCCATCGATAGGATAGCCACCGAGGTCCCGTATTTTGCCGACGCCCTGTGGGCGGGTCTGGTTCCTCCTTTTTCTGATTTCTTCAATGCCGTGCTTTCCCATTATCAGATCCACATGATGCATCTGGGTCCTGAATCCATCACTCTCCTTTCGGTCTTCGCCTTTGTTTGCGAGGCTATGATGGGCATCCTTCCTTCGGTTGCCTTGCTGCGCCACTTCTTCTCGCTGCGCCTTGTTGACCCTACCCAATGTTGGGCGTGTGTGAGCTTCGTTGCAGCGCCTGAGACGGCGGCCTCTGGGATTGACTTCAAGCTCCCTCCGCCCGCGGCCGGGTTCCGCGAGCGGTGGCTGTATGTGGATGCTGGGGTGCCCAGCCCCCTGCTGTCGGAGCCAACTTCACCTGCTGCTCCCAATTCAGGGTGGGGCCAGGAGACGCTTGAGAGCCCCCGGCTCGTCTTCGTCTAGCACCGCTTCGCGTTCTTGAGGTCGCTTGGCGCGATAGCACCCAAGGTGTTGAAGGAGTTCCTGCTACGCCGCGTTGCTCCTCTCCAGCGTCACTCCCACCGGATGTGGGCCGTCAGCGGGCGCGATGATCGTATGAGGCTCCAGGAAGAGGACCTGACGCCTGAAGTGCTGAGGACGGTGCTCTTGACCGTGACGAGGGACCCCAACCCTGGCAGTATCGAGCAGGGAGGGGCCTTGCTGTACCTCTGCCAGAGCGGGGGCGATTTCGTGAGGCAGATGCCTATCTTCGATGAGTGGGGGCCGTGCCCCGCTGGCCTTCAGGGGCCTCGCGAGAAACCAGTGGTGGTGACTGCCCTTCCAGTCGGCCAAGGCGACTCTTCCTCAAGTGGCGGAGGAGGGGGGCACGAGGCGCCAGAGGCCAATGGGGCTCCCGGCGGGGTGACAGCACTGGGCGAGGCTCATGAGGAAGCAGTTATCGGGGCCTGTGCCGTCGAGGCTGAGGGTGACAAGCAGCTGCCCTCCGTGCCTATGATCGAGGCCACTGAGGCTCTAGCGGCTTCTCTTGGCGAGGCGATTGGCGGCGCACGTCAGGCAGGCACCCCTGACGCAGATTGCCTTGACGCTCCATCTTCGTCGCTGGTTGATCCCTGCACCCGACTCTTAGGCCGCTTCCGCGTGGACTTTGAGGCCCTCCGGAAGAGAAGGAGGCCCTGGGCGATGATTACCCTTGTCGCCTGCTGAAGCGTAGGAAGTACTTCGCCACTAACGAGTAAGCCTTCTCCTTTCCCAGCTCCCGATCCTTCTGTTGCTCTTACTAACCATTGCTCTGCAGGCCCCTTCCAACCGAGCTTGCGGAGACGGCTGAGGAGCCGTCCCCCTTGGCCTCGCCCCCTCCATCGTCCTCAAGCGCTCCAAATAGTGGAGCCCTTGTGGTGAGGGCAATCGACGAGGCGAGCCATCCCGAGGCGTATTGTGGCCCCGCGCGCCTCGCGATCCTTCGCGGGCCTTCTCATGGCATAACCAGCCTGCCGTGGGCTTCTCGCTTGGTCGTGGACTGCGATTGGCTGAGGCGCTTCCTGCTTTCTTCACCTGGGGACGGGCTGGCCCCAGGACGGGCTTCTGACGCGGCGTGCCCGGCCGTCGCGAGGGTGCCAGCCCCCAGCCCCCAGCCCAGAGGGGGGGTGCTGACTCACGGCCTCCGGCGCTTGCTTGGGGCAGATGGTGGTGTGGTGACGTGCTTGAGTGCGCTCGGGAGCGTCGCGCTCTTCGCCAAAGATTCCTTCGGAGGGCGGCTGACGCGGTAAGCCTGCTTGGAGAGGAGCTTGCCGATGAAAACGCGCACCTTGAGGCCGAGGGCCTGCGCCTGGCTGTAGAGAGGCGTGAGCTAGAGGGCGCCATCGCCCTCGCGCGCCGTCAGCGCGATCTTGATGAAGCAGAGGCCAAGGCGTCGCTGGTGGCCTCTCAGGAGGCCCGATCTTGGGCCGCTAAGGAGGCTCGGGAGGCTGACCGGCGGAGAACGGCGGCGGAGGAGCGGGCTCGGGAGCTCATGGCCTGGTGCCACTCGCTGGAGGAGCAGGTGGAGCTGCGCGAGGCAGCCCTCACGTCGATGAAGGTGTCCTCCGGCGACTCAGCAGAGCTCCAGAAGCGTGAGGAGGCACTGACGGTCGAAGACGCCAAACGTACCCGTGAGTACGAGCGCCTGGAGACGAGGGAGCGCTTGGTGACACAGGCGGAGGATGATGTTGCTGCACAGGAAGCCCGCGTCCAGGAGGAGGTCGGACATCGAGTGGCGATGGCGAATTTGAACCTCGAGCACGAGTTCGAGGAGAAGCTGGGGTTGATCCAGGCCGAAGCTGAAGGCAGGACTGCTGCCTTGAGGGCCAAGCTGGAGGAGGCGACACAGCGGGCCGACGCTTTCTGGGCCGCTCTTGAGGTGTCACAAGGTGAGTTAACGGCCTCCCAGGCGGAGGTGCTCCTTCTCCGCCTGCGGGTGGAGGAGGCTAAGGTCGTCGCGGGCCAGAATGCAGACGAGATCCGTCAGCGGCGGATCCTGGAGCATGAGCACGGCCCCATGCTTGCCACGCTCTGGGAGAGAGCCAACGCAGCCTTGGGCAACATCTGCGAGGCGGCTGTTGGCGAGCCGCACGCAGTCAACTATGCTGGCAATCTTCAGTTCTTCACTGACGTGGTGACGCAGCTGGAGGCGCGGTCGGTCAGGGCTGACAGGTTGGTGGAGGAGAGGAGCCGCGCCCTGCTTGGGCGCGCCTTTTCTCGCGTCTTCAGCCACCTCCAGAACATGGATCCCCACTTTGATTTTGACGCCGCCATCGACCCAGTCCACCGGGCCGTCCGAGGCGACCTGGCGCACTGGGTGGAAGACAATGTGGAGGCTATTATCAGGCCCTTCGCTTCGGACAACGACGACGCGATCGTGGCGGCCGTCGAGGGCGGTGTGGTGAATGGCCCTGACGTCGCTGACGGCGACGCGGACAGTGATGGCAGGTTCAGTGACGCCAGCAACGGCTCGGGTGGAGCTCCTGAGAACGCATTGGGGGATTCATCCGACTGATTGTGCATAGCTCCTACTTCCTTACCCTGCATGAATAGAACTCAGGTTTCGGCCTGATTGCAGTGAGAGCATTTTGAAGGGGGAGCCCCTTATGTAAAACTTGTGTTCATCGTATTAGTAGACGCGACATTGCCCATGCGCCCGCGCCAAGTGGTTGGCCCAAGCGATGCGCCGGTCGGCTAGTTTACCTTTGTCCCGTGCTGGCCCTGAGGCAGCCTGTGGGAGGTTGTGGTGTCTTGAGTGTTCCCTGACTGGGTTCGTAGGATCTGCAGTAAAACACCCTCCTGAGAGGTCACGTTCGCGGTGGTCTGGGCTGCGCGCAAGCTAGGCCCATCCCGGCTCGCGAGGGGCTCGCGAGGGGAGGAAGCTAAGGCGAAGCGGTAACCAAAACGCGAGAAATTGCTCGAACGAGACTAAGCACCCCTTCCCCGAACACACGCAAATCTCAAATTCGAATCCAACTTGAATCCAGCGGGAGAAACCGACAACCAAAGGGAAGAGCAACGAAAGCAAACAAAAGGCCGCGTCCGGCACCTAGTCTAGTCTTGGACGTCTTCTCAACAGCGTGGAGCTAAGTGCTGCCACTGGGCGTGGGAGGGAGCCCCAGGGCCTGGGCCGGCACCCCAGAGACTTCGGGGCGTGTACAGCCCCACTCATTATTACGTGAGAGTGTCACGGGGCGGCGAGCTTCACATGCACTGGGCCTTCTTCACAGGTACTGGCCTTGCTTCATATCGCCAGATGAGGGCCGCGCCTTGCGCCACACTCTAGTGCCATCAACGATGACCGGAAACCAGGACGCCGCCGATGGGGTAGAGCGGTCGCCAGCGGTTCCCCCGACGACCAGGGGTCCTCCGCCGGGGGCAGGCTCCGAGGCACCTCCCCAGCGAAGGGCCTACCTCCTGAGAACACCTTGCTCCGAATGCCGCGGTGGTGATGTCGGATCCTGGCCCCTCTCCTGCAGCCCCTGCGCCCTCCTCCCTAGGGGCAGGAGACTGTGGGAGCGGGGCAGCTGCTCGCTATGGCGACCTGCACCTTCTGCGATCCATGGTTAGCGTATACCTGCTCCTGAAGAGTTAGTGGTACCCGATAATCGTTGCCCCCGGCGGGCCAGTAGGACCGTCCCGGGGCTCCCGGAAAGGCTTAGCTTCTGGCGCCTCGTCCCCCAGCCTGGGCTGAGGAGCGAGCCTTGTTCGCTCTCGTGTGGGTGTCCTTGGTCCATCATGAGGGGCACGTATTCCTCCGGCGCCGTCATCCCGAATGCCACGCCGTAATGCCCCGCATGCCACGCGGTCCTTCCTAACGCGCCCACCGTGGGGTGGCAGCGCGGCCGCCCACTGGGGCCGCGGCTCGCGTAGAGTCCTTCTTCTTCGTGGACCGGGAGCGGGGGCAGCGCTGCTGCCGGTCCGGCGCTGACAGTTTCGCTAGCGCGCGCGGAGCCCCCGCGCGGGCCGCCCTGGGCTTGAGATGGGAGCTGGGTGGAGAAGGGGTGAGCCCCCGAGGCGGCGAAGCCCAGGAGCTCTGCTACTCGCTCCAGCAGCACGCCGTGGCCGCCCTCCAGCAGCCTGCACTGCAGCAGCTCTTGGGCCACTGTGAGCGCGGCCCTCGAGTTCGCCTGCTCCCTGCGAGTGTACCGCGTCGTGGTCGCGGCGTGATTGGAGGCCCTTGCTGCCGACCGCGGCTGCCGCGGCGTGAGAGCTGTCGAAGCCTGTCCGCGTCGCCCGCGGCCTGCAGCGCCCTGCGGACCGTGAGCTGCCTGGGGCACGGGGTCGCCCGAGGCAAGCGGCTCTGCGCAGGCGGGACACGCCGCCCACGGATCTGGGCTGCCTGCCTGGTCGCCGGACATGGTGATGACGACGCGACGGGGCCAAAGCGGTAGAAGGTGGACTCTGGCGCACCCCTACCTGGCGCGCCAAATGTCGGATTTCGAGTTCCGGCAGACCCTTGAGGTTCGAACACTAGGGTGCGCGCGGAGCTTTCGTCTCCTACCTACCTGTACCCCTCTGCCTTGCTAGGATCTAAACTAAGGAAAGAACAACACAAGAGACACATGGTTTATACTGGTTCGGGCCACCGTTGTGGTGTAATACCCTACTCCAGTGTGTGGTGTGGTGGATTGCCTCTTGGGCTGATGATGATGAACAATACAAGGAAGAACAGCCTCACGAGGGTCTGTTCTTGACTGGGGCGATGAACTGCTGGGAGGAGCTCAGTCGCCCTTCTCTCTCTTGATCTCTCTCTCTCTTTCTTTTTGCCCTTGGTCCGTCCTACCCCCTGTCTAGCAGGTGGCTGGTCCTATTTATAAGGGCCCTGGTCCTCTTCCCAAATATCGAGTGGGAAGGGAGTCAACAATGGCGGGCTAATTTGAAAGGGGACAACTAGTACTAGCTATCCTGACAAAAGTAGTCTTCGCCTGCGCAAAGGTCTGGTGATGACGCCGTCTTGGTTTCCATGGTGACCTCCATCTCGTAGTCCTCCTGGTCTTGGTCTCGTTGCACCGAAATGGCAACCTTTGCCTGATGCCTCGGTACTCCGCGGCTGCGCTTGCCCCCTTTGCACCAAGGAGGGAAGGAGGACACTCCGCGGGCTGGCACCCACCTGGCGCCCTCGGTCGTCATGGCTTGCGTCACGGGCACCTCATGAGGTACCCCGCCTTGATCTCTCTGCCTCCTCGTGAGTCAGCCTGACGAGGCCGTGCCTGAGGAGGCTTCGTGTCGTCCGCCCCGCGAGGCTTGGCCCCTCGCTAGGGTCTTGGGTTTGTGTTGGTGAAGATGGGCCGTGCTGGGCCTCCCTTCGAGCCATGCCGCAGGCCGCAGGCAGGAAAGTCTGGGGACCCCCGTTCCTAGAACGCCGACAAAGATGGAAGAGAAAAATTCTGCCAGTGAACACATACCCAGAATGTCTGGGTACCAGAACCACTTGACTCAGCTGGGAGTTAATCTTCCTAATGATAGTGCCATTGACTAAGTTCTTCAAGACCTACCACCAAGCTATACAGGCGTCATGATGAACTATAATACGCAATGGATGGAAAATCCAATTCTCGAGTTTTTCGCAATGCTTAAGGATGTGGAGGTAGAAATCAAGAAGGAGCATCAAGTGTTGATGGTTAACAAGACCACTAGTTTCAAGAAAAAGGGCAAAGGGAAGAAGGGGAACTTCAAGAAGAATAGCAAGCAAGTTGCCGCTCACGGGAAGAAGCCCAAGTCTGGACCTAAGCCTGAAACTGAGTGCTTCTACTACAAAGGGACTGGTCACTGGAAGCAGAACTACTCCAAGTATTTGGCGGATAAGAAGGATGGCAAAGTGAACGGTATATTTGATATACATGTAATTGATGTGTACCTTACTAATGCTCATAGTATCGCCTGGGTATTTGATACTGGTTCTATTGCTCATATATGCAACTCGAAACAAGGGCTACAAATTAAACGAAGATTGTCCAAGGACAAGGTGACGATGCATGTCGGAAATGGTTCCAAGGTCGATGTGATCCCCGTCGGCACGCTACCTCTACATCTACCTTCGGGATTAGTTTTAGACTTGAATAATTGTTATTTGGTGCCAGCGTTGAGCATGAAAATTATATCTGGATCTTGTTTGATGCGAGACGATCATTCATTTAAATCAGATAATAATGGTTGTTCTATTTATATGAGTAATATCTTTTATGGTCATGCACCCTTGATGAGTGGTCTATTTTTATTGAATCTCGATCGTAGTGATACCCATATTCATAACATTGAAGCCAAAAGATGCAAAGTGAATAATGATAGTGCAACTTATTTCTGGCACTGCCGTTTAGGTCATATTGGTGTAAAGCACATGAAGAAACTCCATGCAGATGGACTTTTGGAACCACTTGATGCTTGCGAACCATGCCTCATGGGAAAGATGACTAAGACTCCGTTCTCCGGAACAACGGAGCGAGCCATTGACTTATTGGAAATAATACATACTGATGTATGTGGTCCGATGAGTGGTAAGGCTCGCTACGGGTATCTTTATTTTCTGACCTTCACAGATGATTTGAGCAGATATGGGTATGTCTACTTAATGAAACATAAGTCTGAAAAATTTGAAAAGTTCAAAGAATTTCAGGGTGAAGTGGGAAATCATCGTAACAAGAAAATAAAGTTTCTACAATCTGATCGTGGAGGTGAATATTTGAGTTACGAGTTTGGTCTTCATTTCAAACAATGTGGAATAGTTTCGCAACTCACGCACTACAAGAATCAAGAACTTTGCCGTCAGCCAGGGCGGACGGCAAAGGCACACATGGAGGACGGCAAAGACCTTTGCCGTCAGCCAGCTGACGGCAACACGTCCGGCTGAACAGGCTACGACAAAGGCTTCTTTTCTATCTGCTGGCAGATGGCCAAGATACACAGGTCTTTGCCGTCCGCCAGCTGATGGCAAAGAGCCTGGACGACACACATGTCATCTTAGGCCCGTTAAGGGGTTAATGGCGTGCATTGTCGTCGACTGGCGGACGGCAAAGACGTTTGTATCTTTGCCGTCAGCCAGCAGATGGCAAATAGCATTGAATCATTGTCGTCGGCTAGCGGAAGGCCAAGCATGCCACGTGGTAGCACCTGGGGGGCTGGCCTATTTGGTAGCTTTGCCGTCAGCTGGCTAACGACAAATATTAAACGTTCTTTGCTGTCCGCTGGCGGACGACAAAGCAACAAAATAGGCAGCATACTGCCCCAGGTTGCACAAGTAGCTGACACATGGCATGTTTGCCATTCGCTAGCTGATGGCAAAGCTCTTTGCCGTCCACCAGCAGACGGCAAAGAGTCTATATATCCCCTAGTTTTCTTGAAATCATTCAATTTGACAGAATTTCACATACACACACACACACACACACATATGAAAATACTTTCGACAAGCATACCAACACATATACATACCAAATCATATCCCTGCCATATGGATATGATCATCCAACACATATACATAGCAAATGGTTTCATCCAACACATATACATAGCCAACAAATCCAACAACAAGCATACAATGGTTTCATCCATCCATACATATATAGGTAGCAAGTTTGACATTGTTCATCGTACGAAATCAAAACAAGAAGGAAGCATAGAAGAGAAGAGTAGATTCCATCAGCGCAAGCTTCCTCATCTAAAGAAAAATTTTAAATTGGGAAAGAAGCAAGTTAGAATAAGAAGACTATCTAGAAAAAGAAGAAGAAGAAGAAGAAGAAGAAGAAGAGGAAGAAATAGAAGAAGAAGAAGAATTTTTCTTCTCTTTCTTTTTCTCCTCTCCTCTATTTTATCTTCTTCTTCTAACTAAGGTAGGTAAAATGCCATTTTATTGCTAAGCTTGGTAAAAATGGTATGTGTAGGTCATTTTAGAGCTAAGCTAGGTAAATAGGTCATTTTGGAGCTTACTAAGGTTATTATGTCATTTTCGAGGAAAGTAAGGTAAGTCTATATCATTTTGGAGTTAACAAAGATTATCAAGACATTTTTGAGGAAAGAAAGCTAAGTATAGCTCATTTTTTGTCTAACTTAGGTAGTTATTCTATTTAGGAGGAAAGTAAGCTAAGTATGCATTTGTTAAGCAAAACACTAGAGAAAACTTACCCTCATCACAACTAATGCGATGAAGATCGCAACTAAGGTAAAGATTGATCCAACGACATACTGATACCAAGACTCATTATCATTGGCATATTTTCTAATCTTCTTAAGCTTCAGGCGCATTGCATCCATCTTCAAGTGCATTGCATTCATCTTCATCTTGTGATCATTGACGACATCGGCAACATACAACTCTAATGTCATCTTCTCTTCTTCAATTATTTTAATTTTTTCTTTCAAATACTTATTTTCTTTTTCAACTAAATTTAACTTCTTGACAAGAGGGTCGGTTTAAAATTCCGGTTCACATACCTCCTAGATTAAAATATCTCTATGTCAACTTGATGGCCATAATTGTCATAAATGAGAAATGCAACAAATAGCTATGAAAGAGGATGTACCACATATGAATCATAAAGCGGGCGAGGGCCAACGGGGACGGACATCAAGACCATGGAACTATGTATAATAAACAATCATACAAAGTAAGAAAAATATACAAGTAACTATATAAATCATGCAATCATACAAGTAACTATATAAATCAAGTACAACATAAAAAATTGAATACCTAGTCATAATCTGGTTCAGTAAATGCTTCGGGATCAATAAATGCATCATCATCATCATCACTATCAGTAATGACGTTCTCATTATCATCATTAATAAATGCATCATCATCATGTGGAAGGCCACCTCTACGTAATATGTCAATCATTGACACGTCACCCACAGCAGTAAGCTCTTCTAGTTCAGGCTCTTCTTATTCCGGCTAAGGGGTGAAGTCGGGTTCACTGTCGCTGTCTACTTCAATGTTTTGGGGTGAAGTAGAGCGGTTCTTGAAACTTTTTTGGAAAGATGCATTTCTTGGAAGAATTCTCCTTCATATGTGTCTGGGTTAATGTGAGGTGCATAATCATCTTAATTGGGGGGAGGTGGTCTAACATGTGGCGACACTTCATAAACAACATCCTAACCATTAAGATTAGGATCACTTTGACACGCCCACGATAGATAGAAAACTTGGGTTGCCTGTTGAGCCATAATATAGACATCGGGAACATCCAAATGGATGCTTTGATTGACTTCCACTAGCTCTATACGTTCATGAGTCCTTCTTGTCTCCTTCGGTTGGAACCAATAACATTTGAAGACTACGACGTTTGGTGGGTTTGCACCATAGAATTGAAGTTCATAAATTGCTTCAACTCTTCCATAGTACTCAGTATCTCCTTCGGCGATAGTAGAGACACAACAATTTTTAAACTTTCGGTCGGCCATAGATAGCACTTTGCCATAGGTACGAAAGCGATACCCGTTGATGTCATATTTGTCAAATTAACGGAGCTTATAGTCAAAACCATTAGCGACTTGTCTTAGTTTGGCGTCCATAAGCTCTGAATTAGCCTACAAGTTCAATACGAAAGGGGTTATTGCATTAGCCACAAATTAGACGAAGAAATGAAATTGTCTAATGGAAATTACCGTTTGTTTGAACCAAGAGATGAAACCGGGATAGCTGCGTCCATGATTTGCCAGAAGCTCATACTCTTCAACGAAATCCTTTTGGATCACCGCTCCATACGAGAATACGGCGACGTATCGAATGTATCAAATTTATCTGCGAATAAGAGTAGTTCAAAGGAATTAGAAGTTACGAAATAATGTACCGAGAACTTATTCGATGTACGGCCGCACTTCTGTTAGGTTGGTGAAGATATACGACGAAATGATCTACCATTCTTCGAAATCCAACGTTAAGGAATTAGAAGCACTGACTGGTGCAAGATCCCCTTTGAATAGGCTGAGGTTGGATCCACCCTTTTTAGGTTCATCAGCATTGTATCGAGCCTTCGCATTATGCAAATGACAATTTTTGGCTTCATAGTGTGCTGTCACGAAGTTTGTCAGCTCCTCAGCAATGAATGCCTCAGCCATCAATGCTTCAATTCTTTGTTGATTTTTACATTTTGCTTGTAGCGTCTTGTGAATCCTCTCAGTGGCGTAGCACCAATGATTTTGCACAGCCCCCCCCCAATCTTGCCTCGGTTGGGAGATGCAAAATCAAGTGCTGCATTGGATTATAGAAGCCCAGTGGAAAGATCTTCTCTAACTTGGAGATCAACTCCGGCGCCAACTCTTCTATATCTTCTAGTAGGCCAGGCGATAGTTCTTTCGCACATAGAACATGGAAGAAATAGCTCAGCTCTACCAGTACTAGCCTTTCATCCTCAGGGATGAAGCCACGCAACATCACCGGCATTACTCGCTCAATCGATATGTGCCAATCATGACTCTTGAGACCAGATATCTTCATTTTATCAAGACTCGATCCCCTCTTTAGATTCACTGCATACCCATTGGGGAACATCAACTGATGTTGCACCCACAAGATAATTTCCCTCATAGTTGGCCTTCCAAGATTGAACCATGCCTTTGGCTTTGTCCAATTCTGCTTTCCTTTCAGTTCTTTCATGTTTTGTAACGGCATATCACGTGGCACCTCCAGATCGATTCTAGCCTTAGTATTATCCTTTGACATCCCATCTACGCCGAACAATGTATGAAAAAGTGCCTCGGCGATCTTCTTCTCAGTGTACTTCATGTCGATGTTGTGTGGGCAAAGGAGGTCTTCGAAGTAAGGTAGATCCCACAAGGATGTCTTGTGATTCCAGGTGTGTTAGGAATTATACCCCGTGAAATACCCTGGATGCTCTGGATCTGGCTCGAGAGCGTCTAACTGATCTATTGTCTCTTGGCCTGTCAATGCAGGTGGTGCAGAGTTTTTGCAACTCTACCTCTGATGTAGTTCTTCTTGTCTTTCCTGAACTTATGGCTAGGATCCAGGAACTGTCTATGCATGTCGAAGCATGAAAACTTGCGACTGGCCTAAAGCCAACGAAACTCCAGAGCTCCCATGCATGTGGGGCACGGGAACCTTCCATGCACACACCAGCCAATGAATAGCGCATACACTGGCAAGTCATGGGACGAGTACATGTACCAGACACGCGTTATGAAGTATCGTTTGCTAAAGGCACCGTATGTCTTGAACCCATTATCCCAGGCTTCTTGAAATTCGTCCTTCAGCGGCTGCATGTACACATTCATATTCTTCCCTGGATAGTTGTGCCCTGGAATTATCAATGTCAGGAAAATGTTCTTTCTTTGCATAATCTGTCCGGGGGGGAGATTGAGTGGAAAGACAAATATGGGCCAACAACTGTATTGGGCTGCCGCTAGACCAAACATACTGAACCCATCCATGCCGATGCTGACTTGAGGATGCCTCGGATCTTCCGCTTTGTCATCATGTAATGCATCAAAGCTCTTCCATGCTTCACCGTCCGATGTGTGCACCATCATCAGCTTCCCATCTACATCTAGCTGGGTTCTTTTGCCCGTTTTGTGCCATGTCATCTGTCTTGCCGTCTCTTCGACCATGAGAAGACGTTGAAGTCATGGTATGATTGGCATATACCGAAGAACATTAACGGGGATTTTGGTCTGCATCTTCTCACTCATGCCGTTGTCTACCACAGCATACCTGGATGACATGCAAATGGGACAATAGTTCAAGTCCGCATACTAAAGCCTAAATAAGACACATGCTTTCTCACATGCATATATGTTCTCATAGGGCATCTTAAGAGCACAGAGAATTTTGTCTGACTACTACAAGTTTGCAGGTAGTACATGGCCTTTGGGTAGAAAACGTCCAAATATTATCATAATTGCGTCATAGCATTCTCTGCCCAAGTTGAATTGAGCCTTCAGACCATTATTTGTGAGATGGCATCGAGCTGACAAAGCTCGGTGTGCTCGTGGAGAGGACGTTTTGAAGACTCAAATATTTCATTGAAGGCCTTTGCAGATTCCTCCATCTCATCGTCCGAGTCCCGAGCATCATCAAAGTCTCGCACTATGTCTTGCATCCCGGTACCATGCTCGTGGGTGCCACGACAAAGCACCTTAGCTTTGGCACATTGGGCAGACTCGCCATGAAATGTCCACACCGTATAATCTGGCGTAAAACCCCACTTCTGCAGGTGTTTGCCCATTTCATCCTCTGTCCTCTTGTGCCAATTGTTGCACCCGACGCAGGGGCACCATGTTGTCCTCTGGCCATTTGCAAATGCAGCTCTCGGAAACCCCTTGGTTTTTGTTAACCATTCAGTGGTCATGTCTTTCTGACTAGTGTGACCGGTGTACATCCACACACGATCAGTCATCTTTCCTAGCTAATGGACATATAAGAAATATATATCAGCATGAATATATTCATCAGTTAAAGGAGTTCGTCACTTTTATTACGTCCATGCAACCTAGTTGCTAATAGGTAAAGATAGGTCCTAATCCCACCCGAGTATCTGTAGATTGGGTTCGTTTTCCCATGCTCTGCTCCAGATCCGACGCAAAATTTCGGCAGCTCCTCCCCGCTGTTCTCCTGATACACGTCTCAGCAATAAGTAGAGAGGATGTCTACCCAGAGAACAACAGGGAGGTACTGACAAAATTCTGCATCGGATCCGGAGAAGAGCATATGGGAAAACGAACCCAATCTACACATACTTGGGCTGTCCATGGATAACGTTGGACAATTCAAAAGACTCATGGTTATAAATATGCAAATGCATGCATATTTATAGATGTAACCCTTTCGAATGGGAGATGCATAATGGTCACGCATACTGATGATTGAAGACACCTATAGCTAGCAAGTTTCATCGGCATGAAGACCGGAACAGAGCAAAACAAGGGAGGGGGAGGAGATGTCATTTGTGCTAACCCACGAACGCAGGGGCGGAGCTCGTCGAACACTGGACCCTCGCAATGACAAAAAAGCTGCACATTTAAATTGAAAGATGAGTTTCATAGCAACATTGTTTTTTCGTCAACCTAACTAAATATGTACAACACGTCTCACAAGTGACGCCGGTGCCCGGCGTCCCGCAACAATAGTTCTGGTGGCCGATGACGGTCGAACACCTTGGCAAATGTCTCTGGCAGCCTCTGCCATGAGGATTAAAGCCATGTTTTGAAATTTCAAACAACCAAACCAACTTGACTCAGTTTGGGTGTTTCAAGTTACAACACTTAGCATTTAATCGTCATCTTTAAGGCTGCTAGACAAATTCGCAATGGTGTTCGACGGCCATCGACACCGAGAACTATAGCTGCGGGATGTAGGAACCATGTGTCACTTGTGGGACATGGATGTAGTATTCGACACCGACGGCCACATGTATCTCGCACTGACGATACTTGCTATTTTGGGTACCATCGATACTAATGAACCACCTAACCCGCTCGTCCCCGGTAAACTAAATTAGCATGCATTCAATAAGAAAAACTACACCATCTCTTGCATCCGCACATCATCGAATATTATCACTAATACATCTCGAATCGTATCATACGTATAGCATCCCTAATACAGCTAGAACCGTAGTGAACGAGTGGTATCAGCGCGGGCGGTGGACACCCAAAGAGAAGGAACCATCACAGGATTATAGCTGCAATGAGATCCGTGAAGAACCTGCCAGGCATTGTCCAACCTGCCCTCCAACGCAACCATCTAGCGACGGACGTGCTCGTCCTCCTCGCCGACACGATGATCTAGCACCTCCGCGGTGTTTGAAAGCCTCGGCACCGTCACTGGCCCACGCGAACGCCACCAAACAAAGTTCGGGTCAACGACGGGCTGGCTCCTCACCAGCATGCGCCCCCCGAAAGGTAGAACCTCCTAGTACTAGCCCTGCGGAGCCCAGTCTCGGACATAGCCCGTCTGATAAGCAGGCCTCCTCCATCGAGTCGACGACGTGGGTGCGCGATAGGCATCGTCGACGTCGAAGAGGGAATAAATGTTTGAACTAAAAATAACAACAAATTTCACATGTTCAAAATAAACCAGGAACTTAACCTAAAGTGAACTAAACTAAACCTAAACTAAACTAACTAAACTAAACCTAAACTAAACCAGAAACTTGACCTAAACTAAACTAAACTAAACCTAAAGTAAACTAACTAAACTAAACAAAACATAAATTAAATTATACTAAACCTAATTAAACTAAATCTCAAAAAACAAAAAAATGAAATGTCTCACCTTGGAGCGGCCGGGCGGCCGGGGCGGCGAGGCGGCGCGGGGCAGTGAGGCAGCGCGACAGGGCGGTCCAGCGGGGCGGCCGGGGCGGGGCGTGTCGGCGTTCTGGGAACGGGGGTCCGAAGACTTGCCGCCTGCGACCCACAGCGTGGGTCCTCCAGTGGCCTGGTACAGTCCATCTTCACCAGCAAATAATCAAGACCCTCATGAGGGGCCAAGCCTCGTGAGGCAGACGACGAAAGACCTCCTCAGGGCGGCCTCACTAGGCTGGCTTGCGAGGGGTGGAGAGATCAAGGAGAGGGGCACCTCACGAGGTTCCTGTGACGCAAGCCATGACGACCAAAGCCACGCGGGCAACAGACGGGTGCCAGCGCGCATTGTATTCATTTCCTCTTTGGTGCTAAGGGGGCAGGCGCGGGCGAGGAGTCGGGAGGCATCAGACAAAGGTTTCCATATCGGTGCAACAAGACCAAGACCAACAAGACAGCAGGATGGAGGTCACCGTAGAGCCTAGGACGGCGGCACCACCAGAGCCTTTGGCAAGCAAAGACCATCTTTTGTCTGGATAACTTGTACTAGTTGTAATGCCCCGAGACTGATGCGCCAGGTGTCTTCCAGTTATTCGTTGTTGTTGCCATGTCATTCGATTTTGTGTTGCATCTTGCCATGTCATCATGTGCATTGCATCATCATGTTTTAAAAAAACTTGCATCCGTCCGGGTTCCCCTGTTCTTTCCGTTATCCGTTCTGAGCCCAGACACACTTGCACCCGCCCGCGGCACGTCCGGAAAAGTATTTCATAAGTGGCCGGGAAATGTTCTTGGAATGGGAGGAAAGTTGGCGTGCGGTGTTGTTTTGTTGTAGGTAGACTGCCTGCCAAGTTTCATCGCATTCGGAGCTTGTTTGATAGCCCAACCGTTAAACTATAGCGGCATTATAGACGGTTTATCGTCGGACGTTTTCGGTCTCCGGAAACCGTGCCGGGCTGCATCTCTCCCCTCTTCTCTCAGACCAACCCGCTCTTCACAATCCACTAGATCCAACCTAACCTCTCTTTTCAGCCCGCGGTCCTCCTCGTGCGCGCGTCCGAAAGCTTTCCCGGACCCGACCCGGACTGTCGTCACCGCTGGATCCGGATCATCCCCAAACATCTATAAAACGTCTCTGTTTTCTTAATTGAGCTTCCTAGCCTAGTTATTCGCGACCGTCCGATTACGATCGGAGGGACGAGGTAGCCCCTAAACTAAATTCATCTGTATATTTATAGCCCAACCCTAGATCCTAGGGAGATGTCCCATCTCGCCGCCACTCCACCCAGATCCTCTCGGGATCCCCTCCCTCGATCCCCGCAGCCTCCTCCCACCTCTCTTCGAATCCAGATCCAGCCAAGATAAATACTCCACGACCCTCTCCCTCGTTTTGCAGGCTTGACCAATCGGTCGCCCAAGCCCCGTGATCCTCCATCCCACCTCGTCGGCTGACGACCGGCACCGTCGCCGGCGACCACAAGTACAGCCTCGTGACTCTCCAGCAGTTACGCCTGCCGTCGTCCCCGACGAGCAGTTCTGCCGGCGTCCACCAACATGCCAGGTCGCCTCCCCTGCTTTATCCCTTCTCCATCCTTCTCTCTTCTCTGATCTCTCTCTCTGACCAGGAGCCACGAAGGACCCCGATGCCATGCTCGCGCTCGATCTGCTCCAAGGCATGCCGCTCCGCCAAGTTTCCTCGCCTGCGTCTTCCCGTGGAGCACCGGGTATAATTGCAGCACCTCGTCGCCACCCAAGTCCGTCGCCCCGCCAAGCACCTCGCCCTTGCCTCGCGCTCCTCTTCTTCCTCTTTTTCCTTGCGCAGCTGCTGACCCGTCTGCCGCCGATGTTTGACGCCACAGGGCTCGTCGCCGACCTCCCCTACCGCCTGGACAAGTCCGGCCTCCCGCAGCACCTTTCGTCCCTGACCGCGGCCGCGCCGCCGATCGCCAGCAAACCAGCAGGGAGCCGCCGTCACCGTTAGCCTTGTCGCCGGCCAGCTACCTCCATTCCTCCTTGAGTCCCCTGCCTGGATCCATGCCGCCCCGGCCTTCAACGCGCCATCGCCGGAGCCCTCCTGCGGCCGCTCCCCTGTTTTCCCTGTGTTGAACGCCTGGAACTGCTGCGTCGACTGCCTGTCTCACGTGAAGCCCAACTCCATCAACGCGTTGACCGCGTCGCTGCCCAAGCCGCCTGCTGTTTTCCGTCGAGGCCGCGTCAGGCCCAGCCAGCGCCCGCCGGCCTGCCTCTTCCACCGTATGGGCTTGGCCCATGGTGAGAAAACCCCAAGCGCCCCTCCTTTTTTTTCTTACTGCTGGGCCAGTTCAGTTTTGTCCCAGTGGATGTTTTTTTTTGGTTCTGCGGATTTAGCTAATTTCCAGGGATTTGCATATTTACAGAAAACCCCTTAGCCTTCATGCATTTAATATCTCACAAACGGTGCATCATATGTAAAAACTTTAAATATGAAACTTTCTTAGAATTTCATCTAGTTTAATAATTTGCCACTTTCATCTATGTTTGAAATGCTTAAAATGATGTTTGGTTAAATTTACTCCTATGCCATGTTAAGATGCTTTAATTCATAACTAAATAACTGTAGCTTGGTTTCAAATAAATTATATATGTAAATGGGGTAGAAAAATGCCTAGTTTAACATGGTGGCTTTACTTTGCATGTTTAATAACTCTAAAATTGTGTTTAGGGCAGAACAGTACCAAATCCTTAAATTGCACATGAGGAGTTTCCAGACTTGTTCTTTGTCGTTCCGGCCTCATTTAAACTTGCCTAGATAGGTAGTTTTCATTTGCTTCAACCTCTTGCCATGTTTAACAACATTTAATATTGTTGAGTACATAACCGAGAGATAACTAAATAAGTCATGTGGTGTTTCGTCAATATGCAACTTGTTGCATGTTGAGCTCCATTTAATTTGTAGTGTTGTTTGTTGCACTTTGCCATGCCATGCTTCTTTAAACCGGACATGCATCATACTTGGTTGTGCATCATGCCATGTTTATGTGATGGTTGTTTACCATGTTGTTTGCTTCTTTCCTGTGTGCTTCTTCGGGTTAGTGCCGATAACGCCGCGTTTGTGAGGATTCGTTCGACTACGTCCGCTTGTCTTCTTCATGGACTCGTTCTTCTTCCTTGCGGGATTTCAGGCAAGATGACCATACCCTCGAAATCACTTCCAGCTTTGCTTGCTAGTTGCTCGTTCTTTTGCTATGCCTATGCTGCGATACCTACCACTTGCTTATCATGCCTCCCATATTGTTAAGCCAAGCCTCTAACCCACCTTGTCCTAGCAAACCGTTGTGTGGCTATGTTACCGCTTTGCTCAGCCCCTCTTATAGCGTTGTTAGTTGCAGGTGAACATTGAAGTTTGTTTCCTTGTTGGAACATGGAGATGTTGTTCCTTGTTGGAACATGTTTACTTGTTGGGATATCGCAATATCTCTTATTTAATTAATGCATCTATATACTTGGTAAAGGGTGGAAGGCTCGGCCTTATGCCTGGTGTTTTGTTCCACTCTTGCCGCCCTAGTTTCCGTCATACCGGTGTTATGTTCCCGGATTTTGCGTTCCTTACGCGGTTGGGTAATAATGGGAACCCCTTGACAGTTCGCCTTGAATAAAACTCCTCCAGCAATGCCCAACATTTGTTTTACCATTCGCCACCTAGCCTTTTCTTTTCCCTTGGGAGTCGCGCTCCTGAGGGTCATCATTGTTTTAACCCCCCCGGGCCAGTGCTCCTCTTAGTGTTGGTCCAACCTGTCAGCTGCCGGTGACCACCAGGGGCAACTCTGGGCTGGCCTACCCGTACCTTGGACAATCTGAGTGTGCCCTGAGAAAGAGATATGTGCAGCTCCTATCTGGATTTGTCGGCACATTCGGGCGGTGTTGCTGGTTTAGTTTTACCTTGTCGAAATGTCTTGTAACCGGGATTCCGAGTCTGATCGGGTCTTACCGCTAGAAGGTTTATCCTTCGTTGACCATGAGAGCTTGTGATGGGCTAAGTTGGGACACCCCTGCAGGGATTTGAACTTTCGAAATCCGTGCCCGCGGTTATGGGCAGATGGTAATTTGTTAATGACCGGTTGTAGAAAACCTGAAGTTGACCTTAATTAAAATGCATCAACCGCGGGTGTAACCATGATGGTCTCTTTCCGGCGGTGTCCGGGAAGTGAACACGGTGTTGGAGTTATGTTTGACATAGGTTGTTCTAGGATCTCTTCTTGATCATAGTTTCTCAATCGTGCTTTGCCTTCTCTTATCGCTCTCATTTGCGTATGTTAGCCACCATATATGCTAGTCGCTTGCTGCAGCTCCACCTCATACCTTTACATTACCCATAAGCTTAAATAGTCTTGATCGCGAGGGTGTGAGATTGCTAAGTCCCCGTGACTCACAGATACTTCCAAAACCAGTTTGCAGGTGCCGATGAGTCCGCGTAGAGGACGCAACCAAGCTCAGGAGGAGCTCGATGAAGATCTTGTCCTTTGTGTTGTTTCGTTCTAGTTGATCAGTAGTGGAGCCCAGTTGGGGTCGATCGGGGACCTTGTCGCATTTGGGGTTCTTCTTTTATTTTGGTTCCGTAGCCGGACCTTGATTGTATTTGGATGTTGTAATGTTGTATTCATGTATTTGTGTGAAGTGGCGATTGTAAGCCAACTATGTATCTTTTCCCCTATTGTATTACATGGGTTGTTTGCGAAGATTACCTCACTTGCGACATTGCTTTCAATGCGGTTATGCCTCTAAGTCGTGCTTCGACATGTGGGAGATATAGCCGCATCAAGGGCGTTACACTAGTTGTCTCCCTTCATTTTTGGCCATTGTTGGATCCCTTCCCGCCTTCATTTAGGAAGATGACCAGGGCCTCTATAAATAGGACTAGCCACCATAGTAGGACGAAACTCATCTTGGATCGGATCCATTCCATCCTCAACCACACAAGCTCATCGATCCCAAGAACACCTCTCCTTAGGAGGCTGTTCTTCCCTTGTACTTGTTCATCCTCAGCCCAAGAGGCAATCCACCACACCACACTGGAGTAGGGTATTACACTAGATCGTTGGCCTGAACCAGTATAAACCCTGTGTCCTTTGTTCTTCGGGGTCGGCGAGTTAGGTTCTGAGATCGTTGCGAGAGCGTGAGCTGGGGGGAAAGATCTTTATGTGCACCCCAATGTTCGAACCTCAAGGATTTTGCCAGAACCCGAAATCCGACATTTGGCGCACTAGGTAGGGGTGCACTGAAGCTTTCCTTCCGTGACTCCACCACGTCCATGTCAAACGCTCGCCAAGCTCGCGCCGAGCGCCGAGCTGCCCTGGCCGCTCGCGTCGCCCAAATGGCGCCCGTTGGCGGACCTCCGCGCCGTTCTCCATCACCTATTGCCAACACCAATGATACGTCTCCAACATATCTATAATTTTTGACATGAAACCTTCGGGAGCGTTATTTTTGGAACAAACATGATCCAAGAGACTTGGAGCGGATGTCAAGAATCAATCGAGGAGATCACGAGGCAGGGGGGCACCCACCCCCCTGGGCGCGCCCTCCACCCTCATGGGCCCCTCATTGCTTCACCGGCGTACTTCTTCCTCCTATATATATCCATATACCCCGCAAACATCAAGTAGCACCACAAAACCCTATTTCCACTGCTGCAACCTTCTGTACCCAAGAGATCCCATCTTGGGGCCTTTTCGGGAGCTCCGCCGGAGGGGGCATTGATCACGGAGGGCCTCTACATCAACTCCATGGCCCCTCCGATGATGTGTCAGTAATTTAATTCAGACCTTCGGGTTCATATCTAATAGCTAGATGACTTCTTCTCTTTCTTTGGATCTCAATACAAAGTTCTCCTCAATTCTCTTGGAGATCTATTCGATGTAATCTAATTTTGCGGTGTGTTTGTCGAGATTCGATGAATTGTGGGTTTATGATCAAGTTTATCTATGAATAATATTAGAATCTTCTCTGAATTCTTTTATGTATGATTGGTTTATCTTTGCAAGTCTCTTTGAATTATAAGTTTGGTTTGGCCTACTAGATTGATCCTTCTTGCAATGGGAGAAGTGCTTAGCTTTGGGTTCAATCTTCCAGTGCTCGATCCCAGTGACAGAAAGGGAACCGAAATGTATTGTATTGTTGCCATCGAGGATAAAAAGATGGGGTTTATATCATATTGCATGAATTTATCCCTCCACATCATGTTATTTTGGTTAAGGCGTTAATCTATTCTTATGAACTTAATACTCTAGATGCATGCTGGATAGAGGTCGATGTGTGGAGTAATAGTAGTAGATGCAGAATCGTTTCGGTCTACTTGTCTCGGACGTGATGCCTATATACATGATCATTCCTAGATATTCTCATATGTATTTTCTTATCTACCAATTTCTCGAGAGTAATTTGTTCACCCACCGTAATACTTATGCTATCTTGAGAGAAGCCACTAGTGAAACCTATGGCCCCCGGTTCTATTCTCCATCATACAAGTTTCCAATCTACTTTATTTTGCAATCTTTACTTTCAATCTATATCATAAAGATACCAAAAATATGTATCTTATTATTATCATCTCTATCAGATATCACTCTTGCATGTGGCCGTGAAGGGATTGACAAGCCCTTTATCGCGTTGGTCGCGAGGTTCTTATTTGTTTGTGTAGGTACGAGGTGACTCACGCGTAGTCTCCTTCTGGATTGATACCTTGGTTCTCAAAAACTGAGGGAAATAATTAAGCTGCTTTACTGCATCACCCTTTCCTCTTCAAGGGAAAACCAACGCAGTGTTCAAGAGGTAGCAAAAAGGATTTCTGGCACCGTTGCCATTGAGATCTACGCCAAATCAAGACATACCAAGTACCCATCATAACTCTTATCCTTCGCACTACATTATTTTCCATTTGCCTCTCGTTTTCCTCTACCCCACTTCACCCTTGCTGTTTTATTTTCCCACTTTTTCCGTTCCCATTCTCCTTTCCTATTTGCCTCTTTTTGCCTTTTTGTTGTTTGCTTGTGTGTTGGATTGCTTGCTTGTCATGATGGCTCAAGATAATACTAAATTGTGTGACTTTGCCAATACCAGCAATAATGATTTTATCAGCACTCCGATTGATCCTCTTACCGATGCTGAATCTTGTTAAATTAATACTGCTTTGCTGAATCTTGTCATGAAAGATCCGTTTTCTGGCCTTCCTAGTGAAGATGCCGCTACCCATCTAAACAACTTTGTTGCTTTGTGTGATATGCAAAAGAAGAAAGATGTGGATATTGATACTAAACTTAAGCTATTTCCATTTTTGCTTAGAGATCGTGCTAAAGCTTGGTTTTCGTCTTTGCCTAAAAATAGTATTGATTCATGGAATAAGGGCAAATATGCTTTTATCTCTAAGTATTTTCCTCCTGCTCAGATTATCTCCATTAGAACCGATATTATGAATTTTAAGTAACTTGATCATGAACATGTTGTAGAAACTTGGGAGAGGATGAAATTAATGATACGTAATTGCCCTACACATGGTTTGAGCACTACGTTGAAAGTAAAGATTATACAAAATTTGGATGATTATACAAAAAATTTATGCCCGACTGAATTTTGCTTCTATAAATCTTTTAGATTCGGCCGCGGGAGGCACTTTAATGGAAATCACTTTAGGAGAAGCTACCAAACTCCTAGATAATATTATTGTTTATTATTCTCAATGGCACACGGATAGATCTACTAGTAAAAAAGTTCATGCAATTGAGGAGATTAATGTTTTGAGTGGAAAGATGGATGAACTTATGAAATTGTTTGCTAATAAGATTGCTCCTACTGATCCTAATGATATGCTTTTGTCTACTTTGATTGAGAATAATTATGAATCTATGGGTGTGAATTTTGTTGGTAGGAACAATTTTGGTAACAATGCATATTGATGTAATTTTAATTCTAGTCCATTTCCTAGTAATTCCTCTAATAATTATGGTAATTCCTACAACAATTCTTATGGAAATTATAATAAGATGCCCTCTGATTTTGAATCTACTATTAAAGAATTTATAACATCGCAAAAGAGCTTCAATGCTTTGATTGAAGAAAAATTCCTTAAGATTTATGAGTTGGCTAGGAACGTGGATATAATTTCCCTTGATGTTGGTTCTTTGAAACTTAGATCTATTCCACCTAAGCATGATATCAATGAGTCTCTCAAAGCTATGAGAATTTCCATTGATGAGTGCAACAAAAGAACCGCATGGTAATTTATAGAAATAATTGATATCTCATGCTTCACTTATATTATTTTGAGAGTCCTTTAGAACAGCATGGTAATTTTCTTTCAGGAATAATAAAAACTTTCATATAAGTGCATTGAATACTATGAGAAGTTTGATACTTGATAATTGTTTTGAGATATGGATATGGTGATATTAAAGTAATGCTAGTTGAGTAGTTGTGAATTTGAGAAATACTTGTGTTGAAGTTTGTGAGTCCCATAGCATGCACGTATGGTGAACCGTTATGTGATGAAGTTGGAGCATGATTTATTTATTGATTGCCTTCCTTATGAGTGGCGGTCGGAGACGAGCGATGGTCTTTTCCTACCAAACTATACCCCTATGAGCATGCGCGTAGTAATTTGTTTCGATAACTAATAGATTTTTGCAATAAGTATGTGAGTTCTTTATGACTAATGTTGTGTCCATGGATTATACGCACCCTCACCCTTCTACATTTTCTAGCCTCTCTAGTACCGCGCAACTTTCGCCGGTACCATAAACCCACCATATACCTTCCTCAAAACAGCCACCATACCTACCTATTATGGCATTTCCATAGCCATTCCGAGATATATTGCAAGCAACTTTCCACCATTCTGTTATTATGACACACTTCATCATTGTCATATTACTTTGCATGATTATGTAGTTGACATCGTATTTGTGGCAAAGCCACTGTTCATAATTATTTCATACATGTCACTCTTGATTCATTGCATATCCCGGTACACCGCCGGAGGCATTCACATAGAGTCATATTTTGTTCTAAGTGTGATGATCATCATTATTAGAGCATTGTCCAAGTGAGGAAAGGATGATGGAGACTATGATTTCCCCACAAGTGGGGATGAGACTTCGAATGAAAAAAAGAGAAAAAAGGCCAAAAGAAAAAAAGAAAGAAGGCCCAAATAAAAAGAGAGAGAAAAAGAGAGAAGGGACAATGTTACTACCCTTTTCCACACCTGTGCTTCGAAGTAGCACCATGATCTTCATGATAGAGAGTCTCCTAGGTCTCCGTGAGAAAGCAAGTTGGATGCACACCCACTTAGTTTCTTTTGTTGAGTTTTCATACACTTACAACTCTAGTGCATCCGTTGCATGGAAATCCCTACTCATTCACATTGATATCAATTAATGGGCATCTCCATAGCCCGTTGATACGCCTAGTTGATGTGAAACTATCTTCTCATTTGTTGTCTTCTCCGCAACGACCATTTTATTCCACCATAGTGCTATATCCATGGCTCACGCTCATATATTGCATGAAGATTGAAAAAGTTTGAGAACGTCAACAGTATGAAACAATTGCTTGCTTTTCATCGGGGTTGTGCATGATTTAATATCTTGTGTGATGAAGATAGAGCATAGCCAGACTATATGATTTTGTAGGGATAACTTTCTTTGGCCATGTTATTTTGAGAAGACATGATTGCTTAGTTAGTATGCTTGAAGTATTATTATTTCTATGTCAATATTAAACCTTTATCTTGAATTTTTCGGATCTAAACATTCATGCCACAATAAAGAAAAATTACATTGAGAAATATGTTAGGAAGCATTCCACATCAAAAATTTTGTTTTTATAATTTACCTACTCCAGGACGAGCAGGAATTAAGCTTGGGGATGCTTGATACGTCTCGAACGTATCTATAATTTTTGATTGCTCCATGCTATTATATTATCTATTTTGGATGTTAATGGGCTTATTTTTACACTTTTACATTATTTTTGGGACCAACCTATTAACAGGAGGCCCAACCCAAATTGCTGTTTTTTTGCCTATTTTAGAGTTTCACCGAAAAGGAATATTAAATGGAGTCCAAACAGAATGAAACCTTCGGGAGCTTAATTTTGGAACAAATGTGATCCAGGAGACTTGGAGTGGACGTTAAGAATCAATCGAGGAGGCCACGAGGTAGGGGGGCACGCCCTCCACCCTCGTGGGCCCCTCGTTGCTCCACCGACATTCTTCTTCCTCCTATATATATCCATATACCCCGCAAACATCCATGAGAACCAAGAAACCCTATTTCCACCGCCGCAACCTTATGTACCCAATAGACCCCATCTTGGGGCCTTTTCCGGAGCTCCGCTGGAGGGGGCATTGATCACGGAGGGCCTCTACATCAACTCCATGGCGCCTCCGATGATGTGTGAGTAGTTTACTCCAGACCTTCGGGTCCATAGCTAGTAGCTAGATGGCTTCTTCTCTCTATTCGATGTAATCTTCTTTTGCGGTGTGTTTGTCGAGATCCGATGAATTGTGGGTTTATGATCAAGTTTATCTATGAACAGTATTTGAATCTTATCTGAATTATTTTATGTATGATTGGTTTTTCTTTGCAAGTCTCTTAGAATTATCAGTTTGGTTTGGCCTACTAGATTGATATTTCTTGCAATGGGAGAAGTGCTTAGCTTTGGGTTCATTCTTGCGGTGCTCTATCCCAGTGACAGAAAGGGAACCGTCACATATTGTATTGTTGCCATCGAGGATAAAAAGATGGGATTTATATCATATTGCATGAATTTATCCCTCTACATCATGGCATCTTGCTTAAGGCGTTACTCTGTTCTTATGAACTTAATACTCTAGATGCATGCTGGATAGCGGGCGATGTGTGGAGTAATAGTAGTAGATGTAGAATCGTTTCGGTCTACTTGTCTCGGACATGATGCCTATATACATGATCATTCCTAGATATTCTCATAATTATTCGCTTTTCTATCGATTGCTCGACAGTAATTTGTTCACCCACCGTAATACTTATTCTATCTTGAGAGAACCCACTAGTGAAACCTATGGCCCCGGGTCTATTCTCCATCATAAAAGATTCCAATCTACTTTATTTTGCAATCTTTACTGTCAATCTATATCATAAAAATACAAAAAATATTTATCTTATTATTATCATCTCTATCAGATCTCACTCTTGCAAGTGGCCGTGATGGGATTGACAACCCCTTTATCGCGTTGGTTGCGAGGTTCTTATTTGTTTGTGTAGGTACGTGGTGACTTGCGCGTGGTCTCCTACTGGATTGATACATTGGTTCTGAAAAACTGAGGGAAATACTTACGCTACTTTACTGCATCACCCTTTCTTCTTCAAGGGAAAACCAATGCTGTGCTCAAGAGGTAGCAGCCGCTACCGGCTCGACAGCAAACGAGCAGCAAGCATCATCACTGCGCCCCTCTGTGCAGCCTGACGGCCGCACCGCCACCCCGTTGCTGACTCTGCTGGCTCATCATCCCACGCTCGCCGTGCGCCCATGGACGCGCTGATCATGGCACGCGAGCTCCTGCGCTACCGCCTAGTCGATGACTTCTAGAAGGACTGGCTGGACTGCATAGCCGAGCTCATCAGCGCCGCTCGGGACTCTCCTGCACCATCCCTCTTGCTGCCTCGCCCGCCTCCGTCCGCGGGATACGTAGCTCACGGGGCGCCTCCGCCGCCCCTGCATCAAGACGGCGCCCTCGCGCCGAGACGCGTGGCACATGGAGCACCCCCACCTCCTCCACACCAAGAAGGCGTCCTCTCCCTGAGACACGATCTGCCATGCCATGTGCCCGCGCACGAAGAAAGAAGCTGCCAAGAAGTTCCCCGACCGCAGGAAAACACTCCTGCACTCCCCGCACCACCACGTCAAGACTGAGCGCCGCCTACAGTGGCGGTGCGTAGGTACCAAGACCAGGCTCCTCCAACACGACGGGCTCCGGTGACCAGAGCAGGCTGCCGAGCCTTCACTCCTGAGTTGCACACCGTCGTTTGGCCAGGCAAGTTCAAGCCGGATTTGCCATCGCGCTATGATGGCACCCCGATCCCGCGGACTTCCTGCAGCTCTAGGAGCTGAGCATCGAGGCGGCCAACAGCGACGAAAAAGTCATGGCGAACTGGTTTCCCATGGCTCTCAAGGATGGCTCCTGAACCTGCCAGCGGGATCAATCTCCTTGTGGGATGAGATGTGCGACCGCTTCATCGCCAACTCCCAGGGCACTCGTGACCACCCTTCGGCCGTAGGTGACCTGCGCCGCATCAAGCAACAGCTGGGAGAAACCCTACAGAAGTACATCCAGCGCTTCAACATCGTTCACCTCAAATCCCCTAGGTGACGGACGAGGACATCATCGCAATGTTTTCCGATGTTGTCCGCGACGTCAAGATGAAGGAGGAAGACAAAGTGGAGGACGCTGGGACGACCGCGGCCTCCGCCAGGAGTGGCGTGACCGGCCTCGTGAGGACCACTGACAGGAGCAGCCTCGTGAGGGAGCCTGGCATGACTAGCCTCGCGAGGACCGTCCTCAGGGCAATCCTCACCTCCCTCCGCTGCCGCCACCACCTAGAAGGAATGACGACCATCATCTGGACGTGGGGGCTGGGGGCTTCCAGGAGCCGCGCTCTATCGCCTGCATCTTGGCGGTGCTTAGGCCCCGACTTCCCAGCGCATCTTCAAGCAGTTTGCTTGTGAGGTGAACGCGGCCCTCCCCAGGCTCGAGGCCACACGCCTTCTCAAGTGGTCGAACTACGCCATCACCTTCATCTCGGCGGACTAGCTCAAATGCGCGGCAAGCGCCGACATCCTCCCGATGCTCTGTTCACTAGTCATCAGCAATGTCCAAGTCACCGAAACCCTCATTGACGGTGGCTCGGGGCTCAGTGTGTTATCCGTCGAGATGTTCGACAGCCTTCAAGTGCCCTACGATCAGCTACAGCCTACCAAGCCTTTCTCAGGAGTGACCGACCACTCCACCACCCCGATAGGGCAGGTCGGCCTCCGTGTGACCTACGGCCAACGCGACAACTACCGCATCGAGCTCATCGACTTCGACGTCACCGACATCCGTCTGCCATACAACGCTATCCTTGGGTACCCAGTGTTAGCCAAGTTCATGGCAGTGACCCACCATGGCTACAACGTGCTCAAGATGTCAGGAAGCGGCGGAATCATCACAGTCCCCTGCGAAGAAAGAGATGTAGTGTGCTCCCTGGAGTGCGCCTTCCAAGATGCAGCAATTGAAGACCTCGACAGCGAGGGCGTCCCGTACCCTCCTGAGGCCGTCCCCAAGAAGAAGAAGCAACTACTCTGCACAGGGCCTCAGGAGAGCAGCGTCTTCAGCGGCGCCTCCTCAGGATTGGCGCCCACACCTGGGGCGCCTCGCTCCCTCGCATAGGAAGGCGCGCCCGGTGCCCTCCTCGGGCGAGGCTCGGGGATCTCTTCTAGAGGGCCTCACATCTAGCCAACATCACGATGGAGGCGCTCGGGCACCACGTGGAGGCGTTCTTCGCTGCACACTTCCCTCATGAGAGCGCTAGGAAAGAAGCGCCCGGTGCTTAGGAGTTCATCACCAAGGCTACCCTGGAGCTTCAAGAAGCAAGGACCAGGCGCGGCGACTGCCGCCCACCACTCGGTGCATCTCCCTATCCTGGCAAGCATGGTGGGCTGCGCATCTCCGTCGACATTCCAGGGCTCAACAGGGCCGCATCTCAGGAGCGCTTCTAGCCTTCATGCGATGGACGGTGCGAGGGTCCACCTCACAGCTATGTTCGCATGCCGTTTGGCTTGCCGAACGCGGCTATCGCCTACCAGCGTCATCTCCGGAGCATCCTGGCGGCTTAGGAGGCCAGGCATCACGCACTCCGAGCGGAGATGGCGATCATCCTCAAGGAACCACCCGAGCCCCTAGAGCCTCCTAAGGCTCAGGGTTCTGGCAGCTCATAAGGAGCGACCCTCCAGCACACATCATCAGCTACTCCAACACTCCTTCAACAACAGAACCAGGTGACATTTTCTGGTTTACTCGGCTGGGAGCGCCCTCGGGCGGCATCATTCCCAGGTCGCATGGGCTTGCCCCTGCGGCATGTATGTTTCTACATATTTAGCTTACTATACTGGGGGCGCCCCTCGTGCTGCATCATCCCCAGGCTGCTCGGGTCCGTCCCAGTGGCATGTCTTGTTCTCGCATCTATCTAAGCTAGCTGGTTCCCATGCATGAGTTATTTATAGTCATCACTTTCTTGATTGTCACTCGCCGTGGCCACCCACGTCGCCGATCGGCCCCTTGCTCATCCCGCAATGGGGGCTACTCATGCTGGCATGGCGCTTGTGCTCGGGCCCGTCCCTGCAATGCCGACAAATCTGAGTGGTCGAGCTCTGGCTCGCGGCACACCTGCGCACGTCGCCTCACCAGGCCCTCAGTGCCTTCATCTTCTCGCGAATGACCAGTGGCAGGACGGCAAGTGTGGTTGCAATTTGTACCGCTCTTCGCGCTAACCTGCAGGAACCTCCTGAGGGTGACAGCAGGCGGTACCGTGGGCTCCCTATTTACCCATGCAATTCGCTTGCTGATTAAAGAGGGGGGGGGGGGTTCCTGAGCATTGCGACTAAGGAGCTCTTACTGGCTCTCCAGCCCTCACCCCCTGGCCTTGACCACGGCATCGCAACCTGGAATACCAGCGGCGGCTGACCTCAATCGAGAGCCGGGACCCGAGGACGTAGAGCACACAGAAGAGTGTGGGAAAGAGGGGAGGCTCGCACGGGCCTAACCTGGCTAAGTTATGGCCATCGACGCACAAGTCTGGCGCTGCACGAGGAATCAACTCTGGACTGCCAAGATAAGTTTCACACACGGGTCGGCCGACGCTACGGCATAAGACACCACCTCCCTTTCCTACCTTTAGGTAACTGCTTGCACGCTAAAGGGGACCTCTTGAGAATCGCGCCTTAGGAGCTCTTACTGAACCTCGGGCCGCTCACCTCTTGGCCTTCACCACGACATCGCGACCTGGCATACCAGCTATGGCTGCAGCCTGCCTGGTGACCGGGACCAGTCGGCGTAGAGCACCAAGCTACCGCGAAGTTGGAAAGGGGAGATCGAGACAAAGCAGGACATGCACTCTTAAATCTTCATAATAAGGATGATATCAACAAAAGGCATTACAGACCCTTTACACGCCCCCACGGGGTTCACCTCGATTCCTCATAGGGAACAAAAGAAGAAGGTTTCTAGGAGCCATATCTACACGCGCCAAGCCACCGGCGCCATCATCAACAGTGGGCCACGGGAGGCCGGCGCCAACCCCATCCAGACCAGCGAAGGCGATGAAGCGAGGGAGAAGAAGCAAGCGGAGCAGGAAGAGATGGGCGACGGTGGATCCACCCTCCTCATTTATATCAGGAGAAGGCCAACCGGCGACCCCTACGATCAAAGGTAGTGATGAGTTTCTCTGCATGCATCAGGGTCTTGTCAAGTCGAGTGATTGCCGAGGCAGCGTGGGGAAGTGGAGACACCCATGTCCCATTAACCGCCATGAGTCAACTGAGGACGCAGGCTGTTGGGCCCTCCGGCATTCCACACTTGCCCCTTGGCTTCGCCAGGAAGCCAAGTCCGAGCGCGCCTTGGGTCCGGGGGCTACTGTCGGTGTTCTAGGAACGGGGGTCCCCAGACTTGCCTGCCTGAGGCCCATGGCGTAGCTCCTCCAGCGGCCTGGTACGGGCCATCTTCACCAGCAAACACTCAAGACCCTCGAGAGGGTCCAAGCCTCGCGAGGCGGACGATGCAAGAACTCCTCGGGGGCGGCCTCACTAGGATGGCTCGTGAGGGGCGGAGAGATCAAGGCGAGGGGAACCTCGCGAGGTTCCGGTGAGGCAAGCCATGACGACCAAGGCCAGGTAGGCACCAGGCGAGCGCCAGCGCGTAGTGTACTCATTTCCTCATTGGTGCTAAAGGGGCAGGCACGGGCGAGGAGTCCCGAGGCATCGGGCAAAGCTTTCCATATCAGTGCAACAAGACCAAGACCAGCAGGACGGTAGGACGGAGGTCACCGTGGAGCCCAGGATGGCATCACCACTAGAGCCTTTGGCAGGTGAAGACCACCTTTTGTCAGGATAACTTGTACTAGTTGTCTCCCTTTAAATTTGGCCATTGCTGGATCCCTTCCCGCCTTCATTTGGGAAGAGGACCAGGGCCCCTATAAATAGGACTAGCCACCACAATAGGAGGCAACTCATATTGGATCAGATCCATTCCATCCTCAACCACACAAGCTCATCGAGCCCAAGAACACCTCTACTCTGGAGGCTGTTCTTCCCTTGTACTTGTTCATCCTGAGCTAAAGAGGCAATCCACCACACCACACTGGAGTAGGGTATTACACCACATCGGTGGCCTGAACCAGTATAAACCCTGTGTCATTTGTTCTTCGAGTTCGGCGAGTTAGGTTCTGAGATCGTTGCGAGAGCTTGAGCTGGGGGGGAAGTTCTTTGTGCGCACCCCAGTGTTCGAACCTCAAGGGTTTTGCCGGAACACGAAATTCTACAGGGCGGCCGGGGCAGGGCGGGCCCGCGCGGAGGGGTGGGCGGCTGGGGCAGGGCCGGGGTGGCCGGGGCAGGGCGAGGTGGGGATAGGTGGGGCGGCGGCGCGGGGTTGGGATGAGGGGAGAGGGCAAGAGAGGGGCAGGGCGCGAGGGCGTTTTGATACATATAGGGCTAGGCTCTTCGCCGTCCGTTAGCTGACGGCAAAGAGCCTAGCTAACAGACGTTAGAACGGCCACTTTCTTTGCCGTCTGCTAGCAGACGACAAAGTTTCTTTGCCATCAGCTAGCAGACGGCAAAGAAAGTGGTCGTTAGCTGCCCCTCACTATCGTCCCGCAAAGGTTCTATGCCATCAGCTAGCTGACGGCAAAGATGGAGTTGACTGCAAACACTTTCTTTGCCGTTAGCTGCTTCTTTGCCGTCAGGTTTATTCAAGCTGATGGCAAAGACCTTCTTTGTCATTAGCTAGCTGACAGCAAAGAAATGGCTGATGGCAAAGTTCCTGATTCCAGTAGTGACGCCGCGTGGAAGACCACAACGTAATGGCGTGTCCGAACATCCTGACCGTACTTCATTAGATATGTTGCGATCTATGATGCCTCTTACCGATTTAGCACTATCGTTTTGGGGTTATGCTTTAGAGGCGGTTGCATTCACATTAAATAGGACACCATCTAAATACCTTGAGACGACACCATATGAACTGTGGTTTGGCAAGAAACCTAAGCTGTCATTTCTTAAAGTTTGGGGTTGCGATGCTTATGTGAAAAACCTTCAACCTGGTAAGCTCAAACCCAAATCGGAGAAATGCGTCTTCATAGGATACCCAAAGGAAACTGTTGGGTACACCTTCTATCATAGATCTGAATGCAAGATATTCATTGTTAAGAATGAAACTTTCTAGAGAAGGAGTTTCTCTCAAAAGAAGTGAGTGGGAGGAGAGTAGAACTTGATGAGGTAGTTGTACCTTCTCTCGAATTGGAAAATGGTTCATCACGGAAGTCAGTTCCAGTGATGCCTACACCAATTAGTGAGGAAGCTAATGATGATGATCATGAAACTTCAGATCAAGTTACTACCGAACCTCGTAGGTCAACCAGAGTACTAGAGTGGTATGGTAATCCTATCCTGGAAGTCATGTTACTAGACCATGACGAACCTACGAACTATGAGGAAGCGATGATGAGCCCAGATTCCACAAAATGGCTTGAGGCCATCAAATCTGAGATGGGATCCATGTATGAGAACAAAGTATGGACTTTGGTTGACTTGCCCGATGATCAGCAAGCCATTGAGAATAAATTCATCTTCAAGAAGAATACTAACACTAACGATAATGTTACTGTATACAAAGGTCGACTTCCTGCAAAAGGTTTTTGAGAAGTTCAAGGAGTTGACTACGATGAGACCTTCTCACCCGTAGCGATGCTTAAGTTAGTCCGAATCATGTTAGCAATTGCCACATTTTATGATTGTGAAATTTGCCAAATGGATGTCAAAACTGCATTCCTTAATCGATTTCTTCAAGAAGAGTTCTATATGATGCAACCAGAAGGTTTTGTCGATCCTAAAGCTGCTAACAAAGTGTGCAAGCTCTAGCAATCCATTTATGGACTGGTGCAAGCCTCTCGGAGTTAGAATATACACATTGATAGTGTGATCAAAGCATATGGTTTTATACAAACTTTTGGAGAAGCCTGTATTTACAGGAAAGTGAGTGGGAGCTCTATAGCATTTCCAATATTATATTTGGATGACATATTGTTGATTGGAAATAATACGTAATTTCTGGATAACATAAAAGGATACTTGAATAATAGTTTTTCAATGAAAGACCTCGGTGAAGCTGCTTATATATTGGGCATCAAGATCTATAGAGATAGATCAAGACGATTAATTGGACTTTCACAAAACACATACCTTGATAAATTTTTGAAGAAGTTCAAAATGGATCGGTCAAAGAAAGGGTTCTTGCCTATGTTAGAAGGTGTGAAGTTGAGTCAGACTCAATGCCCTACCACTATAGAAGATAGAGAGAAAATGAAAGTCATTCCCTATGCCTAAGCCATAGGTTCTATCATGTATGCAATGTTGTGTACCAAACTAGATGTGTGCCTTGCTATAAGTTTAGGAGGGAGGTACCAAAGTAATCCAGGAGTGGATCACTAGACAATAGTCAAGAACATCCTGAAATACCTGAAAAGGACTAAGGATATGTTTCTCATTTATGTAGGTGACAAAGAGCTTGTCATAAATTTTTATGTCGATGCAAGCTTTCACACTGATCCGGATGACTCTAAGTCGCAAACCGAATACGTATTTCTATTCAATGGTGGAGCTATCAGTTGGTGTAGTTCCAAGCAGAGAGTCATGGCGGGATCTACATGTGAAGCGTAGTACATAGCTGCTTCAGAAGCAGCAAATGAAGGAGTCTGGATGAAGGAGTTTATATCCAATCTAGGTGTAATATCTAGTGCATCAGGTCCAATGAAAATGTTTTGTGACAATACTGGAGCAATTGCCTTAGCAAAGGAATCCAGATTTCACAAGAGAACCAAACACATCAAGAGCCGCTTCAACTCCATCCACGATCAAGTCAAGGAGGGCGACATAGAGATTTGCAAAATACATATGGATCTGAATGTTGCAGACCCGTTGACTAAGCCTCTTCCATGAGCAAAACATGATCAGCACCAAGACTCCATGGGTGTTAGAATCATTACTATGTAATCTAGATTATTGACTCTAGTGCAAGTGGGAGACTAAAGGAAATATGCCCTAGAGGCAATAAAAAGTTGTTATTTATATTTCCTTATATCATCATAAATGTTTATTATTCATGCTAGAATTGTACTAACCGGAAACTTGATACATGTGTGAATACATAGATAAAACAAAGTGTCCCTAGTATACCCCTACTTGACTAGCTCGTTAATCAAATATGATTAAGTTTCCTAACAATAGACATGTGTTGTCATTTGATGAACGTGATCACATCATTAGGAGAATGATGTGATGGACAAGACCCATCTGTTAGCTTAGCATAATGATCGTTATGTTTGATTTCTATTGATTTCTTCATGACTTATACATATTCCTCTAAGTATGAGATTATGCAACTCCCGAATACTGAAGGAACACCTTGTGTGCTATCAAACGTCACAATGTAATTGGGTGATTATAAAGATGCTCTACAGGTGTCTCTGAAGGTGTTTGTTGGGTTGGCATAGATCAAGACTAGAATTTGTCACTCTGAGTATCGCAGAGGTATCTCTAGGCCCTCTCGGTAATGTACATCATGATAAGCCTTGCAAGAAATGTGACTAATGAGTTAGTTACAAAATGATGCATTAGGGAACGAGTAAAGAAACTTGCCGGTAACAAGATTAAACTAGGTATGATGATACCGACGATCAAATCTCGGGCAAGTAACATACTGATGACAAAGGGAATTATGTATGTTGTCCTTGCGGTTTGACCAATAAAGATTTTCATAGAATATGTAGGAACCAATATGAGCATCCAGGTTCCACTATTGGTTATTGACCGGTGACGTATCTTGGTCATGTCTACATAGTTCTCGAACCAATAGGGTCTGCACGCTTAACATTCAATGATGATTTCTATTATGAGTTATGTGTTTTGGTAACCGAAGATTGTTCCGAGTCCCGGATGAGATCACGGACATGGCGAGGAGTCTCGAAATGGTCGAGAGGTAAAGATTTATATATTGGACGATGATATTCGGACACCAGAATGGTTTTGGAATGGTTCGGGTATATTTCGGATAACCGAGGGGTTACCAGAACCCCCTGGGGAAATATTGGGCCTTCATGGGCCGTAGGGGAGAGGGGAGGTAGACCACAAGGGGTGGCCGCGCCCCCTCCCATAGGGAGTCCAAATTGGACTAGAGGAGGGGGCGCGCCCCCTTTCCTTCTCCCTTCCCTCTTTCCCCCCTCCATGAGAAGGAAAAGGGGGGGTGGGCGAATCCTACTAGGAGTGGAGTCCAAGTAGGACTCCCCCCTTGGTGCGACCCTTGGTGGCCGGCCTCCTCCTCCCCTCCTTTATATATGGGGGCAGAGGGCACCCCAAAGGACAACAGTTGTTCTCTTAGCCATGTGTGGTGCCCCCTCCACAGTTTACTCCTCCGGTCATAGCGTCGTAGTTCTTAGGTGAAGCCCGGCATGGATCACATCACCATCACCGTCACCACGACGTCGTACTGACGAAAGTCTCCCTCGACCCTCTATTGGATCAAGAGTTCGAGGGATGTCATCGAGCTGAACGTGTGCTAAACTCAGAGGTGTCGTACGTATGGTACTAGATCGGTTGGATCATGAAGACGTTCGACTACATCAGCCGCGTTAATCTAATGCTTCAGCTTTCGGTCTATGAGGGTATGTGGACACACTCTCCCCCTCTCGTTTCTATGCATATCCTAGATAGATCTTGTGTGATCATAGGATTTTTTTTGAAATTACGTGCTACATTGCCCTACAATCATACGATGAGCCAAGGCACCACATAGTTCTTTCATGGAAAATAGACATCGTGGGAGTGGAGTGCAAGACAGACATGTCTAAAGATTATAAAAAGTTTCATAAAATTCCTCCCTTCAAAGTCAAGGCTGACCCAAGCAACCTATTAAACGATAAATATTATCCATGGTTATGGCGCAATAAGCAAGTGAAACACGCGAAGACAAAGTGAATACTTTCGCTCCACAACTATTCTGATGATGCCTTTGATCCTGAATATCACTCTAGTTATATGTCAATAAATGAAATGCCTTCTGTAAAAGATGAGTTTTCGTCTGAAACCTTGATACTTTAAAGAGATTGTCCATTTTGTACACAAAGTGCATCCAGTTTCTATTGTAAACATCTTAACTTTTTAGCACATGCTATTTGGGTGAAATGATGATACCATGCCAACTTTCAACCTTTTCATAGTTCATTTGTAGTGCTTTTCAATTTCAGGGTCATTTAGCTCAAAAAATGAGTAAATGCATGAAAAATACTAAACGAAGTCAGAAAGTGTTGAAATTTTATGATGTGGCTTCGAATGGTGCATTTTGAACATACAAAATGTTCAGAGTTCAAATAAGTTCAAAAATATGAAATCTATTTTGCGACAGATGAGTTTTTGTCTGAAACCCTGATACTTCGAAAGAGATTCTCCATTTTGTACACGAAGTGCATCCAGTTTTTGCCGCAACCCTCTCAACTTTTTAGCACATGCTATGTGGGTTAAATAATGATACCATGCCAACTTTCATCCTTTTCAAAGTTCATTTGTAGTGCTTTTCAGTTTCAGGGTCATTTAGCTAAAAAATCAGTAAATGCATGAAAAATACGAAATGAAGTCAGAAAGGGTTGAAAATTTATGATGTGGCTTTGAATGGTGCCTTTTCAACACACAAAAAGTATGGAGTTCACATAAGTTCAACAAAATGAAATCCCTTTTGTATCAGATGAGCTTTCGCCAGAAACCCTAATACTTCGAAAGAGATTGTCCATTTTGTACACGAGGTGCACCCAGTTTTTGTTGTAACCCTCTCAACTTTTTAGCACATGCTATGTGGTTGAAATGATGATACCATGCCAACTTTCAACCTTTTCAGAGTTCATTTGTAGTGCTTTTCAATTTCTGTGTCATTTAGCTCAAAGAATGAACTAGCAGCAAAAAGAATGAACTAGAAAACTTTTATAAAACTCTAATAGCAAAAATAATGAACTAAAAAGAATCAATTAAAATATTTTGTTATGATCAACTAAAACAAAACTATAATATTCTTCAATAGCAAAATGAATCAACTAAAAAGCTTTTATAAACATCTAGTATTTTTGAAACTAAAATATATAAAATTTATGTAACTAAAATTATCAAAGTATTTTTTAAAAACGTTAAGAGCAAAAAGAATTCTCATAAAGTGTTTTTTGTTAGAAATTTTAATAGCAAACTAAAATAAAAAAAATGTTTTTGATTAAAACACCCATTTAAAATAACCTAAAAAATACCAAATTGAAAAAGTATAACTCAAAAATCTATTTTTAAAGTAAAGTTATTTACAAACTAGTGATTCACACAAATTTCAAAGAATTCTAATTTATACTATTCAAATTTGAAAACTAATGGCACTAACAGAAAGTTTATAATTTTAGTGACCTAAAGCAAAAAAGAATCACTCAAAAGTTCTAAGTATTTGGCTATAAATAGTGAGAAAAGAAAATAAATAAAGCAAAAAACACAAAAAAATACTAAAAAAAAATTAAAAAATGCCGCCTACTGGGCCACCGCGGCCTGCATACGACTAGAAACCCAACCCGCTAGTTGGGCCAGGATGCATGCCCATTAGGCCCATAGGGAGAGAGACGCGTTTAGGCATGTAGGCCTGCATAAGATTGGATCTCGAAATGGCTGGCGCAGCATCGCTTATAAACCACTATCGGCGCCTCTCAGCTAGTGAGGTGGGAGTAAACATCCACCCGCCCGACGCTGTGCTAGCCGCAACCACTACAAAAAAATACACTTCCGTGATGATACGTGTTTGTCACAGTAGGTCATGTTTTCTGTCATGCATGTACATCCATGACGATTTTGTGACAGAATCAATATAGTCATACTTGCGCTGTCGTAGTAGTGTTCCATGACATTACCAAAATTATCATCATAGACGTGTTCACTTCCATGACGATAAATGCCGCGTCATGGAAGTGCTTTCATCAAGGGTGACCGACACGTGGCATCCAGCGTAACGGGTCACATTAAGCTATCGGGTCCGGTTTTGGATCCGATAACCCGCTAACAACCACGACCAATGTCGATTTTCCACGTGTAAAATTCTCATTGCCGACGGAACTACGTGTCAACTCCGCGTTTGGCACAGGTGTCACTCATCCAATGGGCGAGATGCGCCTATGATATGTTGATAGGTGGACTGGCCCAAAAGTGGCCCATAAAGATTAAATGGGCCGACCCAACTAAAGGCCCACAAGATTTTGTAGACCATAATGGGCAGGCCTAGCTAAAGGCCCACGAGATTTCGCCGACCATAATGGGCTGGCCAAGCTAAAGGCCCACAAGATTCTGAGCACACTAGTGGGCCGACCCGTTAACAGGCTGCCATGTTTTGGGCCAAATGCTGACCCATATTTGACAGCCTGCCACGTTCCGGGCCTAATAAAGGCCCATATGAGATCCGGCCCGTTGAAAGCCTACCATGTTCTGGGCCAAATTACGACCCAGATCAGATCCGACCCTTTAAGAGGCTTTTGGCTAAATTATAGCCCATATCACATTCGGCCCGTCAACTGGACGCTATGATTTTGGGCCCACTTGCTAAAGGCCCATTTAGTAATTCGGCCTGATATTAGTTTCAGCCTGTTAAAGTCCCATTTAACATGTCGGCCCTATATTTATTTCGGCCTGTAAAAAGCCCGTCATATAGTTGGCCCTAACTATGGCCCCGTTTGCATCCGGCCTGCTAATAGCAGATAACCTGATTGGACAAACAAGGAGCATGGCGATTTTGGCCTATTAACAGCCCGTGATGTGATTGGCACAATCATGGGCCAGGGTCCATTTCGTCCTGCTATCAGCCCGTGAGCTGTTCGGCACGTTTCAGACCCAACCTACTTTCCAGCCTCCTAAAAGCCCATTGAGTTTTTTTGCGAAAATAGGGCCAGTGTTTTACTCGGCCTATTAAAGGACCGAATCTACTAGTGGGCCAGTTTACATTTAGGCTTGTTAACAGACCAAGATGATTGGGCCCATGGTGCGGATCATACATAGTGATTTGCATGACGGCCCGATTATGTACCAAAATTTTATGGTTTGGCTGGTTTACTTGAAGATAGGATATATATACAGTAAAATAACTAGAGCATCGTGAATAAGAAAAAACCTAGACTATACAATAAAGAAATTAAAGCATATTACATCCACTCGGCATCAATGTTCGCCACAATGATAATAAAGCACAAGCAGATGGCAGATTACATACACTCGCATCAAAGATCGCCACCAGTGCAAATAAACACGCCGACAAAATAATATACAAAACCGACAGCAGATCAATAGAGTTCAAGAAAGGTTAGCCCTTCTCGGGAGCTGCATTGCAAGCAGCTGAGCAAGCTGATGAGACTACGCTTGTTTGACACTTATATCCTCCTCACTCTGAAAGATAAATAAGCAGACAGATGACGAGTTTTGCACATATAAGTATTAGTGCTGAGAATTCATCACATTTCTTACTACAAATAAAGTGACACAGTTTAAAATAGGATTAACACAATATGGTATTGTTTAGGTTAAGACATGGTAGGAAATGACATTGTGAAGGAGTTGGCAGCTTCACGAAACCACTGGATTATAGATCAAGAACTCATAAGTATCAATCGTTAGTGTGCTGTCAATTTATCCCATTTCAGATTGGCAAATCAAGAGACGGTTTAAATAATAGTAGAATGATATGACATTGTTCATAGTTAAGACATTGCAGAATATGACATTGTGTTGTAGTGGGTAGTTTCACCACACCACTGTATTACGGATCAAGAACAGAAGCATACATGCAGTGCAAAATAAGATCACTTGCTCTGTATAGTTTAATTTACATGGTATGAAGAAGGAACTTGGTTGTACAACTGAAAACTTAAATTGAGAAGGACAAACTTTTGTTTATGAACTACATAATAAACTTTAAACATGCAATTTGATGCAAACACCAAAAATAAACAGTTGTTGCAGTCATGCCTAACCAAAAATACACAACAAAGTTTGAAGGCTTGAGAAGGACAAACTTACATTATTAGTGAAGAGAGGCTCTATAAAGCCCTTGTCCATGCTGATGAGGGGGGGGGATTCAAGATGTTTACCATAGAATTTTCTTCATAAGCATTTCCTTTATTCTACATTTTGTTAAGAGTAAATATAGATTTGATAATATAAGAAAAATGGAGAATATTTAAGATAAGATGAAGAGTGATGCTACATAACCAAGTAGCTATAAATGTAAGTACACTGATATAGGCAAAAGGTACAGCCAAGAGCAATGCAGAGCTAAACTTCTTCAGTATCAGTGTTATCCAACCTTATGGTAAGAGTAAATATAGATCTGATGTGTACAAAATGGAGGGCTAAGGAAAATAAGCTGCATAGTGATGATACATGAACAACTAGCTATCAATATAAGTACACTAATAAAGGACAGCAGGTAATTATAAGAACAATGCAGAGCTAAAAAATTTCATTGGCATTGGATATATTCTATACTAATATAACCATTCATACAGATGAGATAATTTGGAGCGAACGATTGATAAGCAAGCTATCATGCATACTACTGTCACATAATGAACCAGGTATGAATGCAAGTACAATGATACAACACAACAGGTACTAACAAGAGAAAAGCAGCGGGCAGCATATTTGTGATATCCTGTCGTCCTTCTCAAACTAGAATTCTTCTTCGAGCATACTTCATGCAAAAGAGATCCGTAAGGCACATGCGGAAAAGTAGAAGTTCAAATTGTCATGCGATATCATAGACAGTACCTCATCCTCGGAATGAGACCAGGCATAAAAAAGTTTTTCCATTCAATGTCTTCTAAATTTAGCATAGGAGACTTCATCGGAAATTCATTTATAGACCTGCCATCAAAGTGTGATTTCTTCCGGTAACACCGACACTGCTACAATGCTTCCTTGAAAAGAGCAAGCAAGCTTTGCTGTTCATGACTATCAATATTGACCCTCGCCTACTTACAACAATGTAATATAGATCGTTGATGTGTTCAATTAGCAGAAAGTAGGAAAATAATCACCATGAATAATAGCACTTACACGTAAGTGGGACAGGAAGATGTGAAAATGGTGTTTGTCTTCACTATAATCTTCCCATGATGGGAATATATGCATGTAGTCCCTAAAAACATTGAAAGCATTGTCTTTTAAAGTGGGAATAACTGGAATGGGGTTCCAATCTGCAGGAATTGCCTGTCTCTGCAGTTGGGATAGGTCTTCGTCCGGTGGACTTGCTGTTCCTTTTGCTGGAGTGGGATTTTTCTGTGGTACAGCTAGTGCTATGGCAACTAAAATTGGCATACCTTTTGCTGTAGTGCAGGTCCTGTGTGGTGGGGCTAGTAGTGTGGCGAGTGAAGTATGGGTACAGTCTGCTGGAGTAGGTCCTACGTTTTGTATCACTGGTTGTAAAGCCAATATAAGTGGGGTGTTGTCTGATTTCTCTGGCACCACCATGTTTTTCAAGAACTTTGCGGGTGCTCCTGCAGATTCGGCAATCACCCTCTTCCTTTTGATGTATGATGCAGAAGAACAACATTTGTGTGGAAAAACATGGTATGATGACATATGGAATATGTATTGATAATGGATGGGCATGGCATCTTGAAATATATGATGAGTAAAGTAATCAGATGGCAGCGCAACAAAGTAGAAGAAATGCAAGACAACTTATGCAAGATACACACAATGAATAAAACCTTGCCAAATTAGAATCGGCACCTTGATGGGTGAACAGGACAGACCATCTGCCTTTGCCTCCTTGAGGTCGGAATAATTATTAGGATCATATTCTGAACAAGAATCTATAGGCGGGGATCGTATGAGTTTCATTACATCCAGAATGGCACTCAATGCCTTGTTGCCAATTTTGTAAGTCATTACAGTGTTCCACAATATTCTTCTGATGAGTGGATTGTGATATTCACTGTGATTACGTATAATATATGAGAAGCATGAAAACATAAATAGTAGTGAGATTATCTTTTTAATGTAGAGGATATTCTACTATAGGGGCGCCCCTGTAAACCCTTGTGTGATATCACTAGATTCTGATGAGAGAGCTCATGTGTGTTGTAATATGGTGCGTGCATCAATATAATATGGCACAAGTACAAAAAAAATAGGCTCCAGAAGTAAGGATAGTTGATAGATGATAGGTTCATAATATACTGTATAGAGCGTTTATTGCCAAACAATGATAACGAGGGCACACAACAACTTGGCAGATCGTAGTGTACATAAAAGGGGTACACCATAACCAGGATATATAAATCAGGAAAGTGGAACTGGCTGGAAAATACAATGTTGTATTGCCGCTACTAATTGAAAGCATATTGATCACGTACATGCCAGCTCTATCAGCTGTTGCTTGCAGATGTCGCAGCTCCCCTTCCTGACAAGGAACATACTATACGTACTAAATATAGAATAACAAAAGAGGAACATGTTAAAGATCAGAAGAGGAAGCATATTATTGAGATTCCCTTCTTTCTATACAATGTTGGTTGCCCACTCATGATGAATCACAACGCCCAAAGAAATGCAATTCCATGCTTTCTCTCTATATGTGGCCACATGCATTTGGAAAATCAAGTGGGAGCATTACCTGACCAATTAAATGTGTGTCTGTTAACTAATATCAGTATCATATCACAATTCGTATTTGAAGAAGTAAGCTTTGGACTTATGATTAGTGTGTTGTTTAGCTTCAAGAGTGGACAGAAGGCACCTACACGGACCAGAGTGTAGATATAACGGGAAAACCGTAAGCATCAGGAGTAAAATCAGCAAAGTGGAACTTCCTGGAATATATGTGCTAGTATTGCCGGTATGGCTAGAAAGGCTTTGGATACCAGCTCTCTTCAACAGAAGGTGCGGTACTGTTAGTATCAGTGTAACTCTCAAAGGCGACACAGCTCCCAGCATTTCCTTGCTAATCTTATAGGATTCAAGTGGGCAGGACACTACAATTCCTATTCCTATGTTTACAAAATCCTACAAATCAAAGAGGCCCGAAGAGCTCAAAGTGTCCATCACAACCGACCGTATAGACCTCTACACTGCAAATGTCCCTGCTCATCTTCACTACAAGGAACATGATGTACTACTATCATACTCCCTCCGTTCCAAAATATAATTCTTTGTAGGGATTTCCAGTATGGATCACATACAGATGTATACAGATACATTTTTGAGTGTAGATTCACTCATTTCACTCCATATGTAGTCCATGGTGGAATCTATACAAAGATTTGTATTTAGGAACGGAGAGAGTACTCATTAAAGAATAAAGGAAGAGTAACATGCTAAAGAAGAGCAAGCAGATTTTGGATAATAAAATGTTCATTGCGTAGTGCCCACACATGATGAACCAGAGCGCATTAAGAATGCAACTCCCTGGTGTCCCTCTATATGTGGTGCACATGCTTTTCAAAAGTAAAGTACGAACATTAGCTCACCAATTCAACACTATCTGTTTTTGTAATATCCGCATCATATCAGATTCATATTTGAGCAACAAGTTTGGAATTATGAGTGGCACATTGTTTAGCTTGATGGATTCGGGAGTAGTGCTAAGTAGCTACGATGATGGTACTGAATATAAAGGCATGTCTGCATGCAAGCCACATGATTTTTGTCATTTGGGTCAGTCGACCATTTCAGGCGATTGGGTGAAGATCTTACGTCTCCTAACCCTTCTCCTTCCCCGTCTCTTATTCTTCCCATACAGAACACCACACGGGCCGCCGGTCGAACCACTGGCCTCGACCTCCCACCCTCCCCTGAACTGCCCCCACCACCTGTGTTCCTCCGCCACCACCACTCCCACCCCCGCCCCCGCCCACGTCGAGTTTTCTTCATTCGGCGAGGCCCCACCACCGCCCTCGACAAACCACCGTACCCACCCGAGCCCCTTGCTTTGCACCGGCGAACTCCGTCGAGCTCCCAAAAATTGACTGATCCAATTTTCAAATTTAGTCTACTATCATTTAACTAGTGTGAAATAGAAAAGGGGAAAACCATAAGCATTGTAAGTATAGTGTTGAGAGTGCCATGGCGGATCTGAAGGTGGAAACCAGACAAAGGCAACTTCGCAACCTCTGTTTGCTTTCAACTAACAAGTAAGTGATGGACAAGAAATCAGTGTAAAGCAGTGGCGATCTATTTTCTTGCTGCGATAAATAAGTTGAGCTGATACGAAAGAGTATCGCCTCTGGTGTGGCTCCGTGTATGCATCTGCTGAGAATTTGACGGTGCTGCGGTAGCGATGGCTGTCGGCGGTGTGGAAGCAGATCTACAAGGATAGACGGTGGCAGCGAAGCGCGGTGGACGAGACGGTCGTAGGAGCGGTGCTAGCAAGGTGGACGATGGCGGGGATGAAGTGAGAGGACGGGATGCAAGGATCCCAGTCCGAAGCCGTGGTTGAGAGAGGTCGATCTCTTGTAATGGACTACGACATTGGGGTATGAGCTCTGGCATGGTGGAGGAGGACGATGGTGGATGGGGTGGCGGACAGAAGAGGTTAGGGTGGAGAGGGTGTTTTGGTGCCCACGGAGTATGAATGGGGAAATGGAGGGAGAGAGGAAGGGGGAAGCCACATGCACACCCCCTCTCACACAGAGATGTCTTGCACGTAATAAGGAGGCACTTCCTTGCTGCGGCCGTGGACCCAACTGTCAGCCTCTCCACGTACAGTCCACGTCCGATGGAAGTCGTTCCCTCACCACGTTGGCCACGCCGCGCCGAGAGCACCACGTCGGTGGACGACGGCAAGGACTAGGAAGGGGACGACTCGGAGCCAGGGAAGACACAGCAGTGGATGCCCACGCGAAGAGGAGTACGAGGGTTCACTGGTTCGGCTGCGGTGTGAAGCTGCTGTCGCCGTAGAATAACAGGGGGTGTGGGTGAATAGAGGGATGGCCTGGCCAGCGATGGGAGTAGTAGGGGCGGTGAGGCCTCCGCGGCAGCACAGCCGGCCACGGGAGGCAGGAGCACGCGGCACGACCTGTGCTGGTTTGTGCGGCCGGAGCAAGAAGACCAGAGGTTGAAGAAGCACTACAGCCGTTGGATGAACATCGTACGGTAACAGGAGCTAGAATCGTTCATATTGACTAAGTTGACAAAGCCCTCCGTCCCCGTCAACTTGGTAGGCCCACAAGTCAGCCTCCCACTATGCTGGGTTCCAGCTGGCAGGGGGAATATTCATTTTTTTGTGCGTAATAAGGAGGCACTTCCTTGCGTGCGAAGATAGCTGGTGGGCCCACAGGTCAGCGAGGGGCACATTATTTTCGCGAAATACAGAGGCCCTTCCGGTGGGTCCCATATGTCAGGTGGAGGAATCATTATTTTGCGCGTATTAAGGAGGCATTTCCTTGTGTGCGGACGTGGACCTAGTTGTCAGCCTCTCCACGCACAGTCTAATTCCGATGGTGTCGTTCGTTGACCACGTTGACCACGTCGCGCCGAGTGCATCCAAGGTGGTGGACGACGGCGAGGCCCCGAACAGCAACAAGCCGGAGATGGGAAGACGCGGGAGTAGAGTCGCAGACGGAGAGGTGTACGAGGTTTAACTGGTTCTAGTGCGGTGTGGTTCGGCAGTCGGTGGAGAAGAACATGAGGTGTGGAGTGGTGGAGGGATGGCCTGGCCAACGGTGGAGTAGTGCTTCATAGCGAAGTGTGCTAAGCAGAGCTGCTAGCAGCAGGAGGCGGGAGGTGGTCCCAGCGGCGCTGGAGGAAGAATACGATAGATTGAAGATGGATGCCGGTCGTTGGATGTAAATCCAACGGCTAACATGTCAGAATCATTTGTTGACTAAATTGACAACGACTTGCGTTGGCTTCGACCTATTGGCCCACATTTCAGCCACCAAAAATGTGGCATGTATTCAACCCATTTTTTCAGAATTTCCAGTCTTTTTTTTGCGTGGTAGAATTTACAGTCAATTTGATCTTTTCTTTGAATTACCGCCATTAGCTGGGCTGGGTGAACAAATAATGTAGCGTCCATGCAGCCCATTTATTTTATTTCCTAAAAAATTACAGCCCATTTGCACTTTCTCGAAATACACGATTTTGCTGGGCTGATTCTAATTATAATGTTGGGTTGGGTCAACAATGTTATCAAAAAATAAAAAGGGGCGGAGCATTTTGTTATAAATATATTTAAATAATAAGTGATATTATTACATTCGCCCTTAAATCTTACCAAGATTTTGTACACAATCACTAGGATTTTTGTGCCAAAACAATCCAGGATTTTATTTGTTAAGAAATTATTTTTATAAGTTTATAGGATGTGGGATATTGTTTTCTTACATATGTAAGTATCTGTTAAATATATGATGACAATAAAAATAATATATAATAACATATAAAATAATTTAAATATATGTAATATAGTTAGAAGGGAAAGATAAGTTGGACCTGGCGTTCCTATTCTTATATAGAAAAATAGAACAGACCTCTGCGTTTTGATCAAAAAAATACATAAATTGGGCTGCCAAAAATAAAACCTCGGATGGGAGGTCCATAGACCGGTCGATACATGACGGCCCTAAGAAAATACAAACGGGCCTATGGACCTCCCATCCGAGGTCGTGGGCTGCGCATGTTAAAAATGAAAGCCTAGACGGGGCAGCCCAAAAACACGTCCAACACTTGCCAAAATTTCTTCCCTTGTTTTCTCTGTGTTTCGCACACTTGACATTATGTGGGAATTTTGACTGTGCATCATATGAAGATGTGCTATGCATGAATGTTGATCAGCGTGATGTTAACTGGCTGGTAGTTCCATTTTTGACCATGAATAAAACTTCCAACATGATGTTAACCCTGTTTAAAAAGGCCGTGTTAATATAAATGCTCTGCCTCTGAAAGTTATAGTTTCTTATCTGAAACTAAACTTGCAGTTTCTTATCTGAAACTGAAACTTGCAGTTTCTTCTCTGAGAATCACAATTTCTGCACTTTTATACTCCTATGAAACTACATTTTTAAGTGCTAAAAATAGATCTCTAGAATTCATAAAATACTTCATATGCTCAATACTGCAAATCTGAAATTCAAAAGGCATTCATATCTGAAAGTACTCTCAAAATACACAACACAAAACACAATTCACAACCTGCAAATACTGACAACCTAAGCTCCTCCTGACAATTCACAACCTGCCCGACTATTGGGCTGGGGGGGCAGCCCCCTCCTATTCCTCAGTGGCAGACAGCCGCCCCGTGAGACGATGTGAACGGTGAGGGAGACGATGGCGGTGAGGGAGACGATGTGAACGGTGAGGGAGACGATGTCGGGCCAACTGCTTTTCTCCTCTTGAAGTTGGGTCTGGTCGACGAAGACTCCACCGGCTCGCTCTGGCAGGACACCCTCACAAACGGCACCCTGTAGATGCTCGATCCTTCAATCTCTGGTGGATGCTCCATCTGGGATCAATACTCCCACCACCGCTCCCTCAAGATCGGATTCGGTGATTCTATTTGCTCCATGGCCCAGAGGAGCAGCTCTATGTACCCCGGCGCGACTCCCTCCGGGAGTATCGCCGCCTTTTCGCTCTGTTGCAGATATTTGGCCATGGATGTCGTCGTCGCCGCTAATTGGTCATTGTTGTCAAACCAAGACTGTATCTCCAACATCCTCGCTAGCTTCACAGGGTCGCCGTCTGCGATCCTCACGTATCGGTTGTACTCCTCCATCAATCTACTTCCCCACAGCACCTTCACTCGCCGGCGGTGGTTTCTGAATGGAAGAGGAGAGGAGCAGTGCTGGTTTTGGATTAGAACGGGAGAGCAACGACGCTGATTTTGGACTAGAACAGGAGAGGAGGGGTGGTGGTTTTGAAATGGAAGAGGAGAGGAGCGGCGCTGCATTTAGATTGGAACAGGAGAGGAGCGGCGGTGGTTTAAGAGGAGAAGAGCGGAAGAGCGGCACTGGTCTTGGAAGTATTTTTTTGTTGTTTTGCCTATTTTGGGTCAAAGTTTGACCACGTACTGTATTTGACAAGCAAAATGTGAATGCATGTCACCAAAAATTGTATCGTTTGGTTCGTATCTGAATGTACTTTCAAATTATATTATTTTTGCAACGTATAACATATATTTTATGTGCGAAAATGATGGTCAATTATGACCCAGAATAAAAGGGAGACTAGTTAATGTGGGGTCGCTTTCTTAATTGAAGGGTAAAAGTATTTTGATTTTGATCCAGTCACAGCGTGCCGGCCCTCTCGTCCAATCCTAAATCGCTGTTGCACGCTCCTCTCCCTCTTCTCCATTGCAAACCACCTCCTCTCCTCTCCATCATCTCCATTCCAAAACCACCATCTCGCCTCTCCCTCTTCTGATCTTCTCCATTGCAAAACCACCTCGCACTCTGCATATATGCCAGTTCCATACGTACATTTGTGTAGTTCCACCAAAATGCAGCTGAATAACCCTGTTTGCACAGATAATAAAAAAGTGTGATTACATTATAGTGGCACTAGTTGATGAAACACACAAAATAAATAGAAGAAAATATTGCGATAATATCATAGTATGCCATGCTGCGAGGGCGAGATAGGCCTCATACTGGACATCATCCCAAGTCTCCCAGATACACCTTCTGCCAGTGATGAACATCAGTGTACAACGGTAGTACAAGGAGGCGCCTTGAGACATCCAAATCTCTATTTTTGTACATATCAACAAAAATTAAGCACCCTAGTTTGCAGAAACGCTTAAACATTAACAATGGGACTAGTTGATGAAACATACATTAACAAAGAGAAGCACTTTCTTTATCTACATTGGAAATGAAATGGTAGAGATGACACTCGCTCTATTTTCACTATATTATTACTTCATTTTATCTGTGACACTAGGGTCGAGCACGTGGCAAACGAGGTGTACCGTGCCTCGCAAGGATGGAGGCCGGGATTGCTTAGACTAGGATGCTGAAGCTGGCTCTTTCAGTCATCAACATGAATGATTCAATTCATGGGACCTTTTGGTGCAGTTCACCTAAAATGAAGCAATGTCCCGTGAGCTAGCAGCTTCTTCTTCAATTTTTTTAAGAAAAAGGCTCCAGCCCCAGTTCCATTTCCATCATAAAACGGAACCCACACAGCTTCTTCTTCATTAGTTGCAATAAAATTGAGCAACATCAAGGTTGGTTGTGAAGCTCCTGGAATGCTCAACTATAATTTGGATATCATTTGTGCAGTTCAACTAAGATCGAGCGTGAAACGTATATCTCTGTTTGCACAAAAAAGGTGGAAAGGAGGGTGACTAACAAGTGATGAAACATGCATGAAATGAAAAGAAGCTTGTTCCTTATCTGAATGGCAATCCTACAAGGACAGTAGCAATTTCTAAAGCACTGGCGTTGCTAGATACTAGTGTGGGCATTAGGATTAACTATGACAACCGTTAAATACGACATTACTTTGGGCACGGGAGAGTAGGCGGACCAGGACAGTTGCATTTCTAACGAAAAGAACCAACTTATCTTAATGGGAAATTTTAGCAGGACTTGTAAAGAAGTGCCATTGGTTCATATTACTAGAGGCATTACATTGAAAACAACATTGGTTTAACATGTCCTTACTTTTAACAGTGCGACTGCTACATTGTCCCATTTTTGTTCGGTATAGCCACCTTATACTGTGTGAGGCTAGAAAATCTAGTGCTGGACTTACTCTGTTGACTTGTCCCCCAGTCCCCACTTTCTTTCCTTTTTCAACCAATAGATCGGGTTTATATTGACTTTGTACAGTGTTTCCCTTTATTTCCCTATTAGACCTAGAGACCGGTTGGATAGCCAGTCTCTGCTACTTTTCGCCCCCATTATTTCCTCTTTCGACCAAGTCCTAGATTCAGGTAACAAATCCTCCCCCACCCCACCCCCTTTCTTCCTTGTTTGAACCAAGTAGTACTAGATTTGAGTGCATGAACTAGTTTTACCTCTTAAACATAAAAAAATTAGGTGGTTTTCGAGTAGCCGATCGATCCTATCTACGAGGGGGCCTGAGAAATAGTAAAAGATACAAATGCAGCGACGTCAGGAGCTCAGGAAGTAGAGCAAGGCCAGTTTCGAAGGAAGTTATACCTGATGGTCGCTGGGATGTCGCTAGGTGGGCGGCGGGAGGCCAGATCTGTCCACACTACGGCAGCAGGGAAGAAGGGGTCGGAGGCCCTCCCTCGCCAGCGGTGCTTGGGAGAGAACGGCAAGGCAGGCTGATCAGGACGCGCCCAGCAGTGGGTAAGAGCCGTCGCCGAGGACGACCGCGTGAACATTGCACCTTCTCACCTTCCCCGGCGGAGAGGATCCGACTGGTGTGACCATCGGTGAGTAGAGAGAGAGAGAGAGTGTGTGGCCACTGCTGTTGTGTTTAGATCTGGAGAGGCCGAGATAGTGTGAAGAGAGCAACACTAGCAAGAAAGCACGGAGGCTAGTGCCTATATAGTGGAGTGGTACTAGTTTTCTTTTGTCCACCGGAGCTGGCTTGACCTCGTCAATGACTGTCGAGAAGTCTTCATGCACGTGGCCTGGAGGCGCAGTTGTCGTCATTTTGATCTGAAGCGCCGGATTATAACATATAACACGAAAAAATGCCACATGACAAGAAATCATAACCTCACTGCCCAAAGGAGACAACATGAATTCCGACGGACAAACTAGACGAGGAACAAAGCTCAAATTAAAGATAAACTCGTGGAAAAGGGGTCCTTCGATAGGTGTCCTAATCAACATAGCCGGCTTGACCTAGATGGCAGCCGAGTAGTCACTGTTCGTGCATGTGCCCCCAATGACTAGCCCAACTCAGTTGTCGCTGTTTAACCCTCGCAATGATCCGAAGCACATGACACCTAATTTTGCGAGATGATGAGAAACCTTTTTTTAGATTTCTCACCACAACTACAGCCATGTACAACACAGCCTGCACGATATGTAGACGATAGCCAATCCAGGCATGTCTGTTGGAGTCTGGTCACATGCATGGACGAACTGATGTTCCTTGTCTTGCAGGGATCGTCCAGGCACCAACGTAGTACAACACTTCTCTAGTAGTATCGCTCATCTCCCTCTTCTATTAAGTCACCTGACTTGTGGGGCCGGGGAGTGTTCCTATGGTCGGTTCTCAATTGCGATCCCACATGTGTGTGCAAACGCAATATGACATGTGTTCCATTTGGAGAGCAGCGTGCCAGACCGACCGACCATATGGGGTGCGACGCGAACGCGACGGGCATGCTATATACTCCGTACATGTGTACTGCCAGTTTCTAGACGCTTTGCTCCATGGCGTGGGCACAATCCATGGATACAAAATTAGTATATTGTATACTATTTAAAAGTCGAGGACGGGGCTTTTCCTGCGCGGTAGGCGGCGGGGCAGTTCCGCCTACTGGGTTCGACAGAGACGTGAGAAGACGAGGGAGTAGGCTGCTGCAAACGTAGGGCTGTGTGATTTGACAGCGAGTTACTTCTAGATAGGTAGGGCCCCGTGATCATGGGAGAATGGAAAGCCACTACCCTGCTGTTCGCACGCTGGCAGTTCGCTCCTACTCGTCCCCGCACGTCCTTCAATGCTACGGCAGTTTGCTCCTAGTCGTCCCGTCCACTCACATTACGGTAGTTCCACTAATCCTAACCCTCCTCCCAAATCCATGGCGTCCCAAATCTCCACGATCGGTGGAGAGTACAAGGTTAGAACCATCATCGACGATGAGTTCGACGTCATCTACACCCGTTCTTCCGCGACGGTGAAAGGATGCCTTTCTCGCTTCAGACGCATGTTCGGAGACTCAGATGATGAGTGGGTCACTGGGCTAGATGTTGAGTACACCACAGTCCTGGGGCCAGAGAAGGATCGAAAGGACGAAGAGAGGAAGAAGCCCGCCGTGATCCAGGTTTGTGTGCATGACTTATGCTTGGTCTACCACATATGCCATGCCGACGTTGAGTGTTAGGATTTTATGGACTTCCTCCAGAGCAACCTAGTCAAATTCGTTACTGTAGACTTCGGTAACGACAAAGAAGTCCTGCGTCGGATAGGCCTCGTTGTAGGCAAAACCTTCGAACTCCAGAAGAATCGGCTAGTGTCCTCTCTTCAGCCTTCAATGCTGACCCTGGCAGGAGCCATGGTTCATCCTTCGCACGGTAAACTGGAGAAACCTCCATACACGTTTCTTCATCATGCATGGCAGCGGAATGTACTAGATATAGACCACATCCACTACGCTGCAATGGATGGCTACCTTTGCTTCACTATCTCCAAGGGTTGGATGAAGAGCAACAGCCAAGTGTGCGGTTCAAGCAAAGAAGTATCGTCCAAGAGGAAGAGGGACAAGGACGAAGTCGAGGACATGGACGAGGACTCCGAGAAAGGTGGCAGTGTCGTTGCTCATGGTGGTTCTAATGCAGTGTCTACCGGAATAGTTGCAACGTTTAATTTCAGGTGTGCTTAATTTAATTTGAGGGGTGTGTTGTGCTGAGCCCCCAGCAGAACTATGTTATGTTTCTTCTCGTTACTTTAACTCTTCAGTACGTACATAATACTATTTCTTACATTTCATCTTTTAGTTGGAATAGTACTGCCACTCGTTTCTTCACATTATATATGTACATATTGCCAACATCATATAGCCAGCAGTTTAGTTGTCAAAGAATTTCAGGGTGCTTAGTTTTGTCAAAGAATTCCAGGTTGCTTAGAGGGTACTTGGATCCAAGGGACTTATTTTAGTCTAACTAAAAATAGTCTCTTTAAGAGGCTAAAGTTCCAAGCACCCCTGACTAAAGAGGGGCTAAAACTAGTCTTGAGACTAATTTTTTTTAGTCAGGGGTACCCCTACTAAAATGTGGATTAGTCCTCTGTCTACTCATTTAACTCCTCTCCTTTAACACAGGCGAGTTCTGGATTGGAGGGTTTGGAGGATAATAAATGCTCATTAACTTGATTTTAGCCTATTTAGTATTTGGATCCAAGCATGGGTGAGGCTAGCATGTTTTAGTCCCACTACTTTTAGTCATGGGACTAAAACGTATCCAACCACCCTCTTAGTTTTATTTGAGGGGTGGGTTGTGCTGGACACCATTATTGTGACTAGCCTTTTCAATAGTACTATGCATAATTTGGCGACGAGCGCTCTCTATATGTACCACCTTTTTTTAATTTCAAGTTTTGCTCCATGGCGCAATCCATCGATACTACTTTTGTACAAAAGTATACATTTTTTAAAAGGCTAGAGGGCGAGGCAGTCTAGCTTGGTCGGTTTCACAAGAGACGAGGGCCTTTGTGATTTGACGGCTCATTTCTGCTGGAAGGCAGGGCCTTGTGATTTGACTGCTCGTATAAATGCATCGACAACCTAATCGAGGAGGAGCAAAGAACCGTGCACTATAGTCAAGTTTTCCACTTGAGTAGTACCGCGACGGAGGAGCACGAAACACGGCAGCCCATTGTTAGCATTGTTCTATTCATTCCCTGAAGAAAACCATTGTTCTATTCATACCTCGCAGAGAACGTGACACGTGCAGCGAAACACCGGAGGCAAAAGATGAAACACATGAGCAAAAGAAGGAAGATTATCACCCCAAATGATCTAATTCGCCACGGAGTCGTAACTGCTTCTTCATCGCCTCCACGATCTCCATCTCCTTGCGCGTCTCCTGCGCCATCTTCTTCATTCTGTCCATGACACGAGATTTCTCGACGCGAGCCTTCATCATCTGTTCCACGACCGCATTACGTACCTTGAACGCAGCGGGGTGCTCGATGCGGAGCTTCGCCAACTCCTCCTTCTGTTCCATGACGAGGTCCTGCAGCATCTTCATCGAGGAACCACTATTATCATGCAGCTTCTTCGAGCCGGCGTTCTTCTCCTTCAACAGGTCGATCTCGTGGCAGAGCTTCGCCTTGTCCTCCTGAAGTCGCAGGATTTCGCCGGTCGCCTTATTCTCCGAGGCAATGCTCTTCTTCAGCAGCATCACCAAGCCGACGGTCAACTCCCCCTGCTGATTGAGCTTAGCGGACATGTCGTCGAGGCTCTCCTACAGCAACTCCATCAAGCCTTGGATGAACTCCTTCTGCTTATTGAGTTGCTTATTGAGCTGATCGGGCATGTCGTCGAGGGATAACGACTCCAGCTCCGCCGGCTCGGCATGTTCGCCTCCGTGGCAAGGGCACTCCTGGGAGCCATCGTCTGCCCATGAGAGATCTTTTGAGTCCTCTGCGTGGCGGCGAGCCCTCTCTTTTTTTTCCGCAGCCTTGGTTGTCGCTCCCTTGTTATGAGTAGTTCTCGACCTAGTGCTCTGCTCACCGGCCATGGCAACGACGGACAAAGAAGAAGCACTTATGAGGAGGAAATGTAGAGTAATTTTTGGTTAGGTAGTTCCCCTTTTTACAACATAAGTACTAGCACTAGTACTAATACCTGCATAGTGGGAACATGTTCAGGTTTGGTACGTAGTAGTAGGTGTGAGCAGGCTTTCGAATGTGATGGGAACAAGGTAAAGATTAATTGATGGTTTTGGTTTCGAGGCCCGAAACGGCTCCCGATGAGTTTAGCGGAACATAAATTTCAAGTACTACACTGCTTAAATGCGTAAATATTATGTTACTGTCAAAAACTGGCAAAAAATACGAAGGAGACCAATGGAAGTACTACTAGCAACCCACGATTTAACTACACGCATGCGCGCAGTGGAGTAATAACGTCTTTCTTCCGCCCTCACGTCCACTCAATTTGCACGCGCTGTACTAATTGACCATCAATGAAGTGAACGACTTTGCACGCATCAAATTATCACATGGGGTGGATCTTGGTACAAAATTGCATCCGCCCGTGTACCCGCGTGTGCGTGCGAGGGAATGAGTGTGTGTGTGGCGTGCTTGCACATCTTCGCTTCGTGCATGTACCGCCAGTATGGCTCAGGGAGGACGAGTACATTCTTCTGGAACCAGCAGCACGTCACTGTGATCAATCAACGCAAGGAGGTCGCGACAAAGCCTCCACATGTGCCACATGGCTTCATGAACTGTAAGAGAGACACTGTGTAGTGTGCCATTGGTATTCTAATTTACGTGTTTTGCACATACTCGAAGTACTAGTAAGGTACACATGCATTGCACGCATCAGATTTTGCAACCAAATTATGAATAAATATCACACTATAGCATTTAAGCTCTGAGTCATATATGCCTGTAGCCCTTCGTTTAATTCTTATAGTTCATCTCATTCAAAATCAATTATTTTTATAAAAAAGCTAAGAACGCGGGAATAGGAAAAACATGGGATTGTAGCGGAATGTCGTCTTGAATCCTACAAGATTGTACGAGTGTTTGATTGTGCATAGAAAAAACACAGAATTCTTTCAAAGAGGTTTGAGTGGATGGGATGTTTCCTATGAAATCTAGTGCAAATGAATCATATGGAAAAATTCCTATGGTTTAAAATCCAAAGAATCAAACAACCAAGATAGGAAAAATTCCTAATGATTAGAATCCTCCAAAATTCCTTTGAGAATCCTTTGAATCAAAGAAGCCCTTAATCTATTTTATGATTCATGGAATTGTGCGTTGTAAAGCATAAAGTAAAAACAAATAATGGCAATTCAACTAGAAAAAAAGTTTGGGCAGTTATGATACGGAGGATTCTAGAACAAAAGAGAACCACTGTTGTTTTGATGTTTGTGCATTATGCTTAAGTTCGACCATGGAGTCTACTAGATTGTACATGTGGCAAAATCCGGTGGGGGGCTAGAAGATGGTGCGAGGGGCCGAGTGGAGGGAGACTATGAAGGAATGCACATGTGCAAGATCGATATTTAGAGAGAGGGGGCGAACACGTGCGCTGTTGCGCACAGTGGTGGAGCCATGAAAATAAATGAGCTAGGGGGCCAAGCATTGCTAATCCTTTACGAGGAGGGTCAATTCATGAACATAAACCATTTTTAGCAGCAATTTTCTAATGTTCACATTCATATTAGCCTTGATATATAGTGATGTTAGGGGGGAGGGGGGCAGGGCCCTTACTCCCCCTGTCTTAGCCATTGTGCACGCGTCTGAGAGATGAAGTGGAAGGCATGGATGATGAGAGGGGGTGTTGGATATATAATTAATGTGGGTGTATTAGCTATATATGTTAATCCTATATAGAGAGGTATAGATTGATCGATGTGGACGTGGGAAAGAGGGTGAGACCTCACTGGATATATCGATTGATCAGTTTGTGTGGAAAACTATGAAAGACCTAGCTATACACACACATACATAGAGGAACATCGATCGTTGCGCATGCACGCGTGAGAGATAAAGAATGCCCGATATGATTGAGAGGGGGATGTGTGTGGGTGTGTGCCATCATGGGAGACCGACCTGAAGAAAAAGATTGCATGCGTGTGATGGATAATGCCGACTGGTAGTGTGTGTGCATGCATGCACGAGAGAAAGTTAGTGGTACAATTATAAAGAGAAGACTACTGTGTGGGTGTAAAAGAATAGCTGAATAGGTGAGGTCACAATCAATGTAAAGTTGAATTCAAATATTTGAATAAGAGATCCTGATGTTTGAAACCCATGCATGCATGAATATAACGGAGATCTGCGCGGTGTGGTTTGGAAACGAGCATGTTGTAATGTATACACATTGAACAAGGTCAGACTGATTTGAATTTGAGATACCGATGGCAAACATCATTTGGCCACATCGCATCCGTGCATGGACACACTATTCTAATTAGAGATGATGGGCGACTTTCGCATCACATATCTATATCTATACCCCTATATATACTATATTATAAATATTTTTATATTGTGTGCGGGTAACTTTAACTTTGAAACATGGTCGTTGGATGAGGCGAATCCGATGGTCCAAAGATGGCAAATTTGAGCACTACTAGCCGTTGGATATCATCTAGATTCCACCAGATTTCGCCACATGTATAATCTAGAAGACACCATGGTTGAACTTAAGCATTATGCACAAACATCAAAACATAAGCACTTCTTATTCTAGAATCTTCCGTATCAGAATTGCCCAAATGTTTTTCTACATGATTTGCCAAATGTTTTTACTTTATGTATTAAAATAGATTAGCTTTCTTATAAAAACTAGATGATTTTGAATGAAATGAACTATAAGAATTAAACGAACATCTACATCATGCATATATGACTCAAAGCTTGCATGCTATAATGTGGTATGTATTCATAATTTGGTTGCCAAATCTCATGCGTGCAATGCACGTGTACCTTACTCTAGTCTAAATGGTATTTGTGTGTGTTTTGTGTGCGTTGAGGTGCAAATTGTCTTTTTTTGGCTACACGTTACGCTTGTTCTTGCGAAATTTCAAGCTGCGCCTTGTTAGCCTGAAATATTTAAGATATATCTTTGGCTTCTTGTGCTCCAACAACTCCCTCCATCTCAACCCGCGCCTTGCTATTCCGAAATTACAACGCGCGCGAAAACTCCCACCTCCTGTGAAATCCCGACACGGGAAATGCCCGTGGTACCTGTCGGTGTCAAAACCGGCAGATCTCGGGTAAGGGGTCCCGAACTGTGCGTCTAGGCCGGATGGTAACAGGAGGCAGGGGACACGATGTTTTACCCAGGTTCGGGCCCTCTTGATGGAGATAAAACCCTACGTCCTTCTTGATTAATATTGATGATATGGGTAGTACAAGAGTGGATCTACCACGAGATCGAGGTGGCTAAACCCTAGAAGCTAGCCTATGGTATGATTGTATGTTGTGGTTGTTGTCCTACGGACTAAAACCCTTCGGTTTATATAGAGACCGGAGAGGGTAAGGGTTACACAAGGTCGGTTACAAAGGAGGAGATATCCATATTCGTATTACCTAGCTTGCCTCCCACGCAAAGTAGAGTCCCATCCGGACACAAGACGAAGTCTTCAATCTTGTATCTTCATAGTCTAACAGTCCGGCTGTCCGGAGAACCCCTAATCCAGGACCCCCTCAGTAGCCCCCGAACCAGGCTTCAATGACGATCAGTCCGGCTTGCAGTATTGTCTTCGGCATTGCAAGGCGGGTTCCTCCCCAAATTCTGTGTACCTGTCGATATAGTGTCCGGCCTCTTGTGAATGTTGTCCTCCTTGGCTTCCATGCCCAATAATGGCCACTTTCCACGTGTCGAGCGAATGTGAAGAGCCAGGGTGTTTTTA